>NW_012099421.1:115696-136139 GCF_000951045.1 Mandrillus leucophaeus | reverse complement strand
CTTCTCTTAATTTTAATTCCTTTCATTTTCTGGTAGAGATAAGGAGACACATTTTATCCATGGACCCAAAACTCCGGTGCCGGTCATGGACTCAGGAAGGCAGCCTTCCCTTGGTGTTTGATCATTGCAGGGATGCCTCTCTGATTATTCACCCACGTTTCAGAGGTGTCTGTCCATGCCACAAGGACGCCTGCCTTGGTCCTTCACCCTTAGCAGCAAGTCCCACTTTTCTAGGGGAGGGGCAAGAACCCTGACTCCTTCTCTCCCTGTCTCTGCCCCTTCTCTGCTTTTCTGGAGGAGGGGCAAGAACCCCAACCCCTTCTCTCCCTGTCTCTACCCCTTCTCTGCTTTTCTGGGGGGCAAGAACCTCCCAACCCCTTATTTCCACACCCCAACCTCTTATTTTTGTGCCCAAACCCCTTATTTCTGTGCCACAACCTCTTATTGTTGTGCTCCAACCCCTTATTTCCATGCCCCGACCTCTTATTTTTGCACCCCAACCCCTTATTTCTGCACCCCAATCTCTTATCTTTGCATCCCAACCCCTTATTTCCACACCCCTACCTCTTATCTCTGCACCCCAACCCCTTATTTCACGCCCTGACCCCTTTCCCACTTTTCTGGAAAGTAAGAACCCCCGAACTCCTTCTCTCCATGTCTCTACTCTTTCTTTTCTCTGGCTTGCCTCCTTCACTATAGGCACATTCCACCCTCTATTCCTCCTTCTCCCTTAGCCTGTGTTCTCAAGAACTTAAAACCTCTTCAACTCACACCTGACCTAAAACCTAAACACCTTATCTTCTTCTGCAACACCACTTGGCCCCAATACAAACTTGACAATGGCTCTAAATGGCCAGAAAACAGCACTGTCAATTTTTCCATCCTACAAGATCTAAATAATTCTTGTCATAAAATAGGCAAACGGTCTGAAGGACCTGATGTCCCGGCATTCTTTTACACATCGGTCCCTCCCTAGTGTCTGTTCCCAATGCAACTCATCCCAAATCTTCCTTCTTTCCCTCCTGCCTGTCCCCTCAGTCCCAATCCCAAGCGTCACTGAGTCTTTCCAATCTTCCTGTTCTACAGACCTATCTGACCTGTCCCCTTCTTGCCAGGCTGAGCTAGGTCCCAATTTTCCTCAGTCTCTGCTCCCCCACCATATAATCCTTTTAATACCTCCCCTCCTCACACCTGGTCTGGCTTACAGTTTCATTCTGTGACTAGCCCTCCCCCACCTGCCCAGCAATTTCCTCTTAAAAAAGTGGCTAGAGCTAAAGGCATAGTCAAGGTTAATGCTGCTTTTTCTTTATCCGACCTCTTCCAAATCAGTTAGCGTTTAGGCTCTTTTACATCAAATATGAAAAGCCCAGCCCAGTTCATGGCCCGTTTAGCAGCAACCCTGAGACGCTTTACAGCCCTAGACCCTAAAAGATCAAAAGGTTGTCTTATTCTCAGTATATATTTTATTACCCAATCTGCTCCTGACATTCAATAAAACCCCAAAAATGAAATTCCAGCCCTCAAACCCCACAACAGGACTTAATGAACCTCGCCTTCAAGGTATACAATAATAGAGTAGCGGCAGCCAAGTAGCAACTTGTTTCTGAGTTACAATTCCTTACCTCCACTGTGAGACAAACCCCAGCCACATCTCCAGCACACAGCTCCAAACGCCTGAACCGCAGCTGCCAAAGGTTCCTCCAGAACCTCCTCCCCCAGGAGCTTGCTACAAGTGCCCGAAATCTGGCCACTAGGCCAAGGAATGCCCACAGCCCAGGATTCCTCCTAAGCCATGTCCCATCTGTGCAGGACCCCACTAGAAATCGTACTGTCCAACTTGCCTGGCAGTCACTCCCAGAGCCCCTGGAGCTTTGGCCCAAGGCTCTCTGACACTCCTTTCCAGACCTTCTCAGCTTAGCGGCTGAAGATTGACGCTGCCCCCATCGCCTCAGAAGCCTCATGGACCATCACAGATGCTTTAATCTTAATCAATACGGAGGCTACCCACTCTACATTACCTTCTTTTCAAAGGCTTGTTTCCCTTGCCTCCATAACTGTTGTAGGTATTGATGGCCAGGCTTCTAAACCTCTGAAAACTCCCCAACTCTGGTGCCAACTTAGACAAGATTCTTTTATGCACTCTTTTTTAGTTATCCCCAACTGCCCAGTTCCCTTATTAGGCCAAGACATTTTAACTAAATTATCTGCTTCCCTGACTATTCCTAGGCTACAGTCACACCTCATTGCTGCCTTTTCCCCCAGTTCAAAGCCTCCTTCACATCCCCCCTTGTATCCCCCAACCTTAACCCACAAGTATAAGATACCTCTATTCCCTCCTTGGCGACTGATCATGCACCCCTTACCATCTCATTAAACCTAATCACCCTTACCCCACTCAACGCCAATATCCCATCCCACAGCATGCTTTAAAAGAATTAAGGCCTGTTATCACTCGCCTGCTACAGCATGAGCTCCTAAAACCTACAAACTCTCCTTACAATTCTCCCATTTTACCTGTCCTAAAACCAGACAAGGTTTGCAAGTTAGTTCAGGATCTGCGCCTTATCAACCACATTGTCTTGCCTCTCCACCCCGTGGTGCCAAAGCCATATACTCTCCTATCCTCAATACCTCCCTCCACAACCCATTATTCTGTTCTAGATTTCAAACATACTCTCTTTACTATTCCTTTGCACCCTTCATCCCAGTCTCTCTTTGCTTCCACTTGGACTGACCCTGACACCCATCAGGCTCAGCAAATTACCTAGGTTGTACTGCTGCAAGGCTTCACGGGCAGCCCCCATTACTTCAGTCAAGCCCAAATTTATTCCTCATCTATTACCTATCTCAACATAATTCTCATAAATACACACTTACTCTCCCTGCTGATAGTGTCTGGCTAATCTCCCAAACCCCAATCTCTTCTACAAAACAACAACTCCTTTCCTTCCTAGGTATGGTTAATGTGGTCAGAATTCTTACACAAGAGCCAGGATCACGTCCTGTAGCCTTTCTGTCCAAACAACCTGACCTTACTGTTTTAGCCTGGCCCTCATTTCTGCGTGCAGCAGCTGCCACTGCTTCAATACTGTTAGAGGCCCTAAAAATCACAAACTATGCTCAACTCACTCTACAGTTCTCATAACTTCCAAAATCTATTTTCTTCCCCCCACCATTGCTCAAGACAACGCTTATGCCGATAAGTTAGCTAAAAAAGCAGCTAGCATTCCAACTTCTATCCCTCATGGCAGTTTTCCTCCTTCACATCGGTCACTCCCACCTACTCCCCCGCTGAAACTTCCACTTATCAATCTCTTCCCACACAAGGCAAATAGTTCTTAGACCAAGGAAAATATCTCCTTCCAACCTCACAGGCCCATTCTATTCTGTTGTCATTTCATAACCTCTTCCATCTATGTTACAAGCCATTAGCCTATCTCTTAGAACCTCTCATTTCCTTTCCATCCTAGACATCTGTCCTCAAGAAAATCACTTCTCAGTGTTCCGTCTGCTATTCTACTACTCCTCAGGAATTTCTCAGGCCCCCTCCCTTCCCTACACATCAAGCTCAAAGATTTGCCCCTGCCCAGGACTGGCAAATTGACTTTACTCACATGCCCCGAGTCAGAAAACTAAAATATCTCTTAGTCTAGGTAGACACTTTCACTGGATAAGTACAGAGGCCTTTCCCAGAGGGTCTGAGAAGGCCACCGCGGTCATTTCTTCCCTTCTGTCAGACATAATTCCTCAGTTTGGCCTTCACACCTCTATACAGTCTGATAACGGACCAACCTTTAATAGTCAAATCACCCAAACAGTTTCTTAGGCTCTTGGTATTCAGTGAAACCTTTATATCCTTTACTGTCCTCAATCTTCAGGAAGGGTAGAACGGACTAATGGTCTTTTAAAAACACACCTCACCAGCTCAGTCACCAACTTAAAATAGACTAGACAATACTTTTACCACTTTCCCTTCTCAGAATTCAGGCCTGTCCTCAGAATGCTAGAGGGTACAGTCCATTTAAACCCCTGTATAGGCACTCCTTTTTATTAGGTCCCAGTTTCATTCCAGACACCAGCCCACCTTGAACTGCACCCCAAGAACTTAGAGCCTAAAAACTCACCAACCAAGTAATTATGCTGAACCCCCTTAGGCACTCTCTAATTAGATGTCCTAGGTCCTCCCAATTCTTAGTCCTTTAATACCTCGTTTTTTTCTCCTTCTCTTATACAGACCTTGTGTCTTCCATTTAGTTTCTCAATTCATACAAAACCGCATCCAGGCCATCACCAATCATTCTATGCAACAAATGCTCCTTCTAACAACCCCACAATATCACCTCTTACCACAAGATCTCCCTTCAGCTTAATCTCTCCCACTCTAGGTTCCCATGCTGCCCCTAATCCCGCTTAAAGCAGCCCTGAGAAACATCGCCCATTCTCTCTCTCCATACCACCCCCCAAAAATTTTTGCCACCCCAACACTTCAACACTATTTTGTTTTATTTTTCTTATTAATATAAGAAGGCAGGAATGTCAGGCCTCTGAGCCCAAGCCAAGCCATCGCATCCCCTGTGACTTGCACGTATATATGCCCAGATGGCCTGAAGTAACTGAAGAATCACAAAAGAAGTGAAAATGCCCTGCCCTGCCTTAACTGATAACATTCCACCACAAAAGAAGTGAAAATGGCTGGTCCTTGCCTTAAGTGATGACATTACCTTGTGAAAGTCCTTTTCCTGGCTCATTCTAGCTCAAAAAGCTCCCCCACTGAGCACCTTGTGACCCCCACTCCTGCCCACCAGAGAACAACCGCCCTTTGACTGTAATTTTCCTTTACCTACCCAAATCTATAAAATGGCCCCACCCTTATCTCCCTTCACTGACTCTCTTTTGAGACTCAGCCCGCCCGCACCCAGGTGATTAAACAGCTTTATTGCTCACACAAAGCCTGTTTGGTGGTCTCTTCACATGGACGCGCATGACAATTTGGTCACCTGATGGGCCATGTAAACCTTTTATAAAGGGATTTCATTTGATTTTCTTTTTTTTTTCTTTTTCTTTTTTAGTTTTTTGAGGTGGAGTCTCTCTCTGTTGCCCAGTGTGGAGTGCAGTGGCACAATCTCAGCTCACTGCAACCTCTGTCTCCCAGGTTTAAGCAATTCTCTTGCCTCAGCCTCCCAAGTAGCTGGGATTATAGGTGTCCACCACCATGCCCAGCTCATTTTTGTACTTTTTAGTAGAGATGAGGTTTCACCATGTTGGCCATGCTGGTGTCAAAAATCTGACCTCAGGCGATCCACCCGCCTCAGCTTCCCAAAGTGCTGGGATTATGTCATGAGCCACCACGCCTGGCCCATTTGTTATTTTCAATGCATGTTTCCTGGTTGTATAGAAGCTTTCCCATGCAAGAGGACTGATGTTATAACACTAGATTATTAGTCTACAGTGTATTTTCACCAGGTAAAAATGCTTTTTATGGTTTGGATCTTCTAAGAACATCAGAGCAAAACTGTCCTTGCCATCTACACTACAACAAAACCTCAGGACCTTGGGCTTTGGGTTTGTAATCTCACAACTGAGAAGGATTCCTCCACACTCTTGGAGGTATGCACCCATTGGAACCCTCAAGGTAAAACTAACCAGAGAAATTTCTCCCAAGAAGAAGATGGCATCCTTGATGTGAACAGCTTTTCCCAAGTTCACAGACTAAGACTTCTATTACATGAAACTCTTATCTTTGAATATTTTTTCTTGCTTATGCCTCTACAAAAAATAGAAGTGGAAAGGGGGTCTGTTATGTGCACTTATGGGGTATTCTTTTATTTGTGCAGAAGTTTAAAGCCAGCCTTATACATGGATAACCTTATACTTTGATAAATAAAAGATGAAGGCACAATGTAGGTAAGAAACTTTAATGCTGCATATGTTGCTTCATAATCAATCAAAAACAAAACATTGGTTCACTCCTCTTAACCCACATCATGGGTTAAAGAGAACATTGCAAAAAGGCCTTCACTCTTCTAAAAGTGCATCATTTGTTAGGTCCTTTCTCCATGGTTTAAAGTAAAAGAAGCAATGATTAGAAATGTATCCCTCATGATAGGTTCTATAGCAAATTCTACTGTAAAGGCTACAGTTACATAACAGAGTTTAGACTATCTTGTGAAAGTTATGCTAAATAATAGAATTAGCTAAACAGAAAAGTACCTGTGCAGCTGCTGGCACTTGTGGCCTATGGGGAAATACATCAAATGAAGATTATAGAAATTCAGTAGTAGGGGACTGATGAAGAAGTTGCTTAGTCAAGTGAGTAAACTATTCATCTAGTTCATTCTTTGATCTATTCAGTTTCAAGAGGTTTGGTTTATGGGGACCTTGGGTAGACAGTATACTCCAAACTCTTGGTATCGTCCTTCCAATAGTCATAATAATAGTCTCCTTGGTGCACTGTATTCTCTCAAAGGTTTTAAATGCTTGCATCCAGCCATCTCCAGAATGCCATATGGTCTCTCTTCAACTGGAATAACAGGAGCTGAAAGAAATATGCAACCATGAGGACACTGTAACCTATAAATGATGCACTGACACCAGAAACCCAAAATGATAGTAACTAAGAGTGGTGCTAAGTAAGGTCCTAAGTTTTGGTCATACTCTCGCCTAAGTGAGAACCTGACCAAAAAGGGGGAATTTTTTAAACAAAATTCTGGGAGGCCATTGTTTTGGACTGAGCTCATGCACTAGGCCCCAGCGCACCAAACCAAACCAAACCAAAATGGAGTCATTTGTGCTAAGACTTTAAGGAAACACATAGATTCTAGAACAGATCAGGTTTTGTTTTTTCTCCTGCAAATCTCTGTAGCAAACATTTTTGACAGTATAGCTATCTACCCCCTGAAGTTCCCATTAAATCTTTTAACCAAATTCATTTCCTCTTGCTTAGGAACCATCAAGCTTCAGATGATCATGCAAAAAAGGTTCCAGCCAGTTCTAGGTGAAGACACCACTCCTGGCCATCAAGAAGCTACCCTGACTTCACTAGAGCAGGGTGAGTTTCATAATCCCCAACAGATAGCAACTACACCCCAAGCCAGAATGAAGCAGTTACAGAAAGATCTTTGGTTCTTCTGCCTCCCATAAAGATTTATGGGGATCGCATCTCTTGGAGGGGGAGATGAGGCAGGAAAATATGGTGTGGAGGCAGGGAACATAAAGCCAATCAACACTTCAGCTATAACAGGAAATATCCTCTCCATAGAGCGTTGGCCAAGTAAATGACTTTGTTACTTTACTTCATCCTCTCCATTTACATAGGGCAGACTTGAAGTAACCAACGGAATCCTCCAGAGGATATTTAAACGCCCAAAAATTCTGTAACACGGTCTTTGAGCCCCTATGCTCAAGCCTACTCCCGCACTGTGGAGTGTACTTTCATTTTCAATAAATCCCTTCATTCCTTCCTTGTTTTGTTTGTGTGTTTTGTCCAATTCTTTGTTCAAGATGCCAAGAACCTGGACACCCTCCACCAGTGACAATACCATATAAACAGGAAGGAATCTCCAATACCCCACTTCTCACTGAGGAGTAAAGGGTTTGAACCACATATATAGTGCCCTAACTTTTATGGTTTCCCCAGAGGCTTTTGCTCTCAAATCAGCCCTGAAAATGAAAGGGACTCAGCATTCTCAAGTTTCCCTAGGCCGCACACAACAATGAGGTGGTTTTGAATGAGTACAAAGGAATGTCCAGTAGCTGTAGTGCCTAAGTCCACAGGGAATGGGCTAAAATGTCCAGCTCCCTATATCTCCCTGGAAGTGGGCTGTTTGCACACTTTTACATCTTTTGCCACAGAGTCAGGCTTCTGGCTAGCCTATATCTGGGAGCAGATGGGGCAAATAAACTACAGACTTCCATGAGCCTGAAGGGAAGTATAGGTACTTCCCAGGCTTCTCTCTCAGACAGTGGCAGACATAAATCCATGTGTATAGATTCTTTCCAGAGGCAGTTTATGCATGCATCAAACACCCTATATTAGTCCTTTCTCATGCTGCTATAAAAGAACTGCCCAGGACTGGGTAATTTATGAAGGAAAGAAGTTTAATTGACTCACAGTTCTGTATGGCTGGGGAGGCCTCAGGAAACTTATGATCATGGTAGAAGGGGAAGCAAATATGTCCTCCTTCACATGGCAGCAGGAAGGAGAGGTGCTAAGCAAAGGGGGAAAAGCCCCTTATAGAACCATCAGATCTCATAAGAACTTACTATCATGAGAACAGCATAAAGGTAACCACTCCCATGTTTAAATTACCTCCCACTGGGTCCCTCCCATGACATGTGGGGATTATGGGAACTACAATTAAAGGTGAGATTTGGGTGGGGACACAGAGCCAAACACCCCTACTTTTGCAGCTCCCACCTCAGAGTCTGGCTCCTAAATCACCTAGCTCTGAGAATTGGCAAGGCTCTGAATTTATGAGACTCCCTAGACCACAAAGAACAAAAAGGTAGTTTATTAAGAGAGTGTTAAACTCCAGCTTTTAGTTTCTCCCTGAGGATAGAATGAACTGGAATACTCATCTAACACCCCCAACCTTTTCAGCTGCATCTTGAGGAAATGGTTTCTGTTTCACCTATCTGAAGGCAATAACAGGACTTGGCACACCCTAATCTGCTTGGGGTCATTATGAACACAGACTGTGGTTCAGACAAGCAAGAGGATTTGAGAGGGACCTGGAATCTCTGACCAGGCTGATTGGTGAGATTCATCTCTTACACAAAGCCAGCCTGACAAGACGAGGTGCAGCAGTTATCTTATCTAATGCACAATAACTATCAGAGTCAAAGAAGAAATAAAAAAGAATTTAAAAATACTTTGAGATGAATGAAAACTAAAACACAGCATAACAAAACTTATGGTCTGCAGTAAAAGCAGTAATAAGAGAAAAAGCTTATAACAACAAACATCTACATTAAGAAATAAGAAAAATTTCAAATAAATAACCTAACCACATACCTCAAGAAACTAGAAAAAGAAAAACTGACTAAACGCAAAGTTAGCAGAATAAAGGATATAACAAGGATCAGAGCAAAAATAAATCAAATACAAAATAATCAATACTAAGAATTGGTTTTTGGAAAAACTAAGATCAACAAATCCTTAGCTAGACTAAGAAAAAAAGAGAGAAGACTCAAATAAAATACAAATGAAAGAGGAGCTATTACAACGGATGCCTCAGAAAAAAAAGGAACATTAAGGGGCTATTATGAACAGTTATATGCCAGCAAATTGGAAAAATGGGAAAATTCCTAGAAATATACAACCTGCTAAGACTTAATCAAGAAGAAATATAAAGTCTGAATAGGCCAATTACAAACAAAGCGATTGGAGGTAATAATCAAAAACCTCCTAACAAAGAAAAGTTCAGGACCATATGGTTTCAGTAGTGAATGCTACCAAACACTTAAGTAAAAATTACATAAATCCATTTCAATCTCTTCCAAATATCTGCAAAAGTAGGGACACTTCCCAACTCATTCTATGAGACAGCATTTACCTAAAATTGAAGCCACAGAAAGACATCACACAAAAAGAGAAAACTACAGCCCAATATCTTTTATGAATATACATAAAAAATCTTCAACAAAATATTACCAAATTGAATTAAGCAGGATATTAAAAAGATTATATACCAAGACAAAGTGAAATTTATCCCAGGTATGGAAGGGTGGTTCAACTTACAAAAAGTAATCATCGTAATATATTATAATATAGGAATTAAGGACAAAACTCACAAATCATCATCTCAAATATATTCAGAAAAAGCATTTGACATAATTCACCATACTTTCATGATAAAGACTGTCATCAAATTAAGTATAGAAAAAATGTGCCTCAACATAATAAAGGCCATATATGATAAGCTAACAGCTAAAATGATAATACTGGAAAAAGCAGAAAGCTTTCCCTCTAAGATCAGGAAGAAGACAAGAAATGCTAACTTTACCTCTTCTATTGAATATAATACCAGAAGTTCTAACCAGAGTAATTAAGAAGAAATTAAAAGTATCCAAATTGGAAATAAAGAAATAAGATTCACAGATGATGTGATCTTATGTGTAGAATTCCCTAAATGTTCCAAAGAAAACTATTAGAGCTAATAAATAAATTTACTGAAGTTTCTATATACAATTTCAACATGCAAAAAATCAGTTGCATTTCTATACAATATTGATAAATATTCTGAAAGGGAAATTAACAATTCAACTTATGAAAAAGAATATAATATTTAGGAATAAACTTAAGAAGGAACAAGATTTGTAGGCTTAAAACTACGAAATATTGCTGAAAGAAATTAAAGAGACTAAAGTAAATGAAAAGATACCCTATGTTTATGGATATAAAGATTTAATATTGTTAAGATGGCAATATCCCATAGCACATGGATAATTCTTAAGGATAGACCATATGATAAGTAACAAAAAAGCCTTAAAACATTCAAAAAATTTAAATAACATCAAGCATCTCCTCTGACCACAATGGAATAAAACTAGAAATTAATAAAAAGAGGAATTTTGGAAACTGTTATACATGGAAAAGATGCATGGAAATTAAATAATATGCTCCTAAATGACCAGTGGATTAATAAAGAAATTAAGAAAGAAATTAAAAATTTTCTTGAGATAAATGATAATGAAAACATAACATACCAAAACCTATGGGATACAGCAAAAGCAGTACTAAGAGTGAAGTTTATAGTTATAAACTTCAAATAAACAATCTTCAAATAAAATCTTCAAATAAAATCTTCAAATAAACAATCTAAGGATGCATCTTAAAGAGCTAGAAAAGCAAGACCAAATGAAACCAAAACTAGTAGAAGAAAATAAATAATAAATATCAGAGCAGAAATCAATCAAATTGAAATTTTAAAATAAAACAAAAGATCAATAAAACAAAAAATTCGTTTTCTGAAAAGTTAAACAAAATTGACAAACCTTCAGCCAGGCTAACTAAAAAAGAAAAAAGACCCAAATAAATAAAATCATAAATGAAATGGGAGAGAGTAAAACTAACACCACAGAAATTCAAAGAATCATGAGTGCCTACTATGAGCAACTATACACCAATAAATTGGAAGATCTAGAGGAAACTGACAAATTCCTAGATACATACAACCTACCAAGAGTGAACTAGGAAGAAATCCAAAACCTGAACAGACTAATAACAAGCAATGAGATCAAAGCCATAATAAAATGTCTCCCAGTAATAAAAAGCCTGGGACCTGAATAATTCATTGTTAAATTCTAGCAAACATTTAAAGAGCTAATACCAATCCTACTCAAGTATTCCAAAAAATAGAGGATGAGGGAATACTTCCAAACTCACTGTATGATGCCAGTGTTACCCTGATAACAAAACAAGGCAAAGACACACCAAAAAAAGAAAACTACAGGCCAATATCTCTGATGAATATTGACGCAAAATCCCTCAACAAAATACTAGCAAACCAACTTCAACAATACATTAGAAAGATTTATTCATCATGACTAAGTGGGACTTATCTCTGGGATGCAAGAGATGGTTCAACATATACAAATTAATCAATATGATACATCATATCAACAGAATGAAGAATAAAAACAATAATTTCAATTGATGCTGAAAACAAATTTGATAAAATTCAACATCCCATCATGATAAAACCTCTCAAAAACTGGGAATAGAAGGAACATACCTCAACATAATAAAAGCCATAAATGACAGACCCACAGTTAGTATCATACTGAATGGGGAAAAACTGAAAGCCTTTCCTCTAAGATCTGGCACATGACAAGGATGTCCACTGACACTACTGTTATTCAACATAGTACTGAAAGTCCTAGCTAAAGCAATCAAACAAGACATAGATATTAAGGCATCCAAATTGGAAAGGAAGAAGTCACATTATCTTTGTTTGCAGATGATATAATCTTATATTTGGAAAAACCTAAAGACTCCACAAGAAAAATATCAGAACTGATCAACAAATTCAGTGAAGTTGTAGGATACAAAATCAACATACAAAAATCAGGAGCATTTCTATATGCCAACAGAAAACAATGTAAATAAGAAATTTAAAAAGTAATACCATTTACAACAGACACACATTAAATTAAATACCTAAGAATTAACCAAAGAAGTGAAATATTTCTATAAGGAAAACTATAAAACACTGATGAAAGAAATTGAAGAGGACACCAAAACAGGAAAAGATATTCCATGTTCATGGATTAAAAGAATCAATATTGTTAAAAATGTCCACATTACACAAAGCAATCTACAGATTCAATGTAATCCTTATGAAAATACCAATGACATTCTTCATAGAAATAGAAAAAAAAATCCTAAAACATAGATGCAACCACAAAATACCCCATATAGCAAAAGCTATCCTAAGCAAAAAGAATATAACTGGAGAAATCACATTGCCTGACTTCAAATTATACTACAGAGCTATAGTAACCAAAACAGCATGATATTGACATAAAAATAGACACATAGTCCAATGGAACAGAATAGAGAACTGAGAAACAAATCCACACACCTACAGTGAACTCATTTTTGACAAAGGTGCCAAGAACATACACTGGGGAAAAGACAGTCTCTTCAACAAACGGTGCTGGAAAAACTGGATATCCATATGCAGAAGAATGAAACTTGACCCCTATTTTCCCCCATATACAAAAATCATATCAAAATGGATTAAAAACAAATCTAGCACCTCACACTATGAAACTACTACAAGAAAACATTGGGAAAAATCTCCAGGACATTGGTCCAGGCAAAAATTTCTGGAGTGATACCCCCCCACAAGCACAGGCAACCAAAGCAAAAATGGACAAACGTTATCACATCAAGTTAAAAAGCTAATGCACTGCAAAGAAAACAATCAATACAATGAAGAACAACCCACAGAATGGGAGAAAATATTTGCAAAGTACTCATCTGACAAGAGATTAATAACCAGAATATATAAGGAGCTTTAACAACTGTATTTTAAAAATCTAATAATCTGATCAAAAGTTGGGCAAAATATTTGAATAGACATTTCTCAAAAAGAAAACCTATAAGTGACAAACAGGCATATGAAAAGGTGTTCAACTGATCATCAGAGAAATTCAAATCAAAAATACAATATCATCTCACCCCAGTTAAAATGGCTTATATCCAAATATCAGGGGAAACCCCACCCCCAATATTCAACGTGAGTTCTTTTCTATTTCCCTAAGTGTTGGCTGGTCTGAGAAATAAAGGGAAAGAGTATAAAAGAGAATTTTTAAAGCTGGGTGTCTGGGCGAGACATCACATGTCGGCAGGTTCTGTGATGCCCCTGAGCCGTAAAACCAGCAAGTTTTTATTAGCGATTTTCAAAAGGGGAGGGAGTGTACGAATAGGGTGTGGGTCACAGAAATCACATGCTTCACAAGGTAATAAAATATCACAAAGCAAACGGAGGCAGGGTGAGATCACAGGACCACAGGACAGGGCGAGATTAAAATTGCTAATGAAGTTTCGGGCACACATTGTAATTGATAGCATCTTATCAGGAGACAGGGTTTGAGAGCAGACAACCAGTCTGACCAAAATTTATTAGGCAGGAATTTCCTCACCCTAACAAGCCTGGGAGTGCTACAGGAGACTGGAGTTTATTTCATCCCTTCGTCTTCGACCATAAAAGACAGCAGCCCCCAAAGCAGCCATTTCAGAGGCCTACCCTCAGGGGCGCATTCTCTTTCTCAGGGATGTTCCTTGCTGAGAAAAAGAATTCAGCAATATTTCTCCTATTTGCTTTTGAAAGAAGAGAAATACGACTCTGTTCCACTTGGCTCACCAGCAGTCAGAGTTTAAGGTTATCTCCCTTGTTCCCTGAACATTGCTGTTATCCTGTTCTTTTTTCAAGGTGCCCAAATTTCATATCATTCGAACACACATGCTCTACAAACAATTTGTGCAGTTAACGCAATCATCACAGGGTCCTGAGGCCACATACATCCTCCTCAGCCTACGAAGATGATGGGATTAAGAGATTGAAGTAAAGACAGGCATAAGAAATCACAAGGGTATTGACTGGGGAAGTGATAAGTGTCCATGAAATCTTCATAATTTATGTTCAGCAATTGCAGTAAAGACAGACATAAGAAATTATAAAAGTATTAATTTGGGGAACTAATAAATGTCCATGAAATCTTCACAATTTATGTTCTTCTGCCATGGCTTCAGCTGGTCCCTCCGTTCAGGGTCCCTGACTTCCCACAACATCCAAAATGCCATGTATATGTGTGTATATATGTATATACATTACAATACATTGTGTATATATATACATCCCACATATATACATACAATGAAATATTATTCAGCTTTAAAAAGGAAGAAAATTCTGACACAGGCTACAACATGGATTAATCTTGAGATCATTATGCTAAGTAAAATAGCCAGTCACAAAAAGACAAATACTGTAAGATTTCACTTATATGAGGTACTCAGAGTAGTCAAATTCATAGAGACAGAAAGTAGAAAAGTTTTCAGAGTTTCAGTAGCTGTTCATTTTTAAATAACTTAAAGAGTGTAATTGGATTATTTGTAACTCAATGGATAAATGCTTGAGGGGATGGATATCCCATTTTTCGTGATGTGCTTATTTCACATTACCTCAAAACATCTCATGTATCCCAAAAATATATACACCTACTATGTACCATCAAAAATTAAAAATAAAAAAATGGCAATACTACCCAAATCAATCCGCAGATTTGATGCAATTCCCATGAAAATTTTGATGATTTTTTTTACAGAAATGGAAAGACCTACCCTAAAATTTATATGAAATTTCAAGAGACCCAGAGTAGCCAAAACAATATTGAAAAAGAACATTAGAAAACTCATACTTTCTGATTTTGAAACTTACTACAAAGCTACAGTAATCAAAATAGTGCTGTCATATGTACAGACATATAAACCAGTGGAAGTGATTAAAAACTTTTCAACCGGAGTTCTGAGATAATTTAGTGAGGAAAGAACAATCTCTTCAATAAATGATGCTGGGAAAACTGGATAACCACATGCAAAAGAATGAAGTTTAACCTTTACATTATATCATATACTAAAATTAATACACATGAATCAAAGGCCTAAATCTAAGAGCTAAAATTAAAAAACCCTTTGGAGGAAATATATGGGCAAGCTTTTATTACCTTGGGTTTTGCAATGGTTTTATAAATATGACACCAAAAGCACAGACAAAAAATTTTAAAAATACTTCATTAATATGAAGAACTCTTGTGCATCAAAGAATCAAAAGAGTGAAAAGACAATCCACAGGATGAGAAAAGATATTTGCATATCATAATCTTATAGGACTTAACATCTAAACCATATAAACGTCTTCTATAACTCAGCAACCATTTAAAACCCCATTTTAAAAAAAGGCAAATTACAAGAGTATAGTTTTTTGGTAAGAAGATAAACACAGCATCATCATTAGTCATTAGGAAAATTCAAATCAAAGACAACTCATTGGAGACACAACTTCATGTTTCCTAGAATAGCTATAATAAAAAACGTAAAGGAAAACAGCAAGTTTTGTTGAGGTGAGGACGTGGAGAAATTAGAATCCTTGTACATTGCTGGTGGGAATGCAAAATGGTACAGCCACTATGGAAAACAGTTTGGATGTTTCTTAAAAGGTTAAACATAGGATTATTGTATGACCCAACAATTTTACTCCTAGGTATATACCTAGAAGAATTGAAAACAGGGATTCAAACAGATACTTGTATACCAAAGTTTATAGCAGCATCATTCACATTACCCAAAAGGTAGAAACAATCCATGTGTCCAGCAACAGCAGAATGAGTAAGCAGAATGCAGTACAGTCTATGCTCATTATTCATGGCATTTATGTTCTTTTTTTTTTTTTTTTTTTTTTGAGACGGAGTCTCACTCTGTTGCCCAGGCTGGAGTGCAGTGGCGTCATCTCGGCTTACTGCAAGCTCCGCCACCCGGGTTCATGCCATTCTCTTGCCTCAGCCTCCCGAGTAGCTGGCCACCACCACGCCTGGCTGATTTTTTTGTATTTTTAGTAGAGATGGGGCTTCACCATGTTAGCCAGGATGGTCTCGATCTCCTGACCTTGTGATCCACCCACCTCGGCCTCCCAAAGTGCTAGGATTACAGGCATGAGCCACCGCGCCTGGCCTATTCATGGTATTTATGTTCTATAGCATTGTCATTAGCACCAAATTAGTAAATACTGAACTACTGTTCCTAGGGAAAATTCAGGTTAGGTGTGTGTGAGCCTCTCAGGTCATATTTCTATCATCTCATCAATACATAACCTTGTTTTATGTGTGTCTCCTATTTAATATATAGTTGATTTATTTCTACTAAACTCACAGCCAACAGCACTATAACTCATACCTGAACAAAGCTTATATTACACATTACTTTTTCTCTAAGACACATCACAGCCTTCTTGTGCTTAGAAACACCAGAAAGCACTTCGGCACTATGCTTGTGGGCCATTCTAAACAGCAAAATCACCCATAAAAAAAAGCAGAAAAATACAAAAACCATGGCACTAAATAGATAGCAAAGAGGACACTTGTTTAAAATATGACAGCTGAAACAAAAAGGCAGACTATCACTTTGTTCAACCTCAACTAGGAATATGTGCATAAAGAGACTCAAATTCTTTTCTGCTCTGAAAAAAATAAAATTGCTGTGTGAATGACTGCATAAGTGTTGATTCTGATTTTAGGGTTACAAATCTAGAGGTGATTTAAAGTGCATGGGAGAATGTACCTAGATTATATGCAAATACTATGCCATTTTATATAAGGGACTTGGGCATCTGTGGATTTTGATATCCTCAGGTGTCCTGAAATCCCCTGTAGATACCAAGGGAAAAATGTATTCAGGTGGTGGCTTGGCTGGTGTGCAGGATCCAAGATGCATCACTCATATTCCTGGTTCCTTGACAAGAGCAGCTCAATGGTACTCCTCCTCCTCCTCCCTCTGGAGTCTCAGAGCTTCTCCACATGGTCCTTTCAGCAGGGTTTTGAGACATGGTGGCTCAGGGCTCCATGAAACCAAGGAAGAAGCTTCTAGTACTTTTACCAGCTAGGCCCAGCAATGGCACAGCATCAGTTCCACCATACTCCATTAGCCAGAGCAGGGACTAGCCAGCCCAGATTCAAATGTAGGGGAAATAAACACCAACACTTGATGGAATAAATGTCACAGAATTTGAAGCCATCCTTAATCTACCACAAATACTTAACCAAAATGGCTAAGAAGTTATCTATTCCAGTTCTGAACATCTCCTGCCCCATACCATTTATTCCCACACAATTTTGTCCCTGCAACAGTGGCTTTATACTCTAAGATATTTTGACTAATAGAAATGAAGTATATGACATGAAACTCAAGCCTTAAGATCTTTTTTGAAATATCTGATGAATAGGTGGGATGGACAGAAGGTTGTCACTTCAAGGTCTGCAAGAAGTTCTGTCTCTTTAGAGATGAAGATTTCAGTCAGCTTTGGGGTACAGTATTCCTTCATCTTATTTTGGGCAAAATTGTTAAGCTATATGCAAAGACTATAGACTTAAGTTTCAACTGTACTGTTTAATAAATTAGGTATATCTTTAGCTGAACTATGAGGAGTTAGGAATATTTTAATATGGATTTTTATTTGATTGCCTCAGAAAATTATCTTTAAAAATTCTAAGTAGGTCTTTTTGTCCAAATATTTGCTCCCAAGAAATTGGAAGAACAAAATCATGCTATGGAGAATATATAGATTTCATAATTTCTTCCCTTCATACTACAGTAAAGACTGTAACAATCAAATGAATGTGTAGGTTAAGTGTTCTGGTTTTTAAGTACAAATGATGTTTACGGTTGAGCAAGGACTCTATTTCTGAAGCTTTGTGTAACATAAGGGTGATTTTAAAATTTTGCTATACTGTGTATGAACTGAGATAATATTATGACTGAAACATTACTTGTGATTGTAGAAATGAGCATGGACCTTTTTGTTTAGTTTTAGTTTGTTTTTGTTTTGTTAAGAGATATTAAGATATATTACATTCAGGCAATATAGCCTTGGTGCCTAGGGGACAGACATTCTCCCTATCTCCACAAAGAGCCCAGCACCCTCTAATGCCCCAAAGACGTGTAACTTAGAAAAATAACACCCTAAGCATAGATACTGACAATTTTCTGAAGGATAACCCCAATGCAAGCTACAGTGAGGCTCCACTAAACTGCTTCAAGAGCAGTGGATATTGGGATGAAGGAATAGGAGAAAAATATCATGGCAGTTGTAATGTGGTAATTATAGTGGGCAACAGGTTTGTGAACACATTTACTGTACACTGTTGAAAAATTCCAGATATATATGTATATATTCCAGAAGGGAAGGGTTGCTAAGTTCAAGATATCAGGCCAATGAAAGTTCAAGCTATGGTAATTTGAACATCAAATGTTAGGGTATCTGGGAAGTAGTTCTTAAACAAGACTCAAAAAGTACAAACCATAAAAGATTAATAAATATGAACACATTTAAAAGAATTCTGATGATCAAAAGTCACCATAGAAAAGTGAAAAGATAAGCCACAAATTAAAGAAAGGTATCCTTAACACATATAACACATGTATTAGTACCAAGATGACATTAGCAATTAATAAAAATAAATTTAAAACACTGTCCAATAGAAAAATGGACAAAAGATACAAAACTACATTTCACAAGTAAGAAAATAAGAACAGCCAATAAAGATAATTTAAAATGTTCAAACTCATTAGTAACCAAAGAGATTAAAAATAATACCACAATAAGCTCTCACAATAAACTCACCAAGGTAAAATTGAAGATATGTATACTCTATTATACAGCAATTCTACTCATAAGTATTTGCCCCAGAGAACTTCTCACACTTCTAACAACATATGCAGTGTATTAGTCAGTTTTCACACTGCTGATAAAGACATACCCCAGATGGGACAATTTACAAAAGAAAGAGGTTTAATGAACTCACAGTTCCACGTGGCTGGGGAGGCCTCACAATCATGGCAGAAGGTAAAAGGCAAATGTCACATGACGGCAGACAAAAGAAGAGAATGAGTGCCAAGCGAAAGGGGTTTCCCCTTATAAACCATCACATCTAATGAGACTTACTCACCACCACGAGAACAGTACGGGGGAAACTGCCCCACGATTCAGTTAGCTACAACTGGGTCCCTCCCACAATACAAGGGAATTATGGGAGCTACAATTCAAGATGAGATTTGGGTGGGAACACAACTAAACCATATCACAGAGCAACATTTTAAATATTCATCAACAGAAAAATGAACAAATTATAACACAATCATATAAAAAATTATTATAGAACAATAAAAATGAATAAAAAGGAAGACAAATTTTGAGAGGTTAGCAAAATGGCAGATAGGAGGCAGGACTAAATTATAGCTCCCACTCAGACAGAGCAGCATGTGGAGACTCACATTGTAAACTTTTGCTCCAAGAACTACCACAGGAACATATCAGGAAAGCTGAGAGAATCCATAGACCCTTTGAAAGAAGTCAATTGCTCCTGCAGGCCCTGGGAGACAGTCCAAACATTGTGAGTGCCCAAAGTGTGAAAGAGGGATCATCTGTCCCCAAACACACATCCTCACTGGGGAACCTGAAGTTCCAGATCATGGGAGAAGGATTTGACTTTACCTGGAACGGAAACAATTTTAGAGAGCTGAGCCAAACACAGAGGTAGATGGAGCATGGGGAAGAGCCCTGTGGGTATCTTGATCACCAGGAAAGCCATTTCTGACTTTGTTTCAGAGAGGTCCTTGGGGAGGGCTGCCAGAGGAACTGGCATTTTTTCACAGGGAGAAGGAAACTTCCAGTTGAACAGAATTTGAGGGAGGGGGTGAATGCAGTGTGCAGACACAGCACAGAAGCTGCGGCAGGTTGGGGGTATGAAACCTGAAAGCCTTGCTTACTTTCACATCAGGGAGGCTGGCAGAGTGGGGCAAATTCTCAGCCCTGCTCACCCACTGCCTGGAAACAAACTTGGTGCTGTTGCAGGGAACATGGTGGGAGTGAGACTGGCCTTTTGGGCTGTGTGGAAGCTGAGCAAGGCCTGTAACTGCGAGATTATTTTAGTTTAATTAAGTCTCATCTATTTATCTTTGTTTTTGTTGCATTTGCTTTTGGGTTCTTGGTCATGAAGTCTTCGCCTAAGCCAATGTCTAGAAGGGTTTTTTTTTTAAATATATTATCTTTGCTTTGTTGAAGATCAGGTGGCTGTAAGTATTTGGCTTTATTTCTGGGTTCTCTATTCCATTGGTCTATGAGTCTATTTTTTTTTTTTTTTTTTTTTTTTTTTTTTTTTTTTT
>NW_012099421.1:110535-111316 GCF_000951045.1 Mandrillus leucophaeus | reverse complement strand
TGGTGTACCCATCACCCAAGCACTGTACACTGTACCCAACACGTAGTCTTTTATCCCTCACCCTCCCGTCCTTTCCCCTGGGTCCCAAAAGTCTGTTTTATCATTTTTGTGCCTTTGCATCCTCATAACTTAGCTCCCAGTTATGAGTGAGAACATACAATGTATGGTTTTCCATTCCTGAGTTACTTCACTTAGAATAGTAATCTCCAATTCCATCCAGGTTTCTGTGAAAGCCATTATTTTGTTCCTTTTAATGGCTGAGAAATATTCCATGGTGTATATACACACCACATTTTTTGTATCCACTAGTCGATTGATGGCCATTTGGACTGGTTCCATATTTTTGCAATTGTAAATTGTGCTGCTATAAACATGTGTGTGCAAGTATCTTTTTTGCATAATTACTTCTTTTCCTCTGGGTAGCTACCTAGTAGTGAGATTGTTGGATCAAATGGTAGATCTACTTTTAGTTCTTTAAGCAATCTCCACACCATTTTCCATGATGGTTGTGCTATGTCATTTTCACGATATTGATTCTACCCATCCATGAACATGGTATGTATTTTCTTTTGTTTGTGTCGTCTATGATTTTTTTCAAACTGTACTATAAGGCCATAGTCTCCAAAACAGCATGGTACAAGTATAAAAATAGGCACATAGGGTCAGACACAGTGGCTCATGCCTGTAATCCCAACACTTTGGGAGGCCGAGGTGGGCAGAGCACAAGGTCAGGAGATCAAAACCATCCTGGCTAACATGGTGAAACCCCATCTCTACTAAA
>NW_012099421.1:104235-105670 GCF_000951045.1 Mandrillus leucophaeus | reverse complement strand
TCTATTGTTAGCTGAATTCCTAGGTATTTTATTCTTTTTGTGGCTATCGTGAATGGGACTGCGTTTTTTATTTATCTCTCAGCTTGGACATTGTTGTTGTATAGGAATGCTACTGATTCTTGTACATCGATTTTTGTATCCTGCAACTATGATAAATTGGTTATCAGATCAACTAGCTTTTGGATAGAGACTATGGGATTTTCTAGGTATGGAATCATATCATCTGCAAACAGTGATAGTTTGACTTTCTCTCTTCAGATTTGGATGCCTTTTATTTCTTGCTCTTGCCTGATTGCTCTGGCCAGGAATTCCAGTATTATATTAAATAGGAGTGGTAAGAGTGAGCATCCTTGTTTAGTTCAGGTTTTCAAGGGGAATACTTCTAGCTTTTGTCCATTCAGTATAATGTTTGCTGTGGGTTTGTCATAGATAGCTCTTATTATTTTGAGGTATATTCCTACAATGCCTAGTTTTTTGAGGTTATTTCACATGAAGGGGTGTTGAATTTTACAAAAGCATTTTCTATGTCTGTTGAGATAATCATGAAGTTTTGGTTTTAGTTCTGTTTATGTGGTTAATCCTATTTATTGATTTGTTTATGTTGAATGAACCTTACATCCCAGTGATAAAGCCTAATTGATTGATTGTGCTGGATTAGCTTTTTGATGTGCTGCTAGATTTGGTTTGCTAGTATTTTATTGAGGATTTTTTGCATCAATGTTCATCAAGGATATTGGCCAGAATTTTTGTTGTTGTTGTTGATTTGGTTTTTTGTTTGTTTGTTTTGTTTTTGTTTTTCTTGTTGTGTCTCTGCCAGGCTTTGGTGTCAGGATGATGCTGGCCTCATAGAATGAGTTAGGGAGAGCCTTCCTCCTCAAGTTTTTTTGAATGGTTTCTGTTGAAATTGTATCAGTTCTTCTTTAAACATCTGGTAGAGGTTGGCTGTGAATCTATCCAGTTCTGGGCTTTTTCTGGTTGGTAGGCTCTTTATTACTGATTCAATGTCAGAACTCATTATTAGTTTCTTCAGGGATTCTATGTCTTCCTGGTTCAATCTCTGGACATTGTATGCGTCCAGAAATTTACCGATTTTTTTCTAGGTTTTCTAATTTATGTGCATAGAGCTGTTTGTAATAGTCTCGAAGGGTTTCTTTTATTTCTTTGGGGTTGGTGGTAATGTCCTCTTTCTCATATCTGAATATGTTTATTTCAAATTTTTCTCATTTTTCTTTATTATTCTAGTTAGCAGTCTACCAATCTTATCCTTTCAAATAAAAAACTCCTGGTTTCCTTTATCTCTTGAATTTTTTTTTTAACATGTCAATTTCATTCAGTTCATCTCTGATTTTGGCTATATCTTGTTACTGCTAGCTTTGGGGTTAGTTTGCTCTTGTTTCCCTAGGATTTCTTTTTTATTTCTTTCTTTGTTTCTTTT
>NW_012099421.1:98394-99875 GCF_000951045.1 Mandrillus leucophaeus | reverse complement strand
ATCTCCGCTCACTGCAAGCTTGGCCCCCGGGTTCATGCCATTCTCCTGCCTCAGCCTCGCGTGTAGCTGGGTCTACAGGCACCCGCCACCATGCCTGGCTAATTTTTTGAATTTTCAGTAGAAACGGGGTTTCACCATGTTAGCCAGGATGGTCTCGATCTCCTGACCTTCTGATCCACCCACTTCAGCCTCCCAAAGTGCTGGGATTACAGGCGTGAGCCACTGCACCTGGTCTATTTTTTTGACTTATTAATAGTCATTCCCACTGTTGGGAGATGGTATTTCATTGTGGTTTTGATTTTTATTTCTCTAATAATTACTGATGTTGAGCATTTTTTCATATGCTTGCCAGCCACGTGTGTATCTTTTGAAATGTCTGTTCATATCCTTTGCCCACTTTTTAATGAGGTGGTTTGCTTTTTGCTTGTAGATTTGTTTATGTTTCATATAGATTTTGGATGTTAGACCTTTGTCAGATGCATAGCTCGCAAATAATTTCTCTGATTTTGTAGATTGTCTGTTTACTCTGTTGGTTGTTTCTTTTGCTGTGCAGAAGCTCTTTAGTTTAATTAGGTTCCATTTGTCAATTTTTTATTTTCTTGCGATTGCTTTGATGTCTTCCTCATGAAATATTTTTCAGTTCCTACATCCAGAATGGCATTGCGTAGGTTATCTTCCAGGGTTTTTATAGTTTGGGATTTTACATTTAAGTCTTTAATCCATCTTGAGTTTCCAAGGGGATTTTTGTATATTCCATAAGAAAGGGGCCCAGTTTCAGTCTTCTTCATATTGCAAGCCAGTTATCTCAATACAACTTATTGAATAGGGAGTCCTTTCCCCATCGCTTGTTTTTGTCAGCTTTGTCGAAGATCGGATGGTTGTAGGTGTACAGCATTGTTTCTGGGTTTTCTATTCTGTTCCATTGGTCTATGTGTCTATTTTTGTACCAGTACCATGCTGTTTTGGTTGCTTTAGCCTTGTAGTATAGTTTGAAGTCAGGTAATATGATGCTTCTAGCCTTGTTCTTTTTGCTTACAATTGCCCTTGCTATTTGGGCTCTTTTTTGGTTTCATGTGAATTGTAAAATAGTTTTCTTCCAGGTCTATGAAGAAAATAATTGGTAGTTTGACAGAAATAGCATTGAATTTATAGATGACTTTGAGCAATGTGGCCATTTAAACAATATTGCTTCTTTCTATCCATAAGCATGGAATGTTTTCCCATTCATTTGCTTCATTTCTGTCTTTGAGCATTGTTTTGTAATTCTCATTGTAGAGATGTTTCATTTCTATTGTTAGCTGAATTCCTAGGTATTTTATTCTTTTTGTGGCTATCGTGAATGGGACTGCGTTTTTTATTTATCTCTCAGCTTGGACATTGTTGTTGTATAGGAATGCTACTGATTCTTGTACATCGATTTTTGTATCCTGCAACTATGATAAATTGGTTATCAGATCAACTAGCTTTTGGATAGAGACTAT
>NW_012099421.1:84940-92434 GCF_000951045.1 Mandrillus leucophaeus | reverse complement strand
AAGTATAAAAATAGGCACATAGGGTCAGACACAGTGGCTCATGCCTGTAATCCCAACACTTTGGGAGGCCGAGGTGGGCAGAGCACAAGGTCAGGAGATCAAAACCATCCTGGCTAACATGGTGAAACCCCATCTCTACTAAAACATACAAAAAATTAGCCAGGCATGGTGGCAGGTGCCCATAGTCCCAGCTCCTCAGGAGGCTGAGGCAGGAGAATGGCGTGAACCCAGGAGATGGAGCTTGCAGTGAGCTGAGATCGCACCACTCCATTCCAGCCTGGGTGACAGAGCGAGACTCCATCTCAAAAAAAAAAAAGCCAAAAAATACAGCCTGGCCAACATGGCAAAACCCCGTCTCTACAAAAAATGCAAAAATTAACCAGGCATTGTGGTGGGTGTCTGTAATCCCAGCTACTTGCGGGGCTGAGGGAAGAGAATTGCTTGAACCTGGGAGGCAGAGGTTGCAGTGAGCTGAGATTGCACCACTGCATTACAGCCTGGGTGACAGAGTGAGAATTCATTAAAAAAAATAAAAGTCAAAAAACAAAAGATGCCAGCAAGATTGTGGAGAAAAAGGAATGCTTATACACTGCTGGTAGGAATGTAAATTGGTTCAGCCTTTGTGAAAAGCAGTGTGGTGATTCCTGAAAGAACTTAAAATAGAATTACCATTTGACCCAGCAATTCCATTATTGGGTATCTACCCAAAGGAATATAAATCATTCTACCAAAAAGACACACATATATGTATGCTTATTGCAGCACTATTCACAATAGTAAAGATGTGAAATCAACATAAATGCCCATCAATGAAAGACTGGATAAAGAAAATGTGGCACAGGTCTTTGTGGGGTGTGAAACAAATAAACAAAAAAATGTGGTACAAATACACCATGGAATACTATACAACTGTAGGAGAAAATGAGATCATGTACTTTGCAGCAACATGGATGAAGCTGGAAGTGATTATCCTAAGCAAACCAATGCAGGAACAGAAAATCAAATACCGCATGTTCTCATTTGTAAGTGAGAGCTAAACAATGAGAATACATGGATGCAAAGAGAGGAACTACAGACAGCAGGGCCTAGTTGAGGATGGAACTACAGACATCAGGGCCTAGTTGAGGATGGAGGGTGGGAGGAGGGAGAGGATACAAAAACTACCTTTGCATATATACCTACTATGTACCCACAAAAATTTTTTAAAAATTTAGAAATGCTGTTCTTGAAAAAAAAAAAAAAACCACTACATATTGGATGGTATGCCTATTACCTAGGTGATGAAAAAATCTGTAAACGGAATCCCTGTGACACTTATTTTATCTATATTACAAACCCATCCTTTCACCCATGAACCTAAAATACTGGTTAAAAAAAAGAAATCATCTGAAGGTAGAAAACTCACTGGTAACAGTAAGTACACAGACAAATATAAAATGCTCTAACACTGTAATTGTGGTGTGTAAACCACTCATAGCCTGAGTGGGAAACTTGAAAAGTATATCAACACACAAAAATTAAACGATATGCTCCTGAATGACCAGTAAATCAATGAAGAAACTAAGAAGTAAATTTAAAAATTTATTGAAACTAATGAAAATGGAAATACAACCTACCAAATTCTATGGGATGTAGCAAAAACAGTACTAAGGTGAAAGTTTATAGCAATGAGCACCCACATCAAAAAAGTAGAAATACTTCAAAAAACAACCTACTATTGCATCCTAAAAAACTAGAAAAGCAAGAGTAAACCAAACCCAAAATTTGTAGACTAAAAGAAATAATAAAGGTCAGAACAGAAATGCATAAAATTGAAACCAAAGAAACAATACTAAAAAACAAAATGAAAAGTATATTTTGAAAAGATAAACAAAAGTGACAAATTGTTAACCACACTAATTTTTTTAAAAAAAGAGAGAGAGAGAGAAGACCCAAATAAATACAATCAGAAATGAAAAAGGAAACATTACAACTGATACCACAAAAAGTCAAAAGATCATTAGAGGCTACTGTGAGCAACTATATGCCAATAAATTGGAAAACCTAGAAGAAATGAACAATTTCCTAGACACAAACAACCTACCAAGATTAAACCATGAATCCAAAACCTGAATAGACCAATAACCAGTAATTATATCAAAGCCATAATAGGTATCCCATTGGAGGTGGGGTGGAAAAGGTGGCTGAATAGAATGCTCTACTGATCATTCCCCCAACAGGAACACCAAATTTAACATCTACCCAAAAAAGCATTTTCATAAGAACCAAAAATGAGTTAACCACTCAGTACATGATTTTAACTTCATACTGGGGACAGAAACACTGAAAAGGTTAGGAAAGACGGTCTTGAATCACTGATGCCACTCTTCCTCTATCCCCCCAGCAGTGGCCACACGGCATGGAGACACAATCTGCACACTTGAGAAAGGAAAAGCACAGTGACTGTGAGACTTTGCAATAAACTCAGTGCTGCCCTGGCAGAGCGGAAGGCAAAATTGGGCTCAACTCAGCCAACATCCACCCATAGGGAAACCATTTAAATGAGTCCTAGCTTGAGAAGCATAGCTCATCCCAGCAGTTGGAACATTAGTTGTGGCAAGACTCAACACCACAGGCTACAGGGCTCTGGGGCTCTAAGTATACTTGAAGGGCAGTCTAGGCCACAAGTACTGCAACACCTAGCCAAGTCCTAGTGCTGGCCTGGTCTGAGAGCCAGTGGACTTGGCAGGCACGAGACCTGCTGAGACACTAGCAAGGGTGGCTAAAGGAGTGCCTGTGCCACCTCTTCTCCAACCCCAGGCTGCACAGCTCATGGCTCCAAAAGGGATCCCTTCCTTCAGCTTGAGGAGAGTAGAGGAAAGAGTAAAGAGGACATTGTCTTGCATCTGGAATACTAGCTCAGCCTGCCACAGTAGGATAGGACACCAGTCTGAGTCACAAGGCCCCCATTCCAGGATCTAGCTCCCACATAACATGTCTAGACACACCATGGGTCTGAAGGGAACCCTATGCCTTAAAGGGAAAGATGCAGTCCAGGCGGGACCCATCACCTTCTGGCTAAAGAGCACTTGGGCCCTGAATAAACGGCAATGACACCCAGGTAGTATGCCGTAGGCCTTGGGTGAGACTCTGAGACATGCTGACTTCAGGTGAGACCCAGCACATTCCCAACTGTGGTGGCTACCATGAGAATCCAAAAAGTAAGGAAGAGGGAAAAGTAAAGGGGACTTTGTCTTTCACCTTAGGTACCAGTTTGCCCACAGGGCAACATGAAAAACTCTCTTAGGGTCCCGAATTCTAGGACCTTGGCTCTTAAATGGCACTTCTGGACACTCCCTGGGCCAGAGAGGAGCCCACTGCCCTGAAGAGCGAGTCCCAGACATGACAGCATTCATGACAAGCTCATGAAAGAGTCCTTGGGCTTTAAGCAAATATCAGCATTAGCTTGGAAGTACTCCTTGTAGGCCTGTGGCGGTGGTGACCAAGGAGTGAGGTTCCTATGACTGTGGAAAGGGAAAAGAAAAGTGGAAAATACTGCATCTCAAGGTTTGAGTGCCAGCTCAGCTGCAGAACTTCAGAACAGCAGGTAGATTTCTAAGGACTTTTACTCCAACCTGACTCCCAGATGGCATCTATGACCCACCCCCCCACAAGGGCCTGAGGAAACATAAGCCTGACTGGCTTTACCACATGCTTACTGTAGAGCCCTAGGGCATTGAGAGAACACAGGAGGTAGCCAGTTAGTGGTTACAGCAGGCCTCTGATAAAAATGAGAGCAAAAATAAATGACATTGAAATGAGAAAAACAATACAAAAAAATCAACAAAATTAAATAGTTGGTCCTTTAAAAGATAAGTAAAATTGACACATCTTTGGCAAGACTAAGAAAAAAAGAAAAACCCTAACAAATAAAATCAGAGATGATAAAGGAGACATTACAACTAATACTTCAGAAATTCAAAGGATCATTACTGGCTACCATAAAAAACTATATGCCAATAAATTGGAAAATCTAGAAGAAATTGATAAATTCCTAGACACATACAACCTGCCAAGATTGAACCATAAAAAAGTCCAAACCCTGAACAGACCAGTAATAAGTAACAATATCAAAGCCATAATAAAAAGTCTCCAGGCAAAGAAAAGCCCAGGATCTGATGGCTTCATTGCTGAAATTTGCCAACCATTCAAAGAAGAATTAAGACTAATCCTACTCAAACAATTCCAATAAATACAAAAGAAGGGAATACTTTCAAATTCTGAGACCACTATTACCCGATACCAAAATCAGACAGACACATAAAAAAACTACAGTTCATATCCCTGATTAATATTGATGCAAAAACCCTCAACTAAATACTAGCTAACAAAATTAAACTACACATTAAAAAGATCACTCATCAGGACAAAGTGGGATTTATCCTAGGGATGCACGGATGGTTCAACATATGCAAAAGTCAATGTGATACAGCATATCAATTCAATGAAGGACAAAAATTATATGACCATTTCAACTGATGTTGAAAATGCATTTGATAAAAATCAACATCTCTTCATGATAGGAACCCTTAAAAAAAATGGGTAGAGAAGGTACGTACCTCAATGAAATAAATGTAATATACCACAGACCCACAGCTAGTGTCATATTGAACGGTAAAAACTGAAAGTTTTTTCCCAAGATCTAGAACCTGACAAGGATGTCCACTTTCACCACTTTTATTCAACATAGTACTGGAAGCCCTAGCTAAAGCAATCAGACAAGAGAAAAATATAAAGGGTATTCAAATTAGAAAGGAAGAAGTCAAATTATCCTTATTATAAGATCATATCGGTCTTATAATTGGAAAAACCTAAAGACTCCAACAAAAAACCATTAGAACTCATAAATTCAGTAATATTGCAGGATACAAAATCAACATACAAAAATCAGTAGCATTTCTGTATACCAACAGATTCACTGCAAAAAGGACATCGCTAAGGTATATAGTAATCAGGATATCTAAAGTCAACATGAAGGAAAGAATTCTAAGACCAGTGAGACAAAAGTATCAAATAACATATAAAGTAAAACCTATCAGATTAAGGGCATACTTCTCAGCAGAAACTTTACAAGTCATAAGGGATTAGGGTCTTATCTTTAGTCTCCTAAAAGGGAATAACTGCCAGCCAAGAATTTTATATTCTGCTAAACTAAGTTTCATAAATGAAGAAGAAATAAACTTTTTCTCAGGCAATCAAACATTTAGGAAATTTGCTGCCACTAGAACAGCACTACAAGAAATACTCAAAGGAATTTCAAATATCAAAATGAAAGGTCTATATACATCAATATAAAAACACTTGAAAGTATAAAACTCACAAGACTTGTAGAACAGTAACAGAATGGAAAAACAAGCAACTAGGTAACAATCAGCTTGGTGACGGGAACAGTATTTCAAATATCAATAGTAACTTTGAATGTAAATGGTCTAAGTGTCCCACTGAAAGGATGTATATTGGCAGAATGTCTTACAAAAACACAATCCAAATATCTGCTACCTTCAAGAGACCCACTTAACTCATAAAGATCCTTATAGACTCATGGCAAAAGGATGGGGAAAATATTTCACACAAATGGAAACCAAAAATGAGCAGAAGTAGCTTTTCTTCTATCAGATAAAATAGATTTAAATCAATAACAGTAAAAAAAAAAAAAAAAGAAAAAGAATGTCATTGTATAATAATAAAGGGTTCAATTCAATAAAAAGATATAACAATCCTTAATATATGTGCACCCAACACAAGAGCGTCCAGATTAATAAAAGATCTACTACTAGACCCAAGAAAAGAGACTGATAGCAATATAATAATAGTTCTGGACCTCAACACTCCACTGGCAGCACTAGACAGATCACTGAGGCAGAAAGTCAACAAATAAACACTGGACTGAAACTGGATTCTAACAGATATTTACAGAATATCCTATAAAAAATTCAAAATACACATTCTTCTCGTCAGCACATGGAATCTTTCCAAGATAGACCATATGAGAGGCTACAAAATAAGCCTACATAAATCCAAAAAAATCCAAATCATGCAAGTACCTTCTCAGACCACAGGAAAATAAAACTAGAAATCAATGCCAAGGGAAATTCTCAAACCTATAAAAATACATGGAAATTAATCTGATCCTGAATAATCTTTGGATAAATGATGGAATCAAGAAGAAAATTAAAAATTTTTTCAAACAAATGATAACAGTAACCCAAGTTATAAAAATCTCTGGGATACAGAGAAAGCAGTGCTAAGATGATAGTTTATATTGCCAAATGTCTACATCAGAAAGAAAAATCACAAACCAACAACCTAACATAATACCTCAGGCAACTGGAAAACCAAGGACAAACCAAACCCAAAGGCAGCAGCAGAAAAGAAATAACAAAGATCTGAGCAAACCTAAATGAAATTGAACCCCTGACAAATACGAATGATCAATAAAAGGAAAAATTTGTTTTCGAAAAGATAAACAAAATTGATAGTTAGCTAGATTAACCAAGAAAAGAGAGAAGATTCAAATAAGCTCAATCAGAAATGAAAAGGGAAACATTACTACTGATACCATAGAAATACAAAAGATCATCTGAGACTACTATGAACACCTCTATGTGCACAAACCAGAAAATCTAGAGGAAATGGATAAACTCTTGGAAACCTACAATGCTTCAAGCTTGAATCAGGAAGAAATAAAAATTCTGAACAGACTAATTATAAGTAGTGAGATTGAATCAGTGATAAAAATATCCAAACAAAAAAAATATGCCCAGGACCAGACAGATTCACAGCCAACTTCTACTAAATATTTGAAGAACTAGTAGCAATTCTAGTGAAACTATTACTAAAGCTTGAGAAGTAGGTAGTCCTCCCTAAGTCATTCTATGAAGCCAATAACACCCTGATACCAAAGCCAGAAAAGGACATAACAACAGCAAAAATAACTACAGACCAATATCCCTCATGAACACAAAAATCTAGCCAACCAAATCTAACAGTACATCAATAATTCACCAAGATCAAGGGGGTTTTATCCCAGGGATCCAAGGATGGTTCACCATAGAGAAATCAATAAATGTGATTAACCACATAAATATTTTTTTAAAAATATGATCATTTCAATAGATGCAGAAAAAGCACCTTATCAAATGCAGCATCCTTTCATGATAAACATCCTTAACAAACTAGGCATCAAAGGAACATACTTAAAAATAATAAAAGCCATATATGACAAGCCCACAGTAAATATCATACTAAATGGGGAAAAATTGAAAACACTGCCCCTGAGAACTGGAACAACACAAGGATGCCCACTTTCACTACTTTTATTCAACATAGTACTGGAAGTCCTAGCCAGAATATCAGGCAAAAGAAAGAAATGAAGGGCATCCAAATTGGAAAAAATAATGTCAAAGTATCTGTTTGCTGATATCATCTTCTATCTTAAAAATCCTGAAGACTCCT
>NW_012099421.1:80424-84890 GCF_000951045.1 Mandrillus leucophaeus | reverse complement strand
ACACAAGAGCGTCCAGATTAATAAAAGATCTACTACTAGACCCAAGAAAAGAGACTGATAGCAATATAATAATAGTTCTGGACCTCAACACTCCACTGGCAGCACTAGACAGATCACTGAGGCAGAAAGTCAACAAATAAACACTGGACTGAAACTGGATTCTAACAGATATTTACAGAATATCCTATAAAAAATTCAAAATACACATTCTTCTCGTCAGCACATGGAATCTTTCCAAGATAGACCATATGAGAGGCTACAAAATAAGCCTACATAAATCCAAAAAAATCCAAATCATGCAAGTACCTTCTCAGACCACAGGAAAATAAAACTAGAAATCAATGCCAAGGGAAATTCTCAAACCTATAAAAATACATGGAAATTAATCTGATCCTGAATAATCTTTGGATAAATGATGGAATCAAGAAGAAAATTAAAAATTTTTTCAAACAAATGATAACAGTAACCCAAGTTATAAAAATCTCTGGGATACAGAGAAAGCAGTGCTAAGATGATAGTTTATATTGCCAAATGTCTACATCAGAAAGAAAAATCACAAACCAACAACCTAACATAATACCTCAGGCAACTGGAAAACCAAGGACAAACCAAACCCAAAGGCAGCAGCAGAAAAGAAATAACAAAGATCTGAGCAAACCTAAATGAAATTGAACCCCTGACAAATACGAATGATCAATAAAAGGAAAAATTTGTTTTCGAAAAGATAAACAAAATTGATAGTTAGCTAGATTAACCAAGAAAAGAGAGAAGATTCAAATAAGCTCAATCAGAAATGAAAAGGGAAACATTACTACTGATACCATAGAAATACAAAAGATCATCTGAGACTACTATGAACACCTCTATGTGCACAAACCAGAAAATCTAGAGGAAATGGATAAACTCTTGGAAACCTACAATGCTTCAAGCTTGAATCAGGAAGAAATAAAAATTCTGAACAGACTAATTATAAGTAGTGAGATTGAATCAGTGATAAAAATATCCAAACAAAAAAAATATGCCCAGGACCAGACAGATTCACAGCCAACTTCTACTAAATATTTGAAGAACTAGTAGCAATTCTAGTGAAACTATTACTAAAGCTTGAGAAGTAGGTAGTCCTCCCTAAGTCATTCTATGAAGCCAATAACACCCTGATACCAAAGCCAGAAAAGGACATAACAACAGCAAAAATAACTACAGACCAATATCCCTCATGAACACAAAAATCTAGCCAACCAAATCTAACAGTACATCAATAATTCACCAAGATCAAGGGGGTTTTATCCCAGGGATCCAAGGATGGTTCACCATAGAGAAATCAATAAATGTGATTAACCACATAAATATTTTTTTAAAAATATGATCATTTCAATAGATGCAGAAAAAGCACCTTATCAAATGCAGCATCCTTTCATGATAAACATCCTTAACAAACTAGGCATCAAAGGAACATACTTAAAAATAATAAAAGCCATATATGACAAGCCCACAGTAAATATCATACTAAATGGGGAAAAATTGAAAACACTGCCCCTGAGAACTGGAACAACACAAGGATGCCCACTTTCACTACTTTTATTCAACATAGTACTGGAAGTCCTAGCCAGAATATCAGGCAAAAGAAAGAAATGAAGGGCATCCAAATTGGAAAAAATAATGTCAAAGTATCTGTTTGCTGATATCATCTTCTATCTTAAAAATCCTGAAGACTCCTGGAAAAGTCTCCTAGATTTGACAAATGAATTCACTAAAGTCTCAGATTACAAAATTAACATACACAAATCAGTAGCTCTGCTATACACAAATAATGACCAAGGTGAAAATCAGATCAAATCAATTCCATTTACAATAGCTGCAAAAAAACCTAGGAATATATTTAACCAAGGAGGTAAAAAATCTCTACAAGGAGAACAAAAAAACACTGATGAAAGAAATCATAGATGACACAAACAAGTGGAAAAACATTCCATGCTCATGGATTGGAAAAATCAATACTGTGAAAATGACCATACCGCCCAAAGCAATCTACATATTCAATGCAATTCCTATCAAATTACCAATATTATCATGCACAGAATTAGAAAAAAAATCTTAAAATTCATATGGAACCGAAAAAGAGCCTAAATAGCCAAAGCAATCCTAAGCAAAAAGATCCAAGCCAGAGACATCACATTACCTAACTTCAAATTATACTACAAGGCTATAGTAGCCAAAACAGCATGGTACTGGTATAAAAGTAGACACACAGACCAATAGAACAGAATAGAGAACACAGAAATAAAGCCAAATACTTACAAACAGTTGATCTTTGACAAAGCAGACAAAAGCATGCACTGGGGAAAGGACACTCTTTTCAATAAATGATGCTGAGAATACTGCACAGCCACGTGCAGAAGAATGAAACTGGACCCTTATCTCTTACCATATACAAAAATTAACTCAGGATGGATTAAAGACTTAAATATAAGACCTGAAACTATAAAAATTCTAGAAGAAAACCTAGGGAAAACTTTTCTGGACATTGGCCTAGAAAAGTAATTTATCAGTAAGGCCTCAAAAGCAAAAGCAGCAAAAACAAAAATAAATAAATGGGACTCCATTAAACTAAAGAAGCTTCTACACAGCTAAAGAAATAATCAACAGAGTAAACAGAAAACCTACAGAATAGGGGAAAATATTTGCAAGCTATACATCCAACAAAAGGCTAATACCCAGAATATGCAAGGAAATCAAATCAGCAAGAAAAAGACAAATAATCCCATTAAAAAGTAGGGAAACAACATAAATAAACACTTCTCAAAAGAAAATATACAAATGGCCAAACAAACATATAAAAAATGCTCAACATCACTAATCGTCAAGGGAATGCAAATTAAAACACAAAATGAGATACCACCTTACTCCAGTCAGAATGGCCATTTTAAAAACATACTAAACAGTAGATATTGGTATATATGCAGTAAAAAGGGAATGCTTGTACACTGTTGGTAAGAATGTAAATTAGTACAACCTCTATGGAAAACAGTATGGAGATTTCTCAAAGAACCAAAGTAAGTCTACCATTTGATCTAGGAATCCCACTACTAGGTATCCACCCAAAGGAAAATAAGTCATCATATTAAAAAGATACCTGCACTCATGTTTATCATAGCACAATTCACAATTATAAAGACATGAAATCAACCCAATTGCCAATCAACAGATGAGTGGATAATGAAAATTTGGCATATCTACACTATGGAATACTACCCAGTATAAAGAATGAAATAATGTCTTGTGCAGCAACTGGGATGAAACTGGAGACCATTACACTAAGTGACGTAATGCAGGAATGGAAAACCAAATACCACATGTCCTCACTTATAAGTAGGAGCTAAGCTATGGGTATGCAAAGGCACACAGAGTGGTATAATGGATACTGGAGACTCAGAAGCGGGAAGGATGAGGAGAGAGATTTAAAAATCACCTACTGGGCATACTGCACACTATTTGGACAATGAGTGCACTAAAAGCTCAGACTTTACCATTGTACAATTTATTCATGTAACAAAAAACCACTTGTACCCTCCTAAAACTATTGAAATAAAAATAAATTTTAAAAAATTTGCCAGGGTGTGGGCACTATTTAATCTAGTTCAGGCTATAATAGAAGTTAAGCACGTTTTAGAAAAATAATGTCACTTGCCTTAAAAAATGATCTGAAAAGAATTTCTCAAAAGAAGACAAAAATGGAGAACAGGTATATGAAAAATGCTTATCATCATTAATCAAAGAAATGCAAATCAAAACAACAATGAGATATCATCTCACCCCAGTTAAAATGACTTTTATCCAAAAGACAGGCAATAATGACATCCTGGAGAGGATGTAGAGAAAAGGGAACCCTTGTATACTGTCTGTGAGAATGAGAATTAGTATAGTCACTATGGAGAACAGTTTGGAGGCTCCTCAAAAAACTAAAGATAGAACTATCATATAATGCAGCAATGTCACTACTAGGTATACATCCGAAAGAAAGGAAATCAGTGTATTCAAAGAGTTCATATGCACTCTCATGTTTACTGCAGCACTATTCACAATAGCCAAGATTTGGGATCAACCTAAGTGTCCATCAACAGATAAACAGATAAAGAAAATGTGGTACATATACACAATGGAATATTATTTAGCCATAAAAGAAGGAAATCCTGTCTTTTGTAACAACATGGATAGAATTAAACGACATTATGTTAAGTGAAATAAGCCAGGCATAGAAAGACAAATTTCAGGCCGGGCGCGGTGGCTCAAGCCTGTAATCCCAGCACTCTGGGAGGCCGAGACGGGCGGATCACGAGGTCAGGAGATCAAGACAATCCTGGCTAATACGGTGAAACCCCGTCTCTACTAAAAAAATACAAAAAACTAGCCGGGCGAGGTGGCGGGCGCCTGTAGTCCCAGCTACTCGGGAGGCTGAGGCAGGAGAA
>NW_012099421.1:77986-80374 GCF_000951045.1 Mandrillus leucophaeus | reverse complement strand
CAGCTACTCGGGAGGCTGAGGCAGGAGAATGGCGTAAACCCGGGAGGCGGAGCTTGCAGTGAGCTGAGATCCGGCCACTGCACTCCAACCCGGGCGACAGAGCGAGACTCCATCTCAAAAAAAAAAAAAGAAAGACAAATTTCACATGTTCTCTTTCATATGTGGGATCTAAAAATTAAAACAATTCATTTCATGGAGATAGAGAGTAGAATGATGGGTTACCAGTGTCTGTGAAGGGTAGAGGAGAGTGGCAGAAATTGGAAATGGTTAATGGCTGAAAATATATAGTTAGATAGAATGAACAAGATCTAGTATTTAATAGCACAACTTGATAACTATAGTCAATAATAACTTACAGTATATTTTTAAATAAGAAAAAGAATGGAATTGGAATGTTCCTAACACAAAGAGATCACAACTTGATGACTATAGTCAATAATAACTTATAGTATATTTTTAAATAAGAAAAAGAATGAAATTGGAATGTTCCTAACACAAAGAAATGATAAATACTTGAGGTGATGGATACTGCAATAACCTTAATGTAATTAATATATCATATTTTATGTCTATATAAAAAATCACATGAACCCCACAAATATATACACCTATCATGTACCCATACAATTAAAAAATTTAAAGCTTTTTAAAAGAGAGGAAATGAATAACCTATAGATATGTGCAACAACACAAAATGCTCTTGGAACATAATTCAGAGTGAGCAAAACATCTCCCAGAAAAATATATGCAGTATGATACAACTTTTATGAAGTTTGAAAATAAGCAAAAAATAACTAGTACATCATTTAGGGATATCTACATATATGTAAAGCTAGAAATCGTGAATGTAGAATTCAGGACAGTAGTTGCCTTTGAGACACAGCATTGGTATGAATCAGGGAAGAACACAGGAATTTCCATGGTATTAGTAACTTGCCAGTTCTAAGGTTCAGAGTTGTTTATTATTGCAATTAATAACTTCTATTTGTGTTACATATATTTTTGTGTGTGTGAATCAAATATTCCATAGGGAAAAAATGGAAAGAAGTTAATATGACCACATTTCATCACAGATTTGTGATGAACCCTAAACACATCCTAGGTAGACACAGCTTGGTTAATAGACTATTAGAAACTCTATTATTTTATAAATTTAAAAACATGTTTATTTTCAGGTACATAGCATGCCACTAGTGGGGAAAGTCTACACAAAGTCTCCTAAGAGGTCTCACAGGAAGGTGCTTATTACTTATAGTGATTTTACCATAGTTCTGGGTTCTGCCCGCTGACTCACAACCTATGAAAACAGATATTGTTAGCTCACCAAGAGCAAATCTACCTCTCAGCAATGCATGCACACTAATTAAGCTCCACAGGCTAAGACAGACACCAAAATGCCAATTCATTTACTGAAAAAGCAAAATATAATCCTCACATGGATGGAATAATCAAATCAATATGATGAGAGAATTCTCTCCCAGCAAGGTTGCAAGAACTATCTGTGGGACTTTTTAAATATTTAGATATATTTATTTTACAAGAATATCTTGTGCTCTTGTAGAAGAATACAAGAAACATAGTTCTTCATTAACATTCTAGATACTCAAAAGATTACTCAAAATAGCTTACTTGGGGAGAGGACAGTATTTAGGGGGCTTTTTGATAGAAGTTATCTCTGAGACTTTGGAAGACAAATTACCTAACTGGTCCCCACAAAGATAAAAATATTAGCCATGGCTTCATTAGACCCAAGGTGAGCAAACCACTGGCTGGCCATTAACTCACCTAAGCTCTACAGCAGTGAATCTCAGTTGTATATACCACCCAAGCGGACTCCACAGTTTTTAGGAGCCCACAGACAGTGAAGGTTTAGAAAAGCTCAGAGTTAGATGTAATGCACACTATTCGAGTGATGGGTACAGTAAAAGCCCAGACATCACCACTACACAATACATACCATGTGGGGGACCAAATCAAAAAGTTAAAAAAAATACACTGAGAATTAACTCAGGCACAAAATTATTCACAGTTTAAATGAACAGTGTATTGTTTTCCCCTGCAGTCATGGTGCATGGAAAGTCACATCATACACAGAAGGTGACATAGTTTGACTATGGGTCCCCACCCAAATCTCATATTGAATTGTAAACCCCAGTAATGAAGGTGGGGCCTGGTGGGAGTGATCGGATCATGGGGGTAATTTCTCATGAATGGATGGGTACTATCCCCTTTGTACTGTCCTGGAGATAGTGAGTGAGTTCTCACAAGATATGCTTGTTTAAATGTGTGTGGCACCATCTGATCTTTGACAAACCTGAGAGAAACAAGAAATGGGGAAAGGATTCCCTATTTAATAAATGGTGCTGGGAAAATTGGCTAGCCATAAGT
>NW_012099421.1:32562-77096 GCF_000951045.1 Mandrillus leucophaeus | reverse complement strand
CATATGTAACAAACCTGCACGTTATGCACATGTACCCTAGAACTTAAAGTATAATAATAATAATAAAAATAAATAAAATAAAAAAATAAATGTGTGTGGCACCTCTACCTCTTCTCTCTCTTGCTCCTGCTTTTGCCATATGATGCACCTGCTCCCCTTTTACCTTCTGCCATTATTGAAAGCTTCCTGAGGCCTCCCCAGAAGCAGATGCCACTATGTTTCCTGTAAAGTCTGCAGAACTGTGAGCCAACTAAATCTTTTTTATTTATAAATTACCCAGTCTCAGATATTTCTTTATAGCAAGGTGAGAATGGCCTAATACAGAAGATTTACCTAATGAGCTTAAAATTATAACAAAGGAAATAAAATCAATCAAACCCTGATGCCTAAAGTATCAGGGTAGCCCAATGTATCCAACAAACTGGGATGCTCTCCATAATAGGTCAAAGTATTAGAAATGCATTGGCTCAGCTCTCTCTTGAGCATGATTGGGAGGATACAGCTAGCATGCGTCTTCCTTAATCTCTTTTTTCTTTGCTTATTGAATTGGCTGTACCTTTTTCTTATTCATATGGTCTTTATCTACATATATTAATACAGCATAACGTAATTATGGTCTAAGAACCATCTCATTTCAGGTGAATTTATAGATCTACTTGACCTACATGTTGATTTCGGAGGTCAATTTGCCCCCCTCATTTCTCCATGTTCTTGGAGGCACCCAATAAAAGTTCCCCAAAGTACTTACAAGAGTCTTACTATAAGAGAAGCCACAATTGGTAAGGCCCTAAGAACCCTGAAAATTTTAAGTAGTGGTAGAAATAAGCATCCTTCAGGAAACACATAGTTGTTTATCCATTCCTGTTGACTATAAACACTTCCTATAACCAAAAGAATTTAAAGTACCTTCAGTAAAATATAAACATCCACAAAATAGTTCAATAAAGACCAAACAGAATTAGGTATCATTAATGAGAAAGACAGTTGTAGTTGTGCCAGAAACTAAAGATGAGATTATTACTGTAATCAAGTTTTAAATTCAGCAATATGTATCTTGATAGCCAAGACAGAAAGGTAAAGTGGCATCAAGTTGTACTTCCCAAAAGAGAATAGAAATATTCTTTGGGAATAATTCCCAAAGTCTGGTTATGTTATTTGAGTTGCTCCTTTGTTCTTTTGTAAACAATATCACTGCTCTTCCTAGTCAAAAAGGACACTACTGACTCAAGATTGGTAGATTGAGGCATTTTACTGCTTGATCTGAGCCAGTCATGTTGTCATGACTGGCCCTCAAGAATATTCATTCATGACCAAGGTTGCAAGTACTATCTGTGGGACTTTTGAAGACAAATTACCTAACTGGTCCCCACAAAGATAAAAACATTAGTCATGGCTTCGTTAGACCTAAGGTGAACAAACCGCTGAGTTGGCTGGCCATTAACTCACCTAAGCTCTACAGCAGTGAATCTCAGTTCTATATACCACCCAAGCAGACTCCACAGTTCTTAGGAGACCACAGACAGTGAGTTTAGGAAAGCCCAGAGTTAAACGTAATGATCACTATTCAGGTGATGGTACTGTAAAAGCCATCACTTCACACAATATATGCATGTAAGAAACCTGTACCTATACCACCGAATAAAATATATATAAATTTATACATATATATACATATATATACACACACACACACATATATAAAAATTTAAATCAAAATAAATAAATAAAGTAAATGAATACCAATTGTTGATACCATTGGTATATCAAATAAGTATTCATTTACTTTATTTATTTATTTATTGGTATCAACAATTGGTATTCATTTACTTTATTTATTTATTTTGAATACCAATGTTAAAGTTTCATTCACCTAACAAATGTGCCTGAAGAAACAACATACTAATACCTCTTTTAGGAATAATTTTCCAAATATTCAAAGACATTCCAATAATGGGGTACTTTTTTCATAATGAATTAGTCAGAGTCCCACTCCATGAAACAGATGGCACATTCAAAATGAAAATTTAATATTAAAAAGGGACTCTGTATAATGCTTTAGGGAAAAGTAAGGAAAGCCAATAAGCGAAGGTGAAACATGGAGACCATGAGCCTTTAGCACCTCCCTTACCTGAAGGGACAAGGGAGAGAGGAATAACCAGAACCTGCAGAGAACATTAGAGGAGAGCTACCAAAGAGGAGCTGAGGCCTTCAGTGGAGGAACAAAGGCAGTTCCAAACCACATCAGGAAGGGACTCTAGCATAAATGCCTCAATCTCTCTTTTCTCCCAACTTCCTGTCAGTACCTACCATTGACTAAACCAATCAAAAGCCTGAAGAAAAAAGAAAAGAGAGTCCATTGATGTAGCCAATAAAGCCCAGCCTCCCAGGGAACAAAACAGGGTTCTAAAGGGATCTAGACAACAAAAGAATGATATTGAACATTCATGTCTAAAATATTTCATTTCTTCACTGTATACATTAAAGGTAAATGATAGCAGAAAACAATATTCTGTGACATACATTTTACATAATTAACAACATAAATCTATAACCTCCACCAGAGTACCTGCAATCATTCATAAACATCAATTATATATCTTAAACATCTGCTGTGTATTCACCACTAGTTACCATAGATAGCCTTGCTGTCATCTAAAGTATTTCTCAAGTCTGGGAAAAAGCATAGTCAGTGTAGCAGCTGTACAAAAACAGAAATCAAAGCGCTGGTCCTACCCTAAGGCTTAAGGTCTCACAAAGGAATATTTATTCTTTTCTCAGAACATATGGAACAAATAAACTGTCTGGAGAAAAAAAAAAATGTTTTCCAGTCTTCGTTTCTTAAAAGGAATACTGAGGTAGGGGAGCAAGCCTCATCTGGTGTTATCACAAGGCCAGGACAGAAAAAAATACATATTTCTTCCTATATAGTTATGAAACCAGAAGAGAATAGAACATATCTTTTCCAAAAAATGGAGCTAAGATAACAATGAAATAGCTTATCCAAAATAAGTAAACGTCAGGAACAAGACACTGAGCTACCAAGGGGGTGGAAAACCAGGAAAGTTAAGAGTAATTTTAAGGTGAAAAAGCAAGAAGTAGTCTGGACTAATTTCAGGGAACGGGTCATCACTAGTAGCTATTTGTTTTTATTTTTGGTTTTTTTTTAATAGCTGGGATAGAATTACACAGATAGGACAGAGTCATGAAAGGGCTTGGGACAAGATGGACAAAAATAAGCGCTACACGAATGTCTGTATCAAAGCTTTTCAGCCTTCTGGTGTCACCTTTTGCCTTAAATACAAATCCTCTGGGATGGTAAACACTCTTCAGTATTTCCAGGCTATCCTAGGATGAAGATTTGTGCGCAGATTCGCATTACTCTACTCAACTATTATTATTCCTCCTCCTAGCATCTCATATCCCTGTGCCTTAGGGCTGGGGCTACAGTTGGTCTCTGAGCACAGTGTAACACTATTGGGATACACAGACTCTCTTCTTTCTTGCACAAAGTACCTCTGGCACAAAGTTGTTATATGTAAAAGGATGGTTTTGCCCTTTTCTGTCTAATCTCTCATTCCAGATCTTGTCCTGAGAACCTCACCCTTTTCATGAGCAACAACAAAAAAGACCCACTAGGGTATTTACATAAACAAAATTACTTTCTTTATACAATGAGCAACACAAAGAACTAGTACAAGTTTTGCACTACAGCCTTTCTTTAATTTGCTAATCAACAATTTGAGCAGGGCTCCCTGTTCCACCAAAAGTTCTGCAAGCAGAAAGTGGGCAACTCAAAAAATGTACTGTCTCCCTTAGACAGAATATATGAGAATAGTCTTGGGGACTTTTCATCTTCCTGTTATGTAGGGGACAAGAATTCTCTGCCCTTCACATCCTCTCCAACCCCAGGACTGTCTCTACCCATGTGACCACAGCCTTCTTTCCTCCTATTGCTTTGCAGAGAGACGATTGTGTCAGACACAAAGTTGGAGGTGAGGGATAATGTGGCCACTGAGATTCCTTAAGTTGCAAGTGACAAAAGACCTGCTCAAAATGCAACTTTATTGGTTCACGTAAAAGGTAAAGTCTAAATTTTGTTTTAGGAATGATTAGAGCTATGGGTTCAAATTATGTCATGAGGGCTTGATCTCAGTCTATAGTTCTGATCATTGTTCATCTTCTCATTGTCTCTATTCTCAGGCAGATCTCCCTTTGGAGTGCCAAGACAGCTACAAGCAGCTGCAAGTTACTCCCTGTCATCAGCATACCTACCAGAAACAGCACACTTTTATGCCCAGTAGATCAAGAAAAGTCCAAAAATTGAGACTCTAGCTATTTTGGCCTGGCTTGGGTTATATATCTATCACTAAACCAATTAGTTACTGAGGCCATGATAATGTGATGCTATGATTGATTGTAACTGGTTCACAAATTCTCTCCTAGGGCTGTTCTGCTGTTATCAGAAGAAGAAGGGATAGATACTGAGCAGTCAAAAAATTGTAAGATATATAATAAAAGAAGAAGGAGAGGAGGATTAATAAGATCTCAGGCTTTTGAAGTCACTACATCTTGTTCAAAGCAGAAATGCTTTATTCTGCAACCCAAATAGGTAGACTCCCAGCAATCTCTCTAAAATTACAATAAGAAGGTTTTCTATAACTCGTGGTGCTCCCTTTTACTTGAAATTATAAAATCCTTTCTTATGTTGAGCCAATATGCACCCTCATGACACATCCACACATTGGTCACATTCCCATCAGGAACAAAACAAACTTAATTTTTCCACATATCAGACCTTAACATTTTCAAAGATAATTATCATATGTGTCCAGAAATCTTTATTCCTTAAAATATATCTGGTTCCTTCACTTTTTGGCTCATCTCACATATTTTCCAGACTCATCAGTAAATTAAAAATTATATAGCAATATACATTTGATAAAGTTAATTCTTATTTATTTTCAATCCTCAAAATCCTGTTAGATATTGATATTATTACCCCCATTGTACAGATAAGGAAGCTGTGTCTCAAAGAAACTAATTGTCTAAGGTCATATAGGTGCTAAACAGCAGGGACAAAACTTGAATTAAAGTCCTCTGATTTCAAATTTCACTTGCTCTATGAAACACTGAAACCTGGAAATCCTACTCTGGATGAGTCTCAGGTTTTCTATGTCCTGCTTAAAGTACAGTTCCCAGAAGCTAATACAGTATTCTAATATGTGACTTATTTAATTTTCCCAAAAGTGTTCTTAGTATGTTCTACTTCCCAGGTAATATGCATTTCAAAGGGGTCTTCAATGCTTTAGCGGAATGTTTTCCAAATTGTGATTTGTGGAGATGCTTCAGCCAGAGAAGCTGTGTTTTCATCTGTTTTCTACATTGGGTTTCCATACAAGATTTCATCTGACAAATCAAACCATTTATCTGGTTAAAAATAAGTTTTAAAAGTACTGCCTAGACCAAAGGAATGATTAACAATTGGTGTTTCTTATGCTAGGAAAGACCAATAAAAAAAATATTTCAGGATCTTTCTATGCCCCTTAAATCCCAGATTTCTTCCCTTTTCTCATTGGTCTGTTGCTGCTTCAGCATGCCTGGTGACTCACTCTTTAAGGGGTATGACTGTGACTTAGAGCAAGCAACTCTGAGATGAGTCCATTTACAGAGCAAACATGGTCCTTACTGAAATCTCTCATTGAAATCTCCCAATTTCTCAGAGAAGTTGACTGTGCTAAAACCTGAGTGAATAAACCAGTTTTATGATGTCTTTATACTTGTACACTACTTTTTTGGAACATATACTTCTGTTTACTGATTATTTCTTTCTTTTTTTTTTTTTTTTTTTTTGACACGGGTTCCACCTCCCGGGTTTAAGCAATTCTCTGCCTCAGCCTCCCAAGTAGCTGGGATTACAGGCGCCCACCACCACACCTGGCTAATTTTATTTATTTATTTATTTATTTATTTATTTATTTATTTTAAGCAGAGATGGGGTTTCACCATCTTAACCAGGTTGATCTTGAACTTCTGACCTCGTGATCCACCCACCTCGACCTCCCAAAGTGCTGGGATTACAGGCATGAGTCACTGTGCCCAGCCTGTTTACTGATTATTTCTATATGAAAGAGTCCCTACCTATCCAGCTTTGAGAATTGCTGTGTTACTTTCTCACTTTGGGCTTCAAACTGCTTTTTCCTGGTTTCCCTTTTAAAAAAAAAAAAAAAAAAAATACCATTTACTTTTCTATTCCACTGAAGAATAGTTGATATGGTTTGCTCTTAAAATTCTGGCTGGCCAGGCATGGTGGCTCACGCCTGTAATCCCAGCACTTTGGGAGGCCGAGGCAGGTGGATCACGAGGTCAGAAGTTCGAGGCCAGCCTGACCACATGGTGAAACCCCGTCTCTACTAAAAATACAAAAATTAGCCAGGCACGGTGGTGTGCACCTGTAATCCCAGCTACTCAGGAGGCTGAGGCAGGAGAATTGCTTGAACCCGGGAGGCGGAGGTTGCAGTGAGCCAAGATCGTGCCATTGCACTCCAGCCTAGGTGACAGAGCAAGACTACGTCTCAAAGAAGAAAAAAAAATCTCTGCCCAAGGTGGAGACCAAAAGGTAGTTGTCACCAAGCTAGGAGGGAGGTCAGGTTTCAGGAAAAGAACTAGAATAAACTTCTTGAAAGCTCTAACCATGATCCGCACCCTTCACTGCTTGTACACTAAAAAAAGAACAAAAGAGTGGGAGAAATAAAGCGAAGAAAGCCTGAGAAGAAAAGCAGAAGGAACTGGGGTTCTAAGGGATAATAAACCTGAAATCCAGCACCCAGACCAATTTATAATGTATAATATATTTATATTGACAAAGCACTATAACCAAAGGTTTACACACATGAATGAGCATGTGTAACATATTGGGACATTTTTCTCAAATATGCCAAGATTTATGAAGTCTGGCAACAATCCCTTTGCTTTTTCTTATAACAACAGCTGCTAATTCCCTCTGTGACTTCTAACTGCCCAATTTTGTGAAAGTTGGATCAGTTTAAATTTAGAAGACACTCTTTTCCAAGAAATAAAGTTCAAAAATGGAGTCATCTTTAAGTTAAATATGCCCAGGCCAAAATGTTGTGTTTCTGCTTCTGTTTCTTCTGCATTTCCTTCAGAAATGAAGAATTACCAGTTCACTCTAGGTTTTAGCACCAGCTTTGAAATAAGTTGCTGTTTGAACTACAGCAAGCTACTGCTCCCTTCTCTCAGTCTTCTCCTGTGTAAAATAGGTAAATAAAACTAGATAATTTGCAAAGGTCAACCCAATGCTCCCATTATTTGTTCTATACTTCTAATGTTTAATAATTACCCAGAGCTTTGGATATATGCGATTCTGCAAAACAAATCAAAAGGAGTCAGAAGGCAATTTTATTTCCTAATAGACCCTTAGTTAGAATTTAACTTAAAAGCCATTTTTAACAGATGTAAACAATATCTCCCCTCCCCTCCATCAAAGTCTGACTGTGACAAATGAAAAGATTTTTTAGAAGAATAAAACTATATCAAGACAAAAAAAAGAAAAACTAAGAAAAGGTACCATCAACAATCTTTACAGAACTTCTGGAAAGTAAAAAGCAAATGGTATTGGCCTGGGGAATAATCAAAGAAAATGAAACCTCCACCCAGGAGGCAAAGGTAAGTGCACTTCTTCCAAACACAGCCCTGAGTGAAATTTTAAACAGGAGTGAACAAAACAAAACGCAGAGATTGGGCCCTAGAGTACTCATGGCCTTATTTCATTTAATAAATTGTATCCACAACAATTGGACCAGGGGGATCCTGCCCCCTCTCAGATAAAAAAGAGCAACTGCCAATGACAGCTTTTCCCCCTTGGACAATGGTTCTCAAACTTGAGCATGCAACAGAATGACCTGAAGCACTTATTAAAACACAGATTTCTGAGATTCACTTGCAAAATTCCTTATTCAGCAGTCATGGAATGATTCACCTAACAACATGAAAGCATCTTAGAAGCTTTGAGTTAAACTATCAAATTATTTGCAAGAAAAACAACAAAGCTACCAAAACATACAACATAATGCATATTAAAAATCACAGGATCTCTTATTATGAAGAACAAGGCAAAGATGTCTACTTTTACCATTTTTATTCAACATAGTATTAGAAGTTCTAGTCAGAGGAATTATGCAAGAAATAAAAAAAAAAACAGAAAAAAGTAAAATTACCTCTGTTCACATATGGCATGACCTTATGTGTAGCAAACTCCAAATATCATACAGAGAGAGAGAGAGAGAGAGAGACAAATACACACATAGAGGTAATAAACAAATTTAACAAAGTTGCTGAACACAAAATAAACACAAAAATTATCAGCTACATTCCTATATGCTACGAATTAAATATCTAAAAAGTGAGTTAATAAAACAATTCAATTTACAATACTATCAAGAAGAGTAAAGTACTTAGGAATAAATTTAACCAGTGAGGCAAAAGACTTGTACATTGAAAACTACAAAACATTGCTGAATGAAATTGAAGGAGGCATAAATAATGAGGAGACGTTTCATGTTCATGAATTAGAAGACTTACAATTATTAAAATGGATAATACTTCACAAAAGTGATCTATAGATTTAAAGCAATCCTGATAGGGATCCCAATGATGTTTTTGGTTTAATAAAAAAGTCTATTCTAAAATATATATGGAATTTCAAGGGGCTCAGAGTACTCGAAATAATTTTGAAAAAGAACAATGTTGGATGATCCAAATTTCCTGATTTCAAAACTTACAACAAACCTGAAGTAATCAAAATAGCTTGGCACCAGTGTAAAGACAGACATAAACAAATGAAATAGAATAGCCCAAAAATAAATATTAAACATATAATCAATTAAATTTTTTAAAACTTTTATTTATGTTCAGGGGTACATGTGTAAGTTTGTTATATAGGTAAACTCATGACACGGAAATTTGTTGTACAGATTTTTTAGACACCCAGGTACTAAGCCTAGTCCAATTGTTATATTTTCTGATCTTCTTCCTCCCACCCTCCCCGCTCTGGTAGGTCCCAGTGTCTTTTGCTCCCTTCATTGTGTCCATGAGTTCTCATCATTTAGTGCCCACTTATAAGTGAGAACATGCAGTATTTGGTTTTCTGTTCCTGCATAAATATGCTAAGAATAGTGGCCTGCAGCTCCACCCATGTTCCTGCAAATAATACAGTCTCAGTCTTTTTTATGGCTGCATACTATTTCAGGGTGTATATGTATCACATTTTCTTTGGACAATCTGTCATTGATGAGCATTTAGGTTGACTCCATGTCTTTCCTATTCTGAATAGTGCTGCAATGAACATTCGTGTGCATGTGGTTTTTGTTTTTGTTTTTGTTTTAATTTCAATAGGTTTTGGGAAAACGGGTGGTGTTTGGTTACATGAATAAGTTACCTAGTCATGATTTCTGAGATTTTGGTGCACCCATTACCTGAGCAGTATACCCTGTTCCCAATATGTAGTCTTTTATTCCTTGCCACCACCCACCAGTTCCCCCATGTCCCCAAAGTCCAGTGTATCATTCTTATGCCTTTGCATCCTCATAGCTTAGATCCCAATTACGAGCGAGAACATACAGTGTTTGACTTTCCATTTCCGAGTTACGTCACTTAGAATAATAGTTTCCAATTCCATCCAGGTTGCTGTGAATGCCACTATTTTGTTCCTTGGTATGGCTAAGTAATATTCTATGGGATATATATATATATATCTCACAATTTCTTTATCCACTCATTGATTGATGGGCATTTGGGCTGGTTCTATATTTTTGCAATTCTTTGAACTGTGTGATACAATAATTGTGACACAACCTATCAAAACCTCTGGGATACAGCAAAAACTGTGCTAAGACGAAAGTTCATAGCATTAAATACCTACATCAAAAAGTCTGAAAGAGCACAAATAGACAATCCAAGGTCACACCTCATGGAACTGGAGAAAGAAGAACAATCCAAACCCAAACTTAGCAGAATAAAAGATATAATAAAAATCAGAGAAGAACTAAATGAAATTGAAACAAACAAAAAATACAAAAGATAAGTGAAACAAAAAGCTTGTTCTTTGTAAAGATAAATAAAATTGACAGATCATTAGTGAGATTAACCAAGAAAAAAAGAGAAAAGATCCAAATAAGCTCAATTAGAAATAAAACAGGAGATTACAACTGATACCACAGAAATAGCAAAGATCATTTAAGGCTACTATGAAAACACCTTTATGAGTATAAACTAGAAAACCTTGAAAAGATGGATGCATTCCTGGAAATACACAACTCTCCTACATTAAACTAGCAAGATATAGAATCTCTGAACAGATCAGTAACAAGCAGCAAGATTGAGATGGTAATCAAAAAATTGCCAACAAAAAAAGGGACCTGAGGACAGGCCTACTCAGCCTGATTCCACCCACTAGTGCTGAACATGCCATCAGGTGGTCTGGGAATCGTCCTGCCCCATAAACCACCATTAACACCAGAGCACTCTTTCCAGGGTCCTGGAAATGAGTCCACCCAACCTGATGCTAATACCACAGCAGGCATCCACTCACACATGCCACATGCAGGCCTGGGTACTAGCCCACCCAACCCACTGCAGTCACTGCCAACACTAGTGAGGGCCAATTGCAAGGCAGAGGGCTGTCCTGCCACTGTTACTGCCATCACCATGTCACACCCACTGCCAAGAGGACTGAGGATATGGCCACCCATTCAGCCCACTTCTGCCACTGCCAACACCTGAGCAAGCTACCTGAAGCCCCAGGAATCAGCCCACCTGGACCAACTAATGCCAATGCCAGCTTATGCCACCCAGAGGCCCAGTGACAGGCATGCTCAGCCTGATGTTTTCACCAATAAAGCCTGAGCACTGGCCAACCTGGTATACCTGTGACCAGGAAAATGTCACAGCCTGCACTAACAGCTGCACCCTATGCCACTGAGAAAATCACAGGCACCACTGACACTGCTTACAGCCAAAAAAAAAAAAATCATATGGAGACTGCAATACTGCACATACACAAAATCAAAGTACCCAACCAATATCATAATATATCTTCAGGAAAAAGTTCTTTCCTACCAAAGCAAATTCAAAAAATTGGAAGAAGCAACTGTTACACCAGATGCACAGACATTGGTGAATGAGCACAAGAAACATGGAAAAGCAAGGGAAAATGACACTTCCAAAGGAGTATAATAATTCACCAGCAACAGATCCAATCAGAAAGAAATTAACAAAATGCTGAATAAATAATGGAAAATACAGACTTTTAAGAAGCTCAGTAAGACACATGAGAACTCTGAAGAACTATACAAAAAAATCAGAAAAACAACTTAGGATGTAAATGAGAAATTTACCAAACAGACAGATAACACTTTAAAAAAGAAGCAAATAAAGTCTAGAAGTGAAGAATTTATTGAATGAAATATAAAATACATTTGAAAGCATAAATAGGCTAAATCAAGCAAAAGAAAGAATTTCAGAACTTGAAGACTGCGTTTTTTAAATAAACCAGTGAGACAAAAATAAAGAAAAAAATAATAAAAAGAATGAGCAAAGCCCATGTGAAATATGGGACACCATACAGCAACCAAATATTTTGGATTTTTAGTGTCCCAGAAAATAGAAAGAAAATAAAAGGGATAGAAAACCTATTTAATAAAATAATAGCTGAAAACATCCCAAGTCTAAAAGGAGATTTAGACATGCGGATACAGGAAGCTCAGAGATCCTCAAATAGATATAATTCAAAAGGTCTTGTCTTTTTCCCCAAAATGAATGACTAGGGACATTGGATGCCAATTCTCCTCAGAAAGATCAGAGTTACTGGTGAATGCATGTTCCAAATAGAAAACTGTGGGAAGAGAGCCAGAGCCTGTCAAAAACTCCCAGAGGAAGAAGCTGGAGTGCAGAAACAGAAAGCAGCAAGAGTGGGACAGAGATTGACCCCCAAGGAACTCAGATCCCTGCAGAAAGGGTAGGTAGGAGTGCTTCTCTGCTTCCCCCTCCCCTGTAACAATCTGCTAACTGCCAAACCATTAGAAAGCCCCTCTGCCCTTATGGCCCTGGGCAATACTGTTGGTGGTGATTTCGGAGCTTCCTAGGGACAGAGAACTGAAAGGTCATCTCATGTAAGCATGATTGCATACTGCTCAGACACAAACTGAGACAGTAGGTGCCATACCAGTTGTAGCTGTGGTGCGCCACTGCCCTGCCCAAGGAATCTCTGCCTTGAGTCACACCACCAGTTTCCCTTCAAACATACCCCACAACCCACTCTGATTTTGGCAAACACAGAAGACTGGTGGGTCACCAGGGAGTTATATAGGACTCCTAGAGATCTAACCCTCAGCGTGGGCCACCTCTAATGGAGGCGAGAGTGCAGCCTGCCCCAGAAGCCCTTGGGATAAAGAATACACAGGCACAGCACCAATTTCTGAAGGGAGTAGCACCAGTAGCCAGGGATGGATGCAGAGTCTGTCATCTCTTACCCTACTCCATCCACTGTTGCTGACAGAGCAGTTTCTCCCCTGCTGGGGCCAGCACACATTCAATTGGAGAAAGCATTCTTTTTTAAAAATACTTTGATCTTTTTTAAAAAATGTTCTGGGATACATGTGCAGGTTTGTTACATAGGTATACATGTGCCATGGTGGTTTGCTGCATGTATCAACCCGTCATCTAGGTTTTAAGACCCACATGCATTAGGTGCTTGTCCTTATGCTCTCCCTCACTTTGTCCCCCACCCCCCGACAGGCCCCAGTGTGTGATGTTCCCCTCCCTGTGTCCATGTGTTAACACTATTCAACTCTCACTTGAGTGGGAACATGCGGTGTTTGGTTTTCTGTTCCTGTGCTAGTTCGCTCAGAATGATGGTTTCCAGTTTCATCCATAACCCTGCAAAGGACATGAACCCATTCTTTTTTATGGTTCCATAGTATTCCATGGTGTATATATGCCACATTTTCTTTATCCAGTTTGGGTTGGTTCCAAGTCTTTGCTATTGTAAACAGTGGTCCAATAAACATACATGTGCATGTGTCTTCATACTAGAATGATTTATAATCCTCTGGGTATATACCCAGTAATGGGATTGCTGGGTCAAATGGTATTTCTGGTTCTAGATCCTTGAGGAATCGCCACACTGTCTTCCACAATGGTTGAACTAATTTACACTCCCACCAACAGTGTAGAAGCATTCCTATTTCTCCATAGACTTGCCAGCATCTGTTGTTTCCTGACTTTTTAATGATCGCCATTCTAACTGGCATTAGATAGCATCTCACTGTGGTTTTGATTTGTATTTCTCTAATGACCACTGATGATGAGTTTGGTTTTTTTTTCATGTTTCTTGGCCAAATAAACATCTTCTTTTGAGAAATCTCTGCTCACATCCTTCACCCACTTTTTGATGGGGTTGTTTTTTTTTCTTGTAAATTTGTTTAACTGCCTTGTAGATTCTGGATATTAGACATTTGTCAGAGATAGATTGCAAAAAAAAAAATTTCTTCCATTCTGTAGGCTGCCTGTTCACTCTGATGATAGTTTCTTTTGCTGTGCAGAAGCTCTTTAGTTTAATTAGATCCCATTTGTCAATCTTGGCTTTTGTTGCAATTGCTTTTGGTGTTTTAGTCATGAAGTCTTTGCCCATGCCTATGTCCTGAATGGTACTGCCTAAGTTTTCTTCTAGGGTTTTCATGGTTTTAGGTTTTTTGTTTAAGTCTTTAACCTATCTTGAGTTACTTTTTGTATAAGGTGTAAGGAAGGGGTCCAGTTTCTGTTTTCTGCATATGGCTAGCCAGTTTTCCCAGCACCATTTGTTAAATAGGGAATCCTTTCCCTGTTGCTTGTTTTTGTCAGGTTTGTCAAAGATCAGATGGTTGTAGATGTATGGCATTATTTCTGAGGCCTCTGTTCTGTTCCATTGGTCTATATATCTGTTTTGGTATCAGTACCATGCTGTTTTGGTTACCATAGCCTTGTAGTGTACTGTAGTATAGTTTGAAGTCAGGTAGCGTGGTGTTCCCCAGCTTTGTTCTTTTCACTTAGGATTGTCTTGGCTATACAAGCTCTTTTTTGGTACCATATGAAATTTAAAGTTTTTTTTCTAATTTTGCAAATAAAGTCAATGATAACTTGATGGGAATAGCATTGAATCTATAAATTACTTTTAGCAGTATGGCCATTTTCACGATATTGATTCTTCCTATCCATGAGCATGGAATGTTTTTCCATTTGTTTGTGTCCTCTCTTATTTCCTTGAGAAGTGGTTTATATTTATCCTTGAAGAGGTCTTTCACGTCCCTTGTACCTTGTATTCCTAGCTATTTTATTCTCTTTGTAGCAATTGTGAATGGGAGTTCACTCATGATTTGACTCTCTGCTTGTCTACTATTGGTATATGGGAATGCTTGTGATTGTTGCACATTGATTTTGTATCCTGAGACTTTGTTGAAGTTGCTTATCAGCTTAAGGAGTTTTGGGCTGAGACAAAATGGGGTTTTCTAAATATACAATCATGTCATCTGCAAAGAGAGACAATTTGACTTCCTGAGGATTGTTCTGAATGGAAAGTTTACTGCACTGAATAGTGCACATTATGTATGCAAGTAACAAGTGACAATTCAAAGGTCCCTTATGAGATTGTTTCACCCCAGCACATTCACAAATCTCCATACAAAAATGTGTTTAGTTATTCTCCATGGTCTGGATTTGCACATGGATGTATTTTAGCTCCTGACCCAAACTCTGTATGGTAAAATTAATCCTTGGAGCTACTGAATTATAAAGCTGGAAGTTTCCAACAGAGGTCCCAGTGTTGGTCACGGCTTCAGATTTATGAACTCATAAAATGTTAACTGCATTTCTCTGTGATTTGTGTCTCATTCTGTTTTTCACGTATGATGTATAAGTGAAGTACGCTATCCCCAGATGACATCAGTGCCCTGATAAACCTATAAAATGCTCTTGTGTTTAACTGTCTTCATACCCTAGCAACATAAAAATTTAATGATATGAAGATGAATAGAACATCTATAGATTTCTTAAAGCTACTGATTTTACTGTCCTAAGCTGAAAAAGTATTAAGTGGGTCAAAGCCCAACATGAGCTAACTGGGCTCTATCAGCAGAAGTTCTGGTAGGATGATTGGTCTTCCTGGGTGATCTGCAAAAACTTTTATTTTCTCACATTTCCTTCAGGGACAGTGGTACACACTAAATTTCATGAAGCCTTATGCTATAGTCTGAGTGTTTGTGTCCGCCTAAAATTCGTATGTTGAAACCTAATCACCAGTGTGATGGTATTAGGAGGTTGGGCTGGTATTAGTCTACTACTTGGATATGTCTGGGCACATATGGAAGGATTATGAATGAATAATAGGATTAGTGCCTTTATAAAAGAGGTTCCAGAGAGCTGCTTTGCTTCTTCTGCCATGTAAGGACACAGCTAGAAGGCTGTGAACCAGAAAGTGGGCTCTCACCAGACACTGAATCTGCTGGCACCTTGATCTTGTACTTCCTAGCATTCAGAAATATGATAAATACATTATTGTTGTTTATAAGCTACCCAGCTTATGGTATTTTGTTATAGCAACTCAAATGGGCTAAGAAACCTTAGTTCTAAAGACATTACATAACTGATGTGAAAGGCTGACCCTAATAGAATAGATAGGTGATTCCTCTTGTTTGGGCAATTGGCCATCAAATTCAAAAATGGCAAAAGGACATAAAAATGAACCAAACATCAGAGTCATTGCAGCTTGAAACAAAGCCAGTCTCAGGTTAGACAATCCCCATGGCCAAAAAAGGGCCACAGACATAAAGAACTTCCCAAGAGTATGAATGAGAAAAGGGAAAAAGGCAAAGAAGCACATGGAAAAAGAGAAGTTTAACAGAAAGGGAGTGGAGGATATCGGATGCCTTAGACAAGGTAAAGCAAGTGCCAGTTGAAGGACCAGCCAGCAGAGCAGCATCCAGAATTCAAAAGGACAAAGCAATCTCATCTAATCTCCTTGCGATATAATTTATGATACAAACCAGGAGACTTTTGGGAGTAAAAAGAGGGTGCTCTTAATAATTATGCCAGACCTACAGGTGCACGTTGGACTTTCCTCTGGCTGACTGGTCAACCTTTCCATAAGATCCTCTATGATCAGGCTCCTAGCTACCTGCCTTCTCACACTCTGAAGCAAAAGCCTGTTCTCAGGTACCTCTGCTATTCTAAGAGCAAAAGCCAACTTCTTTCTCACAGAGAAGCTCCTATTTATGTTTCATATGCCGCACACAAGAGCCCTAGCTGGTTAGCTCAAGTTCCCGGGCCCACTATACTAAAGAGACTAAAGTAAAATCAACAGACCTCACCACCACCTTCTCATAAGTTATTCTAATTCAAGAACAAACGACAAAGCTATCTCATTCTGGGCCCTAAGGTTTCATCCTGTGGATCAAGCCAGAGAGTACTTTGGTCACATGCATTCTTCTAGAAAGAGCACAGTGCAGAGGATTGTTAGAAGGACCCTGGAACTCAGTCCTCCAGTGTCTATCATTTCCTCTCTTGGCATAGCTCTCTATTTATCCCTCACAAGGTGATTTTTGTCTCTTATTTTTCCCTAAAATTCCAAAATAGGCTGTTCTGGCCTGCTCTTTAGACCAAAGTGCTCCAACTGTCTTTTTGCTTTGAGTTCTAAGGATCCTTATCAAGGCTTTACCATTTATTATACCATAGATTCCTAGCTCTCGTCCTGTGATAAGCTCATGTGCCTGAAACCTTTTGCTTAGTTAGGAGTTATCTTCCAGGAGGCTCTGTGGTCCTTTATAACAATGGACTCCTGACAAATCTGCCTCATAGTCCTTCCATATGTGCCCAGACATATCCAAGTAGTAGAGTAATATCAGCTTAGTTTCAAACTGGGACTATTAGCTACACTTACCAATAACCCTATGAGTGAGGAAAATCAAGTGTTATCCCTAATTTTATGAATTAGTTAACAGAAACGTAGAGGGTTTACCCAAAGACGCATATAAGAAAGTATACAGGCAGGATTGCAGTCTAAAGTTATTAGTTCAGGGCACTCTGTACTCACCAATACAGAAACTGCAACAAATAACCAGTAAATCTTGCAAAAGAAACACAATAACAAAGTCAGTAAACCAGTTTTATGCAGACATAATCTAGATGTTTAACATTTTTATATCTTCACTCATACCCCACAGTATTAAATACAGTTAGTTGACCATTGAACAATGTGGGAATTAGAGATGCCAACCCCCTATAGAGTCAAAAATCCACATATAACTTTTGACTCCCCATAAATTTAATTACTAATAGCCTACTGTTGACCAGAAGCCTCACTGATAACATAGTCAATTAACATATATTTAGTATGTTATATGTATTATCTATTATGTTCTTATAATAAAGTAAGATAGAGATAAGAAAATCATAAGGAAAAGAAAATGCATATACTATTCATTAAGTAGAAGCAGATCATCATAAAGGTCTTCATCCTTGTCTTCACATGGAGGAGTCTGAGGAGGAGGAGAAAGAGGAGGAGCTGGCCTTGCTGTCTTGGAGGCTGCAGAGGCTGAAAAGGTAGAGGAGGTGGAAGGGAGGCAAGAGAGGCAGGTACACAGAGTGACTAACTGAAAAAGAATTGCATATAAGTGGACCTGTGCTGTTCAAACTTGTGTTGTTCAAGGGTTAACTGTACTTAGTAGATGTGCAATACATATCTGTCAGCTGCTTTATGGGTATGTTGGCTACAGCAGGACTTTATCTCACTTTAAACACTTTGCAAAAGACACCACAGGGTGTGTCAGACTACACATCTTCCTTTAACTTTAGATAACTCCTATTAATGGTCAGAGATGCATTTAATGAATGAAAATGAGCTCATAAATAGAACATTTAAAAGAATATATTAGAAACATACCAGAGCTAAAAACCTCCAGAGCAAGCAAGGGAAGCAATGCACAAATTCAGCCCTCAAACAGCCAAAGCTTCACAGTCCAGTGCTAGTAAAAATTGGTCAGAGACTCTAGGATAATAGGAATTATCAGGCCTGTGTTAAGGCTATCAAAACATACTATCTTTTCCAAGAAAGCACTAGAAATCCAAGTCTCCACCAGCCTATGCCCATGGAAATAATTCTGCCTGCAGAAATTGTTCCACCAGAGAACAAGCTAGCACAAGTCCAAGTTGCTCCTTCGAGCAAACTGTAAAGTCAAAAATGACTTCTCCAGCCCTATGACTCATTAGTGTTCTATGATTTAAACATTTTCTTTTTTTCAATCACCTCCTTACCCAATCCCTAAGGAGAGGAAAAAATTAAACTTTAGACCTTCAAAGCAAGTCAAATGATAGGTGAGTCTAACCGAACAAACAAGTGGTGATTCATTGGCTGATATGTCTTCCCAAAGTGGCAGAGGGAGGAAATTTATTGCTTGTCTCACGCATCCTTCAATATTACCTGCAAAGCAAGCAGATTTAAAGTAACCTTAGCTTGGTGCTGAGGATTTTTTGGCCCAACTCCAAAGCTACTTCCATTATATGCATTTTGCACATACACATACTCATATATACAGAGACAAATGTCTTTGCCATACCAAGATCATTCAATATCAAGACAATTAAATACTCTCTAAAATAAAGCCCCATTTTTGACAAATTAAATAATGTCTAAACACACTGAACAGTGCCAATGCTTTAGAAATGCTTATTCACTGTTCTAGCACTCCTTAACAAAAAGATAGTTGTCAACAAGGAGAAGTAATTTGCATCATCAGGTTAAAACCTTTCCTCTCTCCTCCAGCCCTGCTATCACTTACACACCCACAGCAACCACCACCACAAACTTAGATCCAGACAATTTTGGAAAGGCAATTTTAAAGTCTATCTAAGTGTTTATTTTTTTTGCAGCCATTGGTATTTTAGCTTTAAAGTGCTTCTCTGTCATTTTCCAGCAGTCTCTCTGAGCCAAAGTCAGTTCCCATTCCACAGTTCCACAGGGCTGCATCATTATGCATGGCTTATAGTACATTAGGGAAAAGGAATGTAAACATTTCCATCCAAGCACACATTATCAAACTGAGCAGGCAGTGTAGGTGGGTGATGCACAACCTTAGACATGACATCGGTATTTAAGGCAGGAATTTCTCCCACAAAATATGGAATGGAAGGAGGAAGACAAGGAACTGTATATAATATCTCACAAATCCAAGGCTGGTTAAAGTCTCACTGCTGGTGCCACCCTGCTAGTGTTAAATTTTCACAAGATAAAAGTATATTCATCTCCCTTATCCACAGTTTTGCTTTCTGTGGTCTCTCTTGGGCAATCTCAATCTGAAAATAGGTTAGCACAGAACAATAAGATATTCTGAGAGAGAGAGAGAGACCACAGTCACATAACCTTTATTACAGAATATTTTTATAATTGTTATATTTTATTTATTCGTTATTGTTGTTAATCTCTTCTTGTACCTAATTTATAAATTAAACCTTATCACAGGTAAATGTGTACAACTATATAGAATATGTAGAATATATATAGTATATATAGGATTCAGTACATCCATACTTTCAGGCATTGACTGGGAATCTTGGATCATATGCCCCACAGTTAAGGGGGAACTACTGTAACTCCCTTCAAACAAATTTTTGAAGTCCAGGAAGGAGGCCTCTCTGCCTACCTAATGCCAATACAAGTAGGATTAGTCCATTTTCTTTCTATGACTTGATGATCTTAATATTCTATGGCTATAGTCTAAACAGGTTGATCCACCATATATTGCCTACAATGAAGAATATCAGTAATGCATTCTACTGTTCAGGTTTTCAGTGAATTCAGGTAAAATGAGAATACCATGACAAAAACAAACAAACAAACAAACAAAAAAGCAATCTCAGCCTCCAATTCTCTCCTACCCCACTACTCAAGCAATTTTAATCCTTCACTATTTTATTAATGTCACAATTAGTCATAAAATGCCCCATAAATACCACCTTCATTCTGTGCCTTATTAATTCTGTTTCATGAGTCTCCTTTTCAAAAGTCCATCTTACTCTAGTATTTAGTTCATCTCACCTTCTACACGAAGTCTTTCACTACTCTTCGATAAACAATAATCCCTCATTTCCTGAACTTCTAGAGCAGTAGTTTTCAAACTTCAGCATGATCAGAATGCCCTAGAGAGCCTGTTAAAACAAAAATTACTGGGCCCCTCTGCCAGAGTTTCTAATTCAGTAAATCTGGGGCGGGGCCATAAAATTTGCATTTCTAACAAGTTTTCAGGCAATGTTGATGCTGCTGGCCTAGGAACCACACTTTAAAAACCAAAAATCTATAGTATTTATTTTTAGCATATCTAGCTCTTGATTATAGATCATTTATTATTCTTCAGTTGCTTTATGAATATATGTTTGTATCAGATAAGACTTTATGCTACAAAAAACAGAAAATCCAGTGCAAACTGACTTAAATGAAAAGGAGATTTATGGCCGGGCGCAGCGGCTCACGCCTGTAATCCCAGCACTTTGGGAGGCCAAGGCGGGCGGATCACGAGGTCAGGAGATCGAGACCATCCTGGCTAACATGATGAAACCTCGTATCTACTAAAAATACAAAAAATTAGCCAGGCGTGGTGGTGGGCGCCTGTAGTCCCAGCTACTTGGGAGGCTGAGGCAGGAGAATGGCATGAACCTAGGAGGCAGAGCTGGCAGTGAGCCAAGATTGTGCCACTGCACTCCAGCCTGGGCGTGAGAGGGAGACTCCATCTCAAAAAAAGAAGAAAAAAAAAAGGAGATTTATTTTCTCACTTAACTGAAACATGCAGGTACTTGTTGATGTAGCAGCTCAATGATATCTTCCAGGACTCAATATCCTTATATCCTTCTACTCCACTATCCCAGTGTCAACTTCGTCCTAAGACTGGTACATCTCTTGACAATCATATAACTGCCAGCCACAATCAAGACTACATTATTACAATATCCAAAGAGACACAGAACTTCTCACCAGCATTCCAAATAAGAGTACTGAAATTCACCCTGATTGGGTGGTCTCAAGCAAGTAACCTGTTAAGGAGAGGGGGGAATATCAGAAGGAAAGTCTAAATATAGTTAGAAAGAGGGTTAGAAAATGGATCCTGGAAAAACACTCTATATAAGCCTACTACCACACAACCCGACAAAAGTATAACATCAACTAGAGTAGCGATGGTATCATCTACCTCCCTTATATTACAGAGGGAGCACTCAATAAACACTGGATGATTCATTGCTTTTTTTTAAGAAAAAATTCTACCAATTGATTTAGATGTAGCCTTATAATATAGACTAGCTATCTATATAATATATATGTATCATTTAACTAATTAAATTTCATTTCCATTTGAATTTCATGCAGAAAATGTTGATAAGAGCTTTCTGTATTTTTCTTGTATACATCTAAATAAGCCAGCACCATTTTAGACTTTTATTTTTTGTGACCAACATGAAACATTATTTTTCCCATTTATCATGAGAATAATTAATTTTCTTTAAAATGAGCTTTTATCTGAAACATTCATGAGAAACTAGTTACACTGCCTCAAAAAAAAATGTCTGGCGTATGAGTATCGAAACAGGTCTCACTGCCACAGACCATTGTGATTGTTAGAAAGCCTCATTTTATATATTGAGGTAAAAAATCAGTTTCCGTACAACTTTTACTCATAGATCCTAATTTTACTATTAGGGGCCACACAAAACAAGTCTTTCTTAGGATATTGACCATATTTTTGGCATACAATTGAATGTAGATGTCTTATACACTAGAAACTAACAAGACCATCTTTGATATGCTACTTCAAAGAAAAACCAAGTGGAAAAAAATACATGACAAGATTTTGTATTAGTTTCCTAGGCTGCTGTAATAAAAATGCCGCAAATCAAGTGGCTTGGAACAATGGAAATTTGTTCTATCACAGTCCTAGATGTCCAAAATGAAGGTGTTGGCAGGGCCATGCTCCTTCTAAAGGCTCTAGGGAAGAATCTTTCCCTTGTCTCTTTCTAGCTTCTGGCAGCTGCCAGCAATCCTTGGCATTCCTTGACTTATAGCTGCATCACTTCACTCTCTGCTACCATCATTACATGGCCTTTTCCCTTGTGTTTCTCCACTGTGCCTCTGTGACAGAATCTGCCTTTTCTTTCTCTTATAAAGACACCAATCATTGAACTTAAGCCCACTTTAATCTAATATGACCTCACCCTAACTTTATTAATATATGCAAAGACTCTATTGCTAAAAAGGTCATATTCACAGGTACTAGGGGTTAGGATATGAACATATATTTGGGGGCAAGCACAATTCAACTCATTACAACTGTATAGGGCATCAATATTCTCGAAAATTATATAAGTCTGTATGCTTAAAATATTTCATGACTTCAAAAAATTTTAAAGAGGAATTATGTGAGTAGAAGGTAAGATAAGTTCACATAAAAATTCCAAAAACAGTAAAGGAGAAAACTCACATTTTGCGGCTAATAAGTAATTCAAATGTTAATAACACTCCAATTGAGTGTTTACTACATATCAGAACTATATTGAGCTCTTTACATGCATTAGCTCATGCATTCCTCACAACAGTCACATGGTAGGCATGGCAGATAGACAGAACAATAATGCTACCTTTCCATTCCCCAAAAAGATGTTCACATTTGTATCTTGGAACATGTAAATACATTACTTTGCACGGCAAAAGGGCCATGTACAAATGAGATTAAAGTTACAGACCTTAAAATAGGGAAATTATTCTGAATTATCTGAATGGGCCCAATCTAATCACATGAGCCCTTAAAGTAGAGAACCTTTCCAGGCTAGAGAGAGAGAGAGAGACAGACAGACAGATACAGAGTGATGTGATGGAAGAAGCAGCAAGAGAGATTCAAAGAGTGAGAGGGATTCAATCCATCGTTGCTGAATTTGAAGATGAAGGACGGGGCCATGAGCCAAGGAATGAAGTTGGCCTCTGCAAACTGGGAAGATCCCAGTGGACAGCCAACAAGGAAATGGAGACCTTAGGCCTATAATCACAGAAAATTGATTTCTGCCAACAATCTGAATGAACAAGGAAACAGATTCTCCTCTAGAGAGTCCACAAAAGCATGCAGCCCTGCCAATAACCTGATTTTAGTCCAGGAAGGACCCTGTCAGACTTTTAACCTATATAACTATAAGATAATAAGTTTATATTGTTTTAAACCACTAAGCTTATGGTAATTTGTTACAGCAGATAAAAAACTAACACAGTAGGTAAATATTATCACTGCCATTTACAGACCAAAAAGCAAGCAATTCATTTCAGAAATATTAAGTAATATGCCTAAGGTCACACAAATACTAAGTAGCAGAACAGAAATTTAAACAGAAATATTCCTCAAAGTAAAGCTCATGCTTTTTTTTATCACAATGTCATACTGTTCGTCTCAAGAAATAAGATCCCTGAGAAGTTAGTTTTAAAAATAAAAGAAACAAAAATTATGTTGACCTCAGTGCCTTATGACTCAGTGACTAAGTGTCTTACATTAACTTTATTGGCAAGTACTTTCACTCATGCCAATAAAGTTAAGCAGGCAACTTTTATGGCCTAAAAAATACTGGACTACAACAGCAGAGTTGACTTTCAGAATATTTATACGTGAGCAAATATATATTTGTAAACCTTTTTCTCTCCTCTTCTTTTCCCTCATCACTCCCTCATCCCTCCCCCTCCAATATCCCACCAATCTAAAACATTGTTATACCGCAAACAGCCAAGGATAGCCAAGATGTTCCTGAAAAACAAGTTTGGGAGACTTGTTCCTCTCTTTAAAACCTCAAAACTTCATACAGCCACAGTAATTAAGATGGGAAAAGAAAACAGACCAATGGAATGAAACCGAGAATCCAGAAACAGATTTATGCATATATGAAAATTTGATAGGTTGCCATTGATAATCACAGGAGAAAGAGCAGACTATTTTAGAAAAGGTTCTGGAATAATTGACTATTTATACGGAAGAAAAAAAATAAAATTGGATCACCATGTCACTCCATAAAAAATCAATAGCAGATCAATTAAATAAGACTCCATTTTATTTGTGAGTATTCTCAATGACAGTATAGTTATTTGCATACATGAAATAAGAAACTGTTTTCTTTTGTAACAGGACACAATTGAAGAAACTGGTTATGTCACCAATGCTTTGACTGGAATGGCATGCTTTCATTCCAGTTTTCAATCAAAGTTGACTTGTAGAGCCAATAAAAGCCCCTTGGGAAATGTGGCCTCATACCTTGTCTATGTCATCCCTGTACAAGATTCCCAACTTGTGGTAAGTAAAGAATGTCAACTTTCTAACAGGCCCAGGAGTCCCAAGCTATCTTGGAACCTCAAGAGGAGAGGAGAGAAATGTACCCAACTCATAGGTATTTGAGGGTACAAACCCATGGCTAGGCTCAGCTTTATAAAAGTCTTATCTAAGATTCCTTATGGAACAGAGTTCCATCAAAGCCCATTTTTAAAGCCTATGTGAAAAATCATTATTCTTGCTGTACTTTATGCAAATAATCAGGCCAAGTACAATAAAACTAAAGTATATGTTGTAAACAAATCAGCTATATCATGATGTGTTTTTAATAAACATGGGGACTGGAGAGAGAAAAATTAGGGTTCAAAAGAAAAACTATAGTATACCTGTTGTTAGCTGTTCTTGAGGTTTTTTTCCTGCAGTTTGGACTAAATCCTTGTGGGCTATAAGTCCCCAAACTAATACTTTCAAATCTTTACTTTTAAAACTGGGAATTGCACCCCTTACTCTAGTACTTAATATTTACCTTATAGTATGCTGTTCTCTTAAATGTGGTACTAAAACTATAGATGACAATACTAACATCTTTGCCATGCAAACCTTGGAACCCCAAGCAGGCCTGCATGAGTATGCTCAGACAGTTGCAAAGTGGTTCCACTCCTCTCACCTTGGGGTCAACACCTACCCCCACTATACCCCTGATCAGCAGGAAGAAATTAGAGTGGTCTTCACACTTTTTCCATCTTATTAGCCAACACCTTAAGATTAAGGTGTTATAAAATCCAAAGAGAAGGATTGAAGCGACCATTGCAAAATTATAACAGTGAAACAGATCTGGTCTAACCAATGCCATCTTCTAACCTCCAAACTGTCCTTGTTCATTTCTGGGCAAAGGCTGAACTAACTTTGGGAGGAACTTAGTTTATAGTTCAAAACAAAGACAATAACAGCCCTTTCCCAAAACAAACCTCCTTCTTGTCTGGCGACTAAACTGCCTTTGTAGGACTAACAAATTAGCCACAGGATTAAAAACTATGATTTAGGAGTCATGCAGCTAGAGGCCACAAGATTCTGACCCTCCCTAAACTGCTCCCAAGATCAGTGCTTGAGATATTTTGCAGACCCTGCATTTGATGGATCAGCTGGCACCACCCAAATCGATAAACTGACTCATCTGATCTTGTGGCTTCCACACAGGAACTGACTCAGTCCAAGAGAACAGCTTCAATTCCCTATTATTTCATCTTCGACCCAACCAATCAGCACTCTTGACTGACTGGCCTTCCCCCACCCACCAAATTATCCTTAAAAACTCTGATCCCCAAATGCTCGAGGAGACTGATTTGAGTAATAATAAAACTCCAGTCTCCTCCCAGCGGAAAAAAAAAAAATACTCCATTTGAAAGTCCAAACCTAAAAATAAATAAGGGAAAGTATCCTTTTTGACTTCAGGTTAGGAAAAACATTTTAAGCATAGCAGAAAAACAGTAAAGAAAAAGATTGATGCATTTAATCCATCAAATTTGAGAACGTCTGTTTATCAGAAGACACCATGAAGAAAATTAAGAGGCAACCTACAAACTTATGGAAGATAACTGAAAATCATATAACAAAGAATCAATATTGGGGGTATATAATGAACTCATACAAATCAATAAGGAAAAGACAAATTGTTCAACAGAAAAAAATGGTCCAATAATATGAACGGGTATTTTTTTAAAGAGAAATTATTAATGGCCTATAAAACATGAAAAACTGCTCAATCTCATTTGTAATCAGAGAAACTCAAAATTAAAAACATAATAATAAGAATTTTACAACCACCAAATTGGTAATAAATTGAAAGTCTATTAATATGAAGTATTGGTCAAGAGGTGGAGCAAAAACTTTTATACTCTGCTGACAAATTGGTAGGAACACTTTGGAAATGTTGAATACGTTTATTCTCTACGATCTTGTAGTTCCAAACGTATATATACACCCTAGAAAAATTCTTGAACATGTACAACAGACATATACAAGAATGTTTCATTCTTTCTGTCTCTCCAAATCCCTAATATCAATAGTAGTGTCAACAGTAGCACCTGTAATTGCAAAACCTGGGAATAAACCAAATATTCCCCAACAAGACAATAGTTAAATTATAATATATTCATACAATGGAATACACTGCTGAAAATGAATTAAATACAGCTACATGCATTAACATAAAAAATCTCAGAAATATGTTAAGGGAATAAAGGAAGTCATGGTATCTTTTCATCCATAGAAATGTAAAAACATAAAACTAAACAAGATTTTGTATAGAGATATATACACACAATTTTTAAAACTGAAAATAGCAAGATAATGAGGAACACAAAATTTAGCATAGTGCTTTTCTCTTGTTGGAGGTGATAACGAGTGAGGGGGTGCTGCAGGGCTTGCAAATGCACTGATAATACTCTATTTCTTAAGCTAGAGATGGGTACTCATCTATTATTCTTTTGCACATATGATATAGTTCACTATAAACATTTTATACATCAGCATAGAAAATACATATTTTGAGGAGTGGTTTTCAAGCTGTGCTTCTCTGAGCTGCCTAAATAATCACTGGAAGAGAGAGTAATTGGGGTGGCCAGAGCAGTAGGAGTGTTAAGGAGGTAAGACTCTGGGCTCTCCCACTTCACTTTCACTCAGAGCAGCTGCATCCCTCTGAATATAGAGAAGGTTTGACAAGAACTTCAAGCAGGATTATTCTGCAGACAGAAGTGTACACACTGAATTACAAGGTCCCCTTGTACAGTTAGGTATTTGTTTATATAGCATTAGCTATTTAGCAGAGGGCCAAATATATCAAAAACTCAAGCATCAGCAGCCATTGCCCAGTGATGACAAATTCAAACTTAAGGTAAAACAGTTGTGAAATGATATTATAGGTCAGGGTGAGAAAACTGCTACCTATTTACTTGCAACCTTTCAGGAACCCATCAACAATGAAATGGATAAAGAGGGGTGGCTTTTCTCTAAGCTTCTATCCTTGGTTCTTTCTTCCAATCAGCTGTAAGTTTCATAATGATTTCCAACATCATAAAATGGTCTGTCTCATTCTTTTTCCCCCTACCTCAGCTGTTCCCTCTCTCTCATGCATTCTCTCCAATAAAATGTTCCATGTGACTATAAATTTTTTATTTTATAAAATATGTCAGCAAATGTGAAAAATTTTCAACTTCTCATTATTACAATCTCTCCAAATCCTTAACATCAATCATATGGTATTACTGCAAAAAATCCTAATCTAGCTGTATGATTCAGCAATTCCAGTATATAAATGGATACCATCAAAAATGTTTTTATGGCTTTTAATTTATTTTTTCTTTTCAATATAGCATTTTCAACCTGGTGCAACATCCCTGTTTTGTCTTTTTGTCTGGCAAAGGTCAGTTTTGACTGTGCCTTCGTGTTTCAGCAGAAATGAATAATCTGCTTCAGGAGGGCAGTTTTATGCTCTGACTTACCCTTTAATTACTTTTTAATCATATATTTGGTATATTTTTGCATGGCCGTTCATCACTTTCTTTGCAAAGTTTCCTTGTAAGTGAGAATGAAAACACTTATTCTGAATAGTATTGAATGAAGCTATTACAGAGAAGGTACATCCTCACCTCACAATAGGCATAGGTTACCAAAAGGTGGGTACAGATGAAATTTCTGTAAATCCAGCCTTATCTTTCCATTAACAAATATGTTCATTTCTAATATGCTTTCTATTCATATTTGAGTCATTATCACTGATTATTTGCCCTTTAACTTATTATTTTATTTAGGTCTCTCCTCCAAGTTGTTAATATTCTATAAAGACACATCAAATGCACCAAGAGAATGTAATATTTAAAGAACCAAAAGGAGAAGTTTTGGGATATGGGAAGGCATTTTGTAATGCAACTAATCACCTTCCTAATTTGTTGAGGCTTTTAGCTTTCAACTTTCATTTACAGATAAATACTCTTATAAACGAATACCTATGTGAAGGATACTGTATAAAAAAGGATTTCTAAGTCCTAATGGAAGATCTTGTACTCAATAAAGGAGTTACTCTATGCACTGCATCACAAGCTAGTGTACCAGTACACAGACGGGAGATATAGCAGTGTTCTATAGAATTTGGCATACATCCTGGCACATCTTCCTAGGATTTCAATATTACTCAGAGACTTCAGGAAAATAGTAAGTTAACTAAATAATTAAATGCAGTATTTTTCATTAAAACAGACATTCTACAACAGAAAGTTATATTCATATGTGAAAGTAACATACAAGAATTCCAAAAATTGTTTTGCTTTAGAAAGTACTTAGAATGTTGCTCTCTCACCCTCACAGTTACAAAGTTAACTCTTCTCTGCCATTAGGGGTAATTTGCCAGAAAAGTTTGAGAGGCCAGATCTACAGCATTTCTGATAGGAAGGTATCCAGTCTCTATTTGAAAATTTCATAGCGTGTGTGGGCTTTCACCACAAAAACATAGAGGATTCCACTGTTCAAAAAGCCTTTAAGGGCAGGCTGGCCACCTTACCTGCCTCCATGTTATTCCTTCAGGTACTAACATGCCTTTGTTCCCCATCTTCTTCCCCCCCATTCAAGGTTAGTTTCTTTTTCCACAGTTAAAGGCTACATTTTATTGAACCATAAGAAAAGCAGCCTTAGCAACCTCAATAACGAAGCTCTTCTCATGCCCGCTGTTTATCCCTCTGCCTGACTCCCTCTCTGGAATGGGGTAGGTAAGAAGATAACAGAGCAGAGGCGACCTGGTCAGACTCCTGCCTGCCGGGCTGGAGAAAGTAGGGCGCATGCGCTCCCTGGGATTCCAGTGCAGTACACTTCAGCTCCCACTGTGCCCTGCGAGCCAAATCACAGAGGACGATGAAGGATTCGACCATAGCAAAGAACCGTATAATGACCGTAGAGGGGGAGAATCATTTAGGAATCAGCAAAGATGGCCAGGCGCGGTGGTTCACGCCTGTAATCCCAGCACTTCAGGAGGCCGAGGTGGGTGGATCACTAAGTCAGGAGATCGAGACCATCCTGGCTACCACGGTGAAACCCTGTCTCTACTAAAAATACAAAAAAATTAGCCGGGCATGGTGGCACATGCCTCTAGTCCCAGCTACTCGGGAGGCTGAGGCAGGAGAATGGCGTGAACCCGGGAGGCGGAGGTTGCAGTGAGCTGAGATCGCGCCACTGCTCCCGAGCCTAGGTGACAGAGCGAGACTCTGTCAAAAAAGAAAAAAAAGAAAAAAAAAAAAAAGAAAGAAAGAAAGAAAAAGAAAAAAGAAAAGAAAAAAAAGAAAGAAATCAGCAAAGATCTATTGAATAACTTTGGGGGGATGTTCAAGTAAACATCTTGGGTGAAAAAGATGATACACCAGTCCATTTATGCAACAAATGTGAATTATCAATTAAAATCTATGGACGGATGATTACATGTAAGCATGTTTTTTCGTTAGGTCGGTGCCATTTTATATGGAAAAGGAGGAGATAAGGGGTGTCCAGGCTGTAGCAATCCTGTGAAGCAAATTGACAAACATACACAAGGTTCTATCTTCCTAGCAGGGTTCAAGGGTTCAAGAGGGACCTAGAGGCTCATATCAACTACTGTCATATGAGAGTGTAAAACCCTGTTGCTTGTGCCTGACTAGAAAATGTTCATCCTCCATGACATCCCATCACCAGTTGAAATCCCTAACCATTTTATGATGCGGTCAGACAAGCACCATGTGAGCCAATATTCCCCCAAAGCAGCACATGATGATACCTACCTTCTTTGCGGTATTTGCCACATGAGCTACATCATTAGCCCCAAGGATATTCATGCTCCTGCAGCAGAATTTTTCATGGCTTTACCTCCATCTCCTTCAGTAAGTCAAGGAACCTTTTTATTTTGATTTTTATTTCAACAAGAAAACATGGCAATTTCATAACTGTCCCTATTCAAAAGCACTCCAATTCAGGTGCTTGAGAACCACACCTACTTACTCCACATTTGGTCACCATCATCCTGAATATCAAGGTCAACCAGTAGTATTGAGTTCTTATAATACTCTGCCTCCACAGCTACATTCTGTACCATAGCACCTCTTCTGCCACCAACAAGCCATGCAATGCCACATCTTCCTTGGACTACAGGTACTCCTCACTTGGTTCATAGCTAAGCTTCAAGTCCAGCAATGACCTCTACTCTACCACCCTCTTCACGGACATAGTATTGTCCAGATGCCACCTCATATAAGATATATTCTTCCAGGACCTGCCTCACAAAAACATGTAAAAACACACCCTTCTCACCGTTATAATCATAACTCTTTACCCAAGTTCACTGAATATCAAGGAACTCCGAGTTCTCCATTTATACAACCAGGGGAAATGGTTCATGACATGTGGCCTGTACCTGGATGGCCACCCCTTCCTCTATGAATGCAGAATCTGCCTTCTCAAACCCTACTTCTTCGGGCACATCATCCAGGTCAGACAAGATACAGAACATATGACCAATGAAAATACTATTTTGAACAGACTATATGATAAGGGGAAAAAAGTAAATATTGTCAACCTTCTAATCATGCTTTTGACTGAGGAAGGCAAAGCATCTCTTACAAAGATGCCTGTAAAACATGACGTCTTATCTCTTAAAATAGTTTTAAACTATGATCTCGGGAATGATTACAAGTACTTTACTATAGTGTAGATAAATGGTTTAGTTGAGCATAGCTGTATTTTATCAACTTTGTTACCCTAATGTGGTAAATTGACCCAAAACTGACCATTTGCAATATTATTTTCTTAAAAATATGTGTGTTCTGCTTCAAAAGTATTGTTTCTGTTAAACCCAATGTTTAGTTGTTATTGTGACATATTTTGTTAACCTGGGTAAAAGGAGTAAATTTCATTATGGTGGTTAAAACAACAATATGAGCTTTATACACAAATCTCAGTGTAATTTAGAATGTCCTTGTTTCTAGGGCCAAATTGTTCTTTCTCAATGTAGCTAGGCTCTGTGGTCCAAATCATCTGCAGGCTGAGCACTGCCATGGATTTTAGAACCCATACAAATGAGGCCGGGCACAGTGTCTCATGCTTATAATCCCAGCACTTTGGGAGGCCAAGGCAGGTGGATCACCTGTGGTCAGGAGATCGAGACCAGCCTGGCCAAAATGGCAAAACCCCGTCTCTACTAAAAATACAAAAATGAGCTGGCAATGCTGGTGCATGCCTGTAATCCCAGCCACTCAGGAGGCTGAGGCAGGAGAATCACTTGAACCTGGGAGGCGGAGGTTGCAGTGAGCCAAGACCATGCCACTGTACTCCTGGGAGGCGGAGGTTGCAGTGAGCCAAGATCATGCCACTGTACTCCAGCCTGGGCCACAGAGCGAGACTCTCTCTCGAACAAACAAACAGAAACAAAACAAAACAAAACAGAACCTATGCAAATGAGAAGCATTTAAACAGCTCTAGCCCAAACCTTTCAAACCCAGCATCAAATTCTTCTTGCTACTCCAACTCTGACCTTATGCCCTAGTTATAATGGGACACCTCTACTTTCTTGAGAGTCAGTGTTCACCTCATACTCTGGATACAGTTACTAAGGCAACGCCTTTTCTTCTTCCTATGCATGAATCTCTATCCAGGAAATTTATTAGGCAGTATTACCCCTCTAGGACTGTGACCTTGACTTGTCTTTGCCAGTATAAGGGTACATAAAATTCTAAAAATTAATCTAAAATTCTTTCTGGTATAAAAAAGTGAAGATAACTTGCTCTGTTTTATTTTAGTATTTCCTTCAGAAAACTTGAGATTATAAATGTTAGCTCTGTCTCTTTGAAATGTATATAAATTTTTTTCAGAGCTAATAAACCTCTTGCCAGTTTTACAGCCAAGTGTGCCAATTCTTAGGTGTCATTCTTAGGTGCCAAGGAGCCCTTCGAACACCAAAGTGAACACCAAAAAGAATGATGCCCTATCTCCCTGCCTGTGGGAATCAGCTCCAAAATGTAACTTCTTACTTGTCAAAAACATATGAGAAATCTTATTTTTCCTTTCAGTAAATACAGTGAACATATATGTAATGAATTAACATATACATAAAACATAAAAGGTTGATAATGTTTTTGTCTTTGCAGTTGTTTTAATGCATTACCTGTGATGCATATGGTTTAGTGCTTATTCAATGACAAAACTATTTCGTTCTTTCCTATGTTTTATATATAGGTTGCATTGGGTTGGCAGGAGATGTTATGTTTAATTATTTCCCCAACAATTTAGCAATAAGGATAGGATCTTTCTGGCAATTACTGAATTGGGTAGATCATCTGAAAGACTTGTGGTCACACAACAGTCAGGTAAGAGACCTTGAATTATAGAAAGTCTCCTTTCTAGCTCTTCACTTTTTGGAAGACTACCTGAGCTATCCACTCCAAATTCAAGATTTTATTATTGAGTGAGGGTGGCTGATACCAGATCTAAAATCCCATCAGGATCACTATTAGCTTTGATGGTAGAAAAATATGGGAAGCCAGAAATGTTGCCTGCAGGTCTTTCTTTTAAATCTCTTAAATTTGAATACCTTTTTGTCACATTTGGAATGAGCATACATGTAAGAATCTAGTTTTACAGTTTCTTTAATTTGGGCAAATTATAGTTGGCTCTCCTTATCTGTGGGTTCTGTATCCAGAAATTCAACCAACCACAGATCAAAAATGTAGTGAAGCCTATGATGGTTGTGTCTGTGCTGAACATTTACAGACTTTTTTTCTTGTTATTCCCTTAATAATACAGTATAACAGCTGTTCATATACCATTTGCATTGTTTTAGGTATTAGTAATCTAGAGATGATTTAAAGTATACAGGAGGATGTGTATGGGTTATATGAAAATACTATACCATTTTATAGAAGGGACTTAGGTACTCAAGGATTTTGGTACTTTAAGGGATCCTGGAGCCAATCCCCCATGTATATAGAGGAACAACTGTAACGTATCTGGGGGGTTCTTATCTTAAAAATGCCTCACTTCAGCCATAAGAATTATTGGTAGTTATGAGATTACTGCCATTTTAAGGGGAAAATAAAATAAATGATTTAATAACAAGAAGGAAAGATTGAGGAAAATGGAAGAGGAAATACAAGAATTAAAGCGACTTTCTCTTTCACATAAACCTCTTCCTTTCTCTGCTGTCCCAGCTATCTCTGATCCCCGTGCACTTCTCTCTTTCCCTGCATCAAATTGACTCCTGGCAAGAAGGAGGCACTGATCTTTTAGATAGCTGCTTGGGCTCCCCTGAGCTGTGGTAGCAGCCACCACTCTTATTGAAAAGGCTCAAGTCCTTACATTGGGTCACTAGATTTATTTGGGTATTCTACATATGATGATAGTTATAAGTACATAAAACAGCCTTTGTTGGTGTGCCATCAGAGTGACTATGAACAAGCATTGTTATCCAATTCTAATATCATGCCTGGGAGATGCAATTTCCTAGACCTTTGTACTCTTTTGCCAGATCTTAGTCAAAAATATCACAACCGTAAAATGATCATAGAGGCAAATGCTAGGCCCCAATCTGATTATCTTATACTCCTTTTCAAAATGCAGATGTCATAATGTTTACCGATGAACCATGTACTTGGGATAAAAGTGGCCAACTGAAGGTTTCTTATGCTGTGGTGACCGATCATGAGATCTTGGAAGCTTATGTTTTGTCTGTAATTAAGTTGGCACAAGTAGGTAAGTTAATAGCCATCACTAGTGCTAAAATTATTGGTCTGAACTTAGAGTGAATATATATGCCAGTGATAAATATATGTTTGGTGTATATTATGCAACAGGGCAAATTTGGAAAAATAGGAGATTCTTGACTTCAACAGGAACTACAACATCTCATGGATAATCAAGAGATTATTTGTTAGCACAGAATAGAATGATGAAATTACTGAAGGCAATGATTTTGCCGACAGCTGCAAAAGTCGTTGTTAAAACATGTCAGACTTCAAACTTAGAAGTCCCACTTTTAATACAAAGAACCTGTGTTTATTTTCAGAAAAATAAGATTCATGAAGGGAAACAAATATTAAAAAGGGATTAAAAGAAATTCAACTAGTCTATAGGAATTATCCATAAAATAATTCCTATACCACAGTATTTGCTTCATTCGTTTTTGTTGCATTATCTAACAAAATGATTTAGGTAACAGAGGGATGTTAAGAACACTAGACTCTAGCCAGGTGTGGTGACTCACACCTGAAATCTCAGCTACTCTGGAAGATAGCTTGAACCCAGGAGTTCATGGCCTGCAGTGAGCTATTATCATCCCGCTGCTCTCCTATCTGGGCAACAGAGAAATACTCTATCTCTTAAATAAATACATGAAGAGGCACTAGACTCTTACTACACCAATCAAAAAGATGAAATTATTCAAAACATATTAAAGAGACTTGTTATTTGCGAGCAAAATACTTTACAGGCTATTTCCAAGTACCGCAGAAAATTTTCCTCAATCAACTTTATGAGGAAAGTGATGGCACTTAGATTTCATAGAATTAGTGACTATAGAGGGAAATTGATTTCATAGAATTAGTGCCTATAGAAGAGATTTTGCCTGGTTATGGTGTATATGATATCTGAATGGCCTAAAGTCTTTCCTTCTTGAAACGCTTATGCTCAACCTTATGCTAAAGGTTCTCTTAATGCACATAACCTCACTTTTGGTATCTCAGAGCTTATTCAGTCAGAAGAGGAAATAATTTTATGTGCACTGTTGTCCAGGAATTGTGCAGATATTTGCAGATTACTATAAGCTATCATCATACTCCAAGTAGAATAGATGATTCAAACAGTAACAAACTCATTGGCTATCATTCAACAATCCACTATGTTAAAATGGCCTGGATATTTACCAATGGCTTTGTTAAAATTGGTTTTGTTAAAAATTAGAGTGACTCTTGCAAGTAATAATATTATCTCTCTCTTTGAACTTATGTTCCGCAAGCCTGTGAATTTAGGTCTGAAACCACTTACTCTGCTTGCTTTAACAATTCTCTCATAATCATGTTCAATAGCTAAAAGGGTTTCTCTCTTTTCTAGAAATCTTGAGACATAAAGTGAAAAGGACCTGGAAGGAACTACTGGAAGAAATGTCACCCCTATTAAACTGGGCAATTTTGTTTAAATATGAGTATTCTAGAGGAAAGATGCATTGTCACCAGGCTGGATGGGACCGTTTCAAGTGTCACTGATCACTCATATGGGTATCAGAGTGAAAGAAAAACCAGATGGCTTCATGCTTTCCATGTGAAGTCAGCTCCTCAGGAGGACTAGACCGCAGTTTCCACAAAGGATTTGAAGTTTAATTTCCTACTAATATTGATAATGAACTCAACTGAAAGGAGGTATTCTAAGGAACGTATTATTCTGACTACCTTGCTGTCCTAGTTGCAATAGTTTTTTGTTCAATTACTATAAGAATCACATTTTATTAGAAAAACATGTTATTTGTTACACCATTTTTTTCTTTCTGTATTCCCAATAATGGTCCCTACAGTCACATTTCCTCCCTCCTCTAAATTGTATTCGCAGTACAGAAATGCTGGGCCTGCATTTATGAATCCAACAATCTGATTATTGGCCAAATAAACACGAGACCATGTTCATTACTAGTTTTTATTATCAAAGCAAAAGTAACTACTATGCATCCAGAAACTGAAGCCCTAAATTTCACACACAAAAAATTGTTAACTGGTTTGATTGGAAATATAGTATAGAAAAGAAATGCATCTAATTAAGTGTCTGGCATTTATGGATAGAGACCTCAGAAGACAGATCTAATGTCAATCGATTAACTTGAGGATAGAAGTTTTCACCAGTCCTACTATGGATAGATAAACAAAGGTGGATATGCCTGTTATCTATGGATATTTACTTAACTGTTATAATAATATAACTACTAGTTTGGGCCGAAGTAAGAAATGGCCCAAAAGTTGGGTTTGTCCTCCAGACTTAAAACTATTAGAGCCATGTACACTAAACACTGAAAATTCAATGTGTCCCCTTCAACGGGTACTTCATAATAAGACTTGGATACTACATCATGGCCATGAGTGTCTTTGCGTTTTGCAACTGGGAGAAATTATTTGGGAAGATGGGATAATTACCAAAGGGCCTAGTTTATCCTATAAATGCAATATTACTCCTGTGACTGATGAGAATTCAGAGGAAATTCATTGGGCCTTACAAGAAAAACTCAGTTAAAAAATGTATATTATCAGGCTCCAGAGTTAAGCTATTAACTCGGCCAATAGGGATTTCTTTTGTTTGTTTGTTTGTTTGTTTGTTTTCTGAAGATAGAGTCTTGCTTGGTAGCCCAGGCTGGAGTGCAGTGGTGCGATCTCAGCTCACTGCAACCTCTGCCTCCCGGGTTCAAGTGATTCTCCTGCCTCGGCCTTCTGAGTAGCTGGGATCACAGGCGTGTGCCACCATGCCAGGCTAATTTTTGTATTTTTAGTAGAGACAGGGTTTCACCATGTTGGTCAGGCTGGTCTCAAACTCCTGACCTCATGATCTGCCCACCTTGGCCTTCCAAAGTACTGGGATTACAGGCATGAGCCACCGCGCCTAGCCGGATTTCATTTTTTAAAACTACAAAATAATACTCAAGTAGTTAATCATTTGAAAGCAGAAACAAAGACATGACCACAGTTTATGAAATTAATGTATGATTAGGATAACTTTTGTGTATGGCTAATCAAAAATCTGCTTTAACCATTCACAACTGGTATGTTATATTTAAAGATTCCCCCAAGAAAAATATTGTACTAATTTTTGATTCATCCTATTATAATTCTGATAATTGCTTTATTTTGTATTTTACCATGGACTTGCTGGATATAAATATCTCAAGACTGCTGCAAACTGCCCAGAGAAAGGTTAAAATGTCAAAGTAAATAACTGGAAAACTGTAGTTTCAGTAGAAAATAGTAACAAGGAAAATTGTAAGGATAAATACAAATCTAAAAATGAATTTTAATTTAAAATTTTCCTCAGTGCAAAAAGGAAAGAACTATTCCCCCTCCCTTTTCTTTCAGCATTTCCTTCAGAAAATGGGATTATAAATAAGCTTCTTGACAGTTTTGCATCCTAGGAATGTCATTCTTAATGGCCAAGGAGCCACCTCTTTTAAAAGTGAACACTAAAATAGGTGGTGCTCTCTTTCCCTGTGGAAATTTAGCTCCAAGATGTAACCTCCTGCTTATCAAAAAGATATGAGAGGTTGTATTTTTCCTTTGGATAAATAGAATTAACATGTATATAATAGATTAACATATACATAAAACAAAAGGGCAGGAGTTCTTTTTTGTCTTTGCAATCTCTTTAGGGTATCGCCTGTGCATCATGGTCTGGTTTAATGCTTATTCATTGTATTTCATTCTGCGTTCTACATTCTGTGAAGATATTTTAGTGGATTGGCAGGAGATTTTATTTAGTCATTTTTCCCCACCACCAGTCACATACTATGGACAAAAGTTTTTCCCTAGACCTCCAGCCCAGTGACTAAAATCCTGAAACACAGTGATCTGTGGAATTCACTTGTTGCAGGCTGCTCAATAGCTGCCTAGATTTTCTAGCTAATTTAATCAAACTCTACTTAAGTGACGCTAATGAGGTTAAGTGAAACCCTTAGTTTCATCTGGAAAACATACTGATACCCTCAGCATGCTAAAAGCACATCGATATGCTCTAGGATGCATTCACACTTCAGTTCCCACCAGTTCGATTGTATGCTTAAGAAGAGTCTAATGTTTTAGTTCCCAAATCTGTTGTATGCTGCTAGTGCTTATAATTATAATTATGAAATGTAATTAAAGCTTGCATAAAACAATGAAATACGACTACACAAAAAGTTGTTTCTATCAAAACTAATCTGTGTTGCGTTAGAAAGACTTAGTGACATTTGGTGGTCCTTAATAAAAAGCCAGCTGTCACCCAATAGTGAGGCCCACAAAGAGATAAGCTCCATTTACCTATAAATAATTTCAAATCAGCATTGCTTTCTTTTTAAAATTAATTTTATTGGAGTATAATTCTCAGAGTAAAATGCACCCACTTAAGTGTAAAGTTAAAAAAGTCTTGACGGCCAGGCGCAGTGGCCCACGCCTATGATCCCAGCACTTTGGGAGGCCGAGGCGGGCAGGTCACTTGAGGTAAGGAGTTCAAGACCAGCCTGGCCAACATGGTGAAACCCCATCTCTAGTAAAAATACAAAAATTAGCCTGGTGTGGTGGCATGCACCTGTAATCCTAGCTACTCAGGAGGCTGAGGCAGGAGAATCGCTTGAACCCACGAGGCAGAGATTGCAGTGAGCTGAGATCCCGTCATTGCACTCCAGCCTGGGCAACAGAGCAAGACTCCATCTCAAAATAAATAAATAAATAAGTCTTGACAAATGTGGATACTAGCGTATATATCACAATCAAGATATAGAATATTTTGATACAACAAAAAGTTCCCTCTAGCAGCTTTGTAGTCATTCCCTAACTCATCACTGGCCTCAGACAACCACTGGTACTATAGATCAGTTTTGCTTGTTCCAGTAGTTCATCTTAATGGAATTATACAATATGTATTGTTTGGTGTCTGGTTTCTTTTGTTCGACGTGTTTTGAAATCAACCCATGTTGTTGCATGTAGTAGTTTGCTGCATTAGTAGTTTACTCCTTTTATTATGAAGTAATATTCCATTGGATTAATGTACTATACTTTTTGTTCTTTTAAATGTTGATAGTTATTTTTATTGACTTCCAGTTTGGGACAATAATACATAAAGTTATTAAGAGCATTCATGTGTAAGTCATTTTGTGACCATGTTTCCTTTTATTTGGAATGTATAAGCATGTAGAAGTCCAAAATTCTGGGTAATATAAAAGTACATTGACCTTTATGAAAAAACTGCCAAAAGTAGCTGACCGTACCATGTTACACACTCACCAACAATATATGAGATCCAGTAGTTCCACATCTTCCTCAAAACCTGAGATTATCAGTCTTTTTTAGTTTTAGTCATTCCATTGGGTGTAGAGTGGTATCTCATCGTGTTTTTTATTTGCATCTTTCTGTTGACTAATGATGTTAAGCATCTTTTAGTGTGCTTAATGGCTATTCATATCTCCTTTTGTGAGGTGTCTGTTTAAATCTTTCTCCCATTAATATTGTATTGCTTGTCTTCTTACTAAGATATAATAGTCATTTATATATTATGGATAAAAGCCCTTTATCAGATGTACGTTTTGCAAAAATTTTCTCTCTGCCTGTGAATTGCCTTCTAATTTTCCTTTTGAAGAGCAGAATTTGTCTTTTTTTATGTTTAGTGCAAGGCTGTCAAGATTTTCTCCTGGCTGGGCACGATGGCTCACGCCTGTAATCCCAGCACTTTGGGAGGCTGAGGTGGGCGGATCACGAGGTCAGGAGATCGAGACCATCCTGGCTAACATGGTGAAACCACGTCTCTACTAAAAAATTACAAAAAAATTAATTGGGCATGGTGGTGGGCACCTGTAGTCCCAGCTACTTGGGAGGCTGAGGCAGGAGAATGGCAGGAACCCAGGAGGCAGAGCTTGCAGTGAGCCGAGATCATGCCACTGCACTCCAGCCTGGGTGACAGAGTGAGACACTATCTCAAAAAAAAAAAAAAAAAAAAAAAAAAAAAAACCTCCTATGGATTATTTTAGAAATTTTTATAATTTTAGTTTTGTTTAATTCTACAATCAATTTAAAGTAAACATTGTATATGATGTGAGGCAATGGCCAGTGTCCATTTTTTCCCATATGGTTATCTATTTTCTCTAGTACCATTTGCTGAAAGGCTATCTTTTCTCCAGGAATTACTTTGGCAGTTTTGTCAAAAATAAATGGAACATATGAACATATATGTGCATTTTTAACTCTATTATTGGGCAAGTCCTAGTGGTGTGCTGGGCTCAGAGCCAGTGGATTTGGGGGAACGTGGCATAGTGAGATACCAGCCAGGACACCCAAGGGAGTGCTTGCACCACTCTTCCCCCAAAACCCGGAAGTACAGCTCATAGCTCTGGTAAAGACTCCCTCCCTCTGCTTGAGGAGAGGAGAGGGAAGAGCAAAGAGGACTTCATTTTGCAACTTGCTCAGCTACAGTATTTTGCTCAGCTACAGTAGGACAGGCCACTAGGCAGAGTCCTGAGGCCCCCATTTCAGGCCCTAGCACCTGAGCAACATTTCTAGACACACCCTGGGCCTGAAAGGAACCCATTGCCTTGAAGGGAAGGACCCAGGTCTGGCAACATTCATTACCTGCTAACTAAAGAGCCCTTGGGCCCTGAATAATGAGCAGCAATACCCAGGCCATGGGCCATGGGTGAGACTCTGAGACATGCTGGCTTCAGGTGTGACCCAGCATATTCCCAGCTACGGTGGGTATGGGTAGAGACTCCTGCTTGAGTAAAGGAGAGGGAAGAGTAAAGGGGACTTTGTGTTGCAGCTTGGGTACCAGCTCAGCTGCAGTGGGATACAGAACCAAGTAGAATCTTGGGGTCCCTGATTCTAAGCCTTGACTCTTAGATGGCATTTCTGGACCTTCCCTGGGCCAGAGGGGAGATCTCTGCCCTGATGAGAGAGTCCAAGGCCTAGAAGCATTAACCACAAGCTGACTGAAGAGCCCTTGACCCTTGAATGAGCATTGCCAGTAGCTAGGCAGTACTCACCACAAGCCTGGGGCAGTGGTAGCCATGGGAAAGAGTGGTCTGCTTGTGAAAAGGGAAGAGAAGAGTGGGAAGAAACTTGTCTTGTGGCTTGGATGCCAGTGCAGCAGCAGTAGAATAGAGAACCAGGTAGATTCCTAAGGTTTCTGAATCTGGGCGCTGGCTCCTGGACAGCATTTCTGGATCCACCCAGACCTGGGGGAACTCACCACCTTGAAGGGAAGGAGACAAGCTTGACTGGCATGGCCACTTGCCTACTGTAGAGTCCTAGATCCTTCAGCAAATATAGGGAGTAGCCAGGCAGTGGAGACTGTGGGCCTTGCGCAAGACCCAGTACTGTGCTGGCTTCAGGTCCATAGTCCCAGTGGTAGTGGCCACAGGGGTGCTTGTGTCACCCCATCCACAGCTCCAGGCAGTGCAGCACAGAGAGAGAAAATCTGGGAGAAATAAGGGGAGAGAACAAGAGTCTCTGGCTGGTAACCCAGAAAATTCTTTCAGATCTTATCCAAGACCACAAAGGTGGGTAGATCTGTGAGTCTAAAAGAGCCACAGCATTGCTGAGCTTGAGATGGCTCCCAATACAGATACAGCTGCAGAGACCAGAAATTTAGATTACAACCACCAAAGTCCATTTCAGTACCTGGAAAGTCTTCCTAAGAAGAATAGGTACAAACAAGCCTAGACTTGTCTTGAAGATTAAAATCAATACTTAAATCTTCAATGCCCAAACACTAACAAACATCCACATGCATCAAGATCATCCAGGAAAACATGACCTTACAAAATGAACGAAATAAGTCACCAGAGACCAATCATGGAGAGACAGAGATACATAACTTTTCAGACAGATAATGTGAAATAGCTGTTTTGAGGAAACTCAAAGAAATTCAATATAACACAGAGTAGGAATTGAGGAACCTATCAGTTAAATTTACCAGAGAGACTGAAAAAATTTAAAAGAATCAAACAGAAATTCTCGACTTGAGAAATGCAATTGACATACTGAAGAATGCATCAGAGTCTTACAAAAACGAAACTCATCAAGAAGAAGAAAGAATTAGTGGGCTCGAAGACAAGCTATTTGAAAATACATTCAGAGGAGACAAAAGAAAAAAAGAATAAAAAAGAATGAAGCACACCTGCAAGATCCAGAAAATAGATTGAAAACAGCAACTCCAAGAGTTATTGGACATAAAGAGGAGGTAGAGAGAAAGATAGGGGTAGAAAGTTTATTCAAAGGGGGCTGGGCACAGTGGCTCATGCCTGTAATCCCAGCATTTTGGGAGGCGGGACAGGCGGATCACGAGGTCAGGAGATCGAGACCATCCTGGCTAACACAGTGAAACCCTGTCTCTACTAAAAATACAAAAAACTAGCTGGGCGTGGTGGCAGGCACCTGTAGTCCCAGTTACTTGGGAGGCTGAAGCAGGAGAATGGCGGGAACCCGGGAGACAGATCTTGCAGTGAGCTGAGATCGCGCCACGTGACAGAGCAAGACTCCTTCCCAAAAAAAAAAAAAAAAAAGAAAAAGAAACTTTGTTCAAAGGGATAATAACAGTAAATTTCCCAAACCTAGAGTAAGACATCAATATTCAAGTACAAGAACGTTATGGAACACCAAGCAGATTTAGCCCAAAGACCACCTAAAGATATTTAATAATTAGGGCCAGACGTGGTGACTCACACCTGTAATCCCAGCATTTGGGAGGCTGAGGAGGGCAGATTACCTGAGGTCGGGACCAGCCTCACCAACATGGAGAAACCCCGTCTCTACAAAAAAAAAAAAAATTAGCCCACCATGGCGGCTCATGCCTGTAATCTCAGCTACTCAGGAGGCTGAGGCCGGAGAATCACCTGAACCGGAGAGACATTCAACAGAGCTATAGTAATGAAAACAGCATGGTACTGGCACAAAAAATAGACACATAGACCAATGGAACAGAATAGAGAACCTAGAAACAAATCCACGCACCTACACTGAACTCATTTTCAACAAAGTGCCAAGAACATACATTGGGGAGAAGACAGTCCCTTCAATAAATGGTGCTGGGAAAACTGGGTATCCATATGCAGAAGGATGAAACTAGACCTTTGTCTCTTGCTATATATAAAAATAAATCAAAATGGGTTGAAAACATAAATCTAAGACCTTGATTTACAAAACTAATAAAAGAAAACATGGCAGAAACATTCAGAACATTAGACTGGGCAAAGATTTGTTGAGTAATACCCCAAAAGCACAGGCAACCAAAGCAAAAATGGATAAATGGGATTACAAATATTTGCAAGCTATCCAGGTGACAAGGGATGAATAACCAGAATATATAAGAAGCTTGAGCAACTCTACAGAAAAAAAAATATCAAAATCTAATTTTCAAATGGGCAAAATACTTGAATAGATATTTCTCAAAAGAAGACATACAAATGGCAAACAGGCATATGAAAAGGTGCTCGACATCATTGATCATCAGAGAAATGCAAATCAAAACTATGATGAGATATCATCTCATCCCAGTTAAAATGGCTTTTATCCAAAAGACGGGCAATAACAAATTCTGGTGAGAATCTGGAGAAAAGGGAACCCTCCTACATTCTTGGTGAGAATGTAAATTAGTACAACCACTATGGAGAACAGTTTCTTCAAAAAACTAAAAATAATCCAGTAATCCCACTACTAAGGATGTACCCAAAAGAAATGAAGTCAGTACATCTAAGTGATATCTTTACTTCCATGTGTATCACAGCACTATTCACAATTGCCAAGATTTGGAAGCAACCTAAGTGCCCATCAACAGATGAATGGATACAGAAAATGTGATACATATATATACACACACACACACACGTGTATATACACTACATGTATAGAGTATATATGTACTACTTATCCATAAAAAGAATGAGATCTTGTCATTTGCAATTGAAGCAGCCTCATTGTCTGAGGTGTTATCCAGAGTTCTTTGTGTCATGACCAAGAAAAATAAGGAGCGTATACACCAAGGGTGAGGTTGGAGCGAAAGTTTAATAAGCAAAAGAGGAAAGCTCTTCACAGCAGAGAGGGGGTCCAAGAGGGTTGCTGTTTTACAGTTGAACACAAAAGCTTTTATTAGAAAGTTCCCCTGTCTGTGTAGCTGCCTGTGTAATTGCCCTTATCTGTGCAGTCACAGGCATGTCTCAGGCAAGCCTCCGGCTACCCGTACAAGTTCGCATGGAACCCACCATGTACATGTCCATAGAAGGGGAGGAAACTTTCCTGGGTGCCTGCTGATTACACAAAGAACAAAGGCGTTTCTATGTTTGGACTTGCTCCCTTATCTCAGCACCTGCAGCTTTATTTTTCTTTTTCTTTTTTTTAATTTTTTTATTATTATACTTTAAGTTCTAGGGTACATGTGCAT
>NW_012099421.1:0-25487 GCF_000951045.1 Mandrillus leucophaeus | reverse complement strand
GCGCTGGGAGTTGGAGACTGGAGCTGTTCCTATTCTGCTATCTTGCTCCACCCCCCCCAGCTTTATTTTTCAAGCTATTCCTCTGTTTAAAAGAATTCTACCAAGGACCTGCCTTAACCGTCTGTGTTTTTTGTTTGTTTGTTTGTTTTTTCCTTTCTTCTCCCTCACAACAGCATGGATGGAACTGGAGGTTATTTTGTTAAGTGACATAAGCCATTCAGAGAAAAACAAACTTCACATGTTCTCATGTGTTTGTGGAAGCTAAAAATGAAAACACTTGAACTTATGGAGATAGAGAGTAGAACAATGGTTACCAGAGGCTGGGAAGGGTAATAGGAGGTTGGGATGGAGGTAAGAGTAGTTAATGAGTACCTAAAAATAGAAAGAATGAATGACATACTATTTGATAGCACAACAGGGTGACTATAGTCAATAATAACTTAATTGCACATTTTAAAATTACTAAGTGTAATTGGAGTGCTTGTAACACAAAGAAAGGATAAATGCTTGAGGTGATGGATACCCCATTTACCCTGATGTGAATATTACACACTCTATGCCTGCATCAAAATATCTTGTGTACCTTATAAATATACACACCTACTGCGCACCCACAAAAATTAAATATAAAAATTGTTAAATAAATAAAAAGGTAGTTGAAGGTCACTGAGTTTCACTGACTAACATGTGGTGGTTTCCTGACTAAAGCCCCTTAATTTGGAAACACTGCCTGCTCGCTTGCTTACTTGTTTGCCTGTTCTTTTATGTATGTGTGTCATCATACATAAATTAGGAAGAAATTTTCCCTTTGTATTCCAAAAAAGGTAAACAATTTGTCATTAGATTTCTTCATGGATACAGTGTTTCCTCTCTGGGGAACAGAGGGTACAACACTTGTCTAGTTAGAATTATCATCTAGAACTCCCCACAGAAGTTTGGCTCTGGACTGCAAACAAAACTGTTCTTTCATACTCAATCATATGAGTCATTCTAGCAGTGGTGTTCAGTACCATTGGGGCAGTTGAAGAGTCACACCTTCAGACAGAAGACAAGAAGTATGGCTAATATTAGGATATTTGGGGGCATTGTATTTAATAGAGAATAAATAGTATATAAAACTTTCAAATGAATGTTTTAAGTTAAAATTAGATATTTAAATATATGTATTTACAATTCCCTGATGTAATTGATTTTTTTTAGTTAACTCTAGTCCTGATCATATGAGAGCCTTTACTGTTTACTACTAATTTGTTGCAATTGCCTCAATCCATCTCATAGACATAGAAACGCACATGCATGTACACTCATACACAGTGAACTACTGGCCTAGACTCTGACATACTGTCTGTTTCCATGTTTAGGGCTAACCTGCACTGTGTGTTCTACTGTGAACTTCCTCCTAAACTCTGCAGCTGGATCTGTGCCTGCCTCAACCCAGTTAGGCCAATATAGTTGCAGATATCAGTCTTTTCAAGTGTGCCTCTTTTTTGTTTTAAGATATGATACTATTTATGACCTCTGGAGTGTCTCAGGCTCTTGAAGAGAGTAAAGCTCCTATCCACATTTTTTCTGCTTTGTTTTATGTGCAAATTCACTTCAGAAAAGCTGTATTTAACTTGGCTTTCTCTCCAAGAATGTAAGTAGTTACTAGATTCATTTTAGCCAAATGTCATTATAGCAAAATTAACTCGGTTTATCATGGGGTTTGAACTTGCAATGCAATGATTTTCCGTCTTTAGCGTACATAAAAATCTCCAGAGAAGTAGCTAAAAACATGTATTCCTGAGCCCATCCCCCCAGTCCAAGAGATTCTGAGTTAGTAGGTCTAGGGTGGAGTCCATGAATCTACCTTTTATACAAGCACTAAGGTGATGCTAATGTCAGGGGTGCTGTGGACCACACTTTGAAATGTCATGCTTATTAGCTTGTTAATAAAGCCCACATGAATCCACTCAAGTAATAGAAACACAAATCTTCCTTTCAGTACTTTCAAGAATATGCATCTGGAAGCCTGCATTTTCTCCTCTGCTAGCATTAAATGCACAGAAGGAACTCAAGAGCTAAACTTCCAGCACTGTTCCTTTAAAGAGCATCATTATTCTAAAAATGGAATGTTTGCTTGCTTCCTTCACAAAGAAAACATTTTGTTTGCTGTGGGAGTAAAAGGTGTTATGACTGTGAAATTTTTGTTCACCAGACAAATTCCAGTCCTGTCATATGACTTTAGACAATGCTCTCTCTTAGCTGTTTGTATAGCACTTCAAAATCCTGAGAAGGTGGTTTCCATGTAGGCCAATGTCAGTGTTATTTAGAGGACACACAAACAGAATCAAGACTTAGAGCTACTTAAAGGGACACAACAGTGGCCTCCCCAGAAATAGGACTTGCACTTGCTGAAGTCACTGAGTCACCCTAGAGCACAGACCACCCACTTCTTTTAAAGGTGTGGGAAGTGAATTACTTCTCAAGCTCAAACTTCAGAGTCTGGCTCAAACACCCCTTGGGATGCCCTTTCCATACCTGGATGCCAAGCTCCTATAAGGCTTCAGGCAATGGCAGAAATATGAGGATTCTGTTTCAGCTCTGACACTTGACTAAGACCTTGAGCAAATCATTTCACTGTTACGGGCCTATAGAATTAGGATATCAATATTGACCTCAAAAGATGATTATAGAAGTTGAGTTTAGTTCATAAAAATATGAGCATAGTACCTGGTAGTAAACCATTGCGACATTCGTTCTTTCATTTCCACCTCATAATTTGGTCTGGAGTCATTGCCACGCCAACCGCTCAGTGGCAGTGAGAGTGTCTCCAGCCACCAGCTAGCTCAGGGCAGCACCCTTTTGCAATTTACACTGTGTGCCATTTAATATGGTTGATTTCATGGGCTGGCAGTTATCTTAACAGTTGAGGTGCGGTCATCAGTTACCAGTATGACAGAGTAGCAAGCATGTTATGAGTTTTAATGCTAATTGAGGATATTTCTTTTTCTTAAAATCTCATTTTAATCTATTTATTTTCAGAGTACTTTCATGAAATTTAAAAAGTAAATACAGCACTATTTGGGTTTACCTAAAGTCCTTTCCCTCAAGAAAGGGAAGGACTCGCAGAGGTGCAAAGGAGGCTATGCAATTTTCTGAAAACCTGATGAATGCTATGAATGCTGTCTCCTGGGGAGAAAAACACACATACACATCATATTTTGCATTCAATTTATGAAGGTTCACAGACCCCCCAACAGATCATCAACAAAACCCAGACTAAGAAGCTCTTATATGAGTATTGTCATTTACCATTCTTTCTCAAGTAAACAAGGATTCTGGGTCAACTCTGAGCCCCTCCTATCCCTAATAATAACATATGAACTTCTTCTCTGTGAAGGCTATTAAAACCCCACAGAAAACTTTTGTGGACTTCTTTAACAAACACGTGGGTTCTCAAAAGGACTACATGCAGCATATGTCTAGGCAATGATGGGGTTGCCATGGTGAGGTGATTAGAAACTCAATTAGTTTAGAAAATATGTTTTCCAGCTTCTATAAATTTGGCAGAGACAGAAGGCAGGATGAGGGGAATAGTACAAGGAAGACTAAGTTTTCTCCAAAGGCCCCATTCAAATTTTAGGAGTCATGTTATCCACATTGCTCACATGATATTGCAACTATCTTGGGAAATGCTTCCGCTCCACTATCAAGCACTGCCTCCCACCTTCCCCATTCTGCTTTTTCTAGTGGAGATTTCAGAATATCAACTTGCCAATTCTCTGATTCTCAGATATAAAGGTCAAACAGTGAGAGATCTGTTTTTCAGGTGACAATCAGCTGGGAGAGGCAAGGATAAAACAGACTGCATACAGTAAATAACAGGAATTAGACATCAGGCAAAAAGCAAGTGCTGGCTATGTTCAATTAGCTTTTACTATTATATATATTTTAAAACTTTCAGTGTAGGCGTGGCATGGTTATTCATAACCCAGTTTCCTCCTACAAACAGAGACTATGTTTTAAGGGTCAGATTGTAGCAACATTCAGATATAAAGGTAACAATCCTGGCCTTGCTTCAACAAAATGTAAATGCAGAGTTGTTTTTCCATAACAATCATTCCCACTTTCCCTCAACCACTGTGATTAAAGATATGCTTTTGAGAGGAAGCTGCTCAAATCAGTAGTGCAAGCTGTGGCTAAAGAATAAGAGATGTTGTGGTTTACACGCACATCCTTGACTTCATTAGCACAGATCTTTGTCCTCCTCAGACCCATCTAAAGAATCACTAAGTGCAGAGAATTTGTTACTTTTTCTAGACAAACGATATTCAAGGAAAAAATTAAGGAAGTCAGTGAGAGGCTGGGAAGAAAATGATCTTGAAATTAATAGGCAAATAAAGACTTTTCAAGAAAACAAAGAAATTGAAAGAAATCTTCAGAAATGAAAAAATAGGACTCATCCCATTCTAATACTCAGCTAATACAGAAAAGCAGTTCTCACTACTTGAGAGAACCAGTGAGGACCAGTGAAGATACCCGAGTCACAAGTTATGTTGCCCATTCACAAGACTTAAGGGGAAAATTCAAAATTATCCATCAAAGGAAGGGTTATTTAAAGTGATCAGGGGTTGCTACTGCATCATCTGCTCTTCTCTAGCTATATTCTCCTTCAAAATACCTCATCTAGCCCCACAGATATAAATACCATGTATACACCAATTATTCTCAAATTTATTTCTCCAGCCCTGCCTTTCCCCAGATCTGTATGCTCCACTGACTATTTACTTGCAATTCTCAAAGTAACCAATTAAAAAATAACTAAAATAATACACAAAAGGAAACGACGAGGGCATCAAATGGTATAATAGGAAAAATACAGAAAAGAAGGAAGAATTAGAGAAATTGCAGAATAAAAGTTATATAAGCAATATAGAAAACAAATAGCAAAATAACAGAAATGAGTCCTTCCATATCAATAATCACTTTAAATGTAAATGAGTTAAACTCACCAATTAAAAGACACAGATTGGCAATGTGGATTAAGAAACATGATTCAATGACATGTTTTCATTCATATACAGGAGCTAGAAAAGTTGATCTCATGGAGGTAAAGGGTAAAATATTACCAGAGGCAAGGAAGCAGAGGAGGGATGAAGGGGGTTGGTTAATAGGTACAAACACACAGTTGAATAGAAGAAGTAATTTCTGCTGTTCAGTGGCACAATAGGGTGACTATAGCTGACAATAATTTATTGTATATTTCAAAATACCTAGAAGAAGAGATTTGAATATTCCCAACATAGAGAAATGATGAATGTTTCAGGTGATGAATATTGTAAATACTCTGATGGATCATTACACATTATGTGCCTTTATCAAAATATCATATGTACCTCATAAACATGTTCAATTACTGTGCATCAATTTAAAAAATAAAAAATACTCTCTCTCAAAAGAGAGAAATGATTCATTTGTATGCTGTCTAAAATAGACTCAGTTTAGACCCAAAGACACAAAATAAGTGGAAAGTAAAAGAATGACAGCTACTCGGGAGGCTGAGACAGGAGAATGGCATGAACCCGGGAGGCAGAACTTGCAGTGAGCCAAGATCGTGCTACTACACTCCAGCCTGGGTAACAGAGCAAGACTCCATCTCAAAAAAAAAAAAAAAAAGAGAGAATGAAATAAAATATATTCCATGCAAACAGTAAATAAACAAAAGAGAGTTTAAGTGGCTATGTTAATAGACAAAAAGGATATTTAGCCAAAAACTGTTACAAGAGACAAAAAAGAGATGATATACCAATAAATGAATCAATTAAGAAGATATAACAATTATAGATATAAGTGTACCAACAAAAGGGCCCCAAAATATATGAAGCAATTATTGACAGAATTGAGAAGATAAACAGACGGTTCTACAATAATACTTGGAGGCTTCAATGTCCCATTTTCAATAATGGATAGAACATCTAGACAGAAGATCAATTAAAAAATACAGGACTTAAACAACACTATAGACCAAATATCCAACAGACACATAGACATTCTACCAAACAATGTAGAATACATATTCTTCTCTAGTGCATGCAAAATATTCTTCAAAATATATTGCATGTTAGGATACAAAACAAATCCCAGTAAATTTTAAAATATTGTAACCATAAAAAGTATCTTGTCTGGCAGCAAAGAGATGACACCAGAAATCAATAACAGAAAGAAAATTGGAGAATTCATAAATGTGTGAAAGTTAAACAACATAATCTTAAACAACTGTGCAAGTTAATCATATAAATTGGATTATTCTTGTCATACCCAACTAAAACAGAGTTGAGAGGTCAAGGGGAAAAAAAGCACTAAGGGCACATAACATTGCTCCAAAAAATGTAATTCTTTGCAAGCCTGCTGTGACTTGAAATCAGTTTTATTTAATAGCTATTGAAAGAACACTTTGCAACTCTAGGACTGGTTTTACCCACTGCTGTCACTCACCAATCACAGTTTTCCAGCATCCCAAAACCTTACTACTGTAATGAACTTTCCTGACAAGTAATACATAACATTTCTCTCTTTTTTTTTTAATAAAACCTCTAACCTTCTCTTTATTCTTCAGACATACCAGAGACCACGTGGTCAGCATGTATGCTCCAAATTGTGATTCTTTTTTCCCAAATAAAATGTTTTAATTTCAGATATTTATCTCATATTTTATTTGATTTTGACATACTTGACAGAAGTGGGGTCCAAAGCTGTCTAACCTTGGAGAAAAATCACCAGCCCTTGGAACTACAGCATAAGGAACCCACACTGGGGCCCTATGATCCCTCTACTTCTGCAGATTGCCTCTTTTCCACTTGGCAAGTCTCTCTTGGACTGAATTCCTGATTTGGGTTGAGTTCTGTTTTATTTAGGACTTGGATGGGGAGTGTTGTTTCTCCTTTATGCCTGATCTACTTGCGGGGAGCTACTATTCAAGAGTACTCTTCTCCTTGGAGACTCTGGCTTTGGAATCTGGGCTAAGGGATTTTTCCCCTTCAGGTTGAGACCTTGGTAAAGGGATCTTTCCTTTCCCCTTCAGTTGGAGAAGGCAACTTACCATTATTCTTGGTAAGCATATACTTTTCTGTCTGTGCTTGAGTTTATTTGGCCATTGAGTATTCAGCACTTGCATTTAATTGGCTTTTGTGTATTTGGCATTAAATCAGAGCACTCACAAAATGGGCTCTCAAAATTCAAAGGCACGCCAAGATATTTTCTGGGACTCATGTTCAATATTATAGGAATCATTCAGTCTGTTGTTCTTGACACTAAACCAAAAGACCATGTCTGTAAAAGCATATACTGCAAATAAGATATGCATATCTCACTGATATCTGATAAAAGAGAGAAAATCATTCAGAACTCAAAGATTGTCTCACTACAAAATATTGTCTCAAAGCTGGCTGAACTCTTTCCTCTCTGCAGTTTTCCCCTCCCCTTCTTAAAATTCCTCTTTATGCTTCTCTAAGATAAACTCTCTTTTTCCAAAACTCCTGAGCTATTCTGACATACTATTTAAGTAAAACACTTGAAAACCAGCAGGTATAAAAAAATCATTATGATCTTCATGCTGTTTCCTTTGCAATAAAAAAAAAAAAGAAAGAAATTCCCATGTGAAGACACACCTATCCTATACTAAGGGGAATGGCAACATTCTTATCTTCAAGGACAAAGAATTGAGACCAAAAAATAATACTGCATTGACTCTGTTAGAATAACTCCTATCTTTGGGGCCTCCTCCCATAATTCAGTCACATTTTCACAGTTAACTATTCTTTGTCCAATCCAGTATATTGTTAACTGATTCAAACTGCTTTACACAAATTTTGGTTCACAGCCTTTATAAGATTGCCATTTTAAAAAATCTTAGTTTAGCCTTGCCTCATTTCATCAGATAAATAATTTGGATCCAACAGATTTTCATAAACTGATGAGTCGACGTGTTTTACTATCTCATGACTAGAATTCTAAAATAAATGCTATGAGATTTTTATTTATATGTATATGTATTTAGGTGTGTTTATAAATATATACATGCATTATGCTGTATGTTGTGTCTACATAATAAAATCTGGTGTAGTTAGCCAAAATCCCTAAAAGAATTTTATTCCAATTGGTTTAAATAAATGAGTACTCATAAAATATATAGTAATTAATCTAATTTTTTAAAGTTCACGTGACTTAAGTAAATCTTTAATAAATAGCTTGGATTTAAAATTATTGGTAAAATAGTTTTCAAAATTGTTAGCATATACTTTTGCCTGGGTTTACAATTCAGACAGTCTTATAAATGTTACGAGTAGATATTTTGAAGTGTCAGGGTTTGACATAAAGGTCATAAAGCTATAAAATCAGCCTAAAACAGAATGATCTTTGCATAATTTTTTGATAAATATTATTAAATTTAATGTTGTTGATTTAATCTAAAAAGTTGCATCTTCTGAGATAATAAGATATCCACGTATTTAACTCTAAAGTTTATAGCCTATTAAACCAGGCAAACACCTGATTAAATACATGGATAACCAAGTTTATAGCCTATTAAATCAGGTAATAGGCAATAAACTTTGTTAGTAAAAAAAACTTGAAATAAATACCTAGCTCCATCTAATATCTTAGTTTTCATAGGCAATCTATATATAATTGTTAAATTAGATAACTTTAAATGAAATAAATGTTTATAAATGGACTTTTCATGTAATTTAAAATCTTAAAGTTATGTTGTTTTAAATTGAAATATAATACTCATTAAATGTCTGGATCATTTACAATTAAGAAGGGAAATTTTATGTTATAATGAAACATGTTTCTAAAAATTATAAAATTGTTCTCATCTATAAAATACAAATGTATGACAGATAACTCCAAATTTCTTACTTCCTAGGTTTTCACTAAAATTTAAAGTTACCAAGAGTTGAAAATTCTAATTAATATATAGAATTCTGTATGTAAAGTGTGCCAAAAAGAGATGTTTTTAAATGAAAAAATATGACAGGAATAAAAATGTTCATTATTGAGAGAAAGAAAATTCTGTATAAGAAAAAATCTTGTGGTAAATATTTTTGTGTGGAAATTAAATGACTGGTTATTTAAGGAAGAGGAAATATGAGACAAAGCAGATAATCTGACCATGTTTTCAAAGTTCTGAGTAACATCCTAGTAAGATTTGTGTAAAGAAAATTTATAAAAAGAATTTTGTATGTGATCAAGTTGGCTATAATTAAGATAATGTATAAAGTCTTTCTTTTTTTTTTTTTTTTTTTTTGAGACAGAGTCTCACTCTGTCTCCCAGTCTGGAGTGCAGTAGCACGTCCGCTCACTGCAAGCTCTGCCTCCCAGGTTCACGCCATTCTCCTGCCTCAGCCTCCCGAGTAGCTGGGACTACAGGTGCTGGCCACTATGCCCAGCTAATTTTTTTGTATTTTCAGTAGAGACAGGGTTTCACCGAGTTAGCCAGGATGGTCTCGATCTCCTGACCTCATGATCTGCCCGCCTCAACCTCCCAGTGCTGGGATTACAGGCATGAGCCACCACGCCCGGCCTAAAAATATGCATAAAATGCCTGACTTCAAGTATCCCCAGCCCTATAATAAATAAATAAATATTGTCACTTCCTGGAATGCTTGGGGACCTTAAGACTGTAAACAAAATCTAAAATCTGCATTGGTTTGGCTTCTTAGCCTCCAGACGCTTGTAAATCTGAGATTCCTATATGATTAATATAGGAAAAAGTTATGTTTCCAAAGAAAAACTATAATATACTTATTATTAGATTAAAACACTGTACATTGTTTTTGAGTTTTTGTTATATATCTATAGATTAGACTACATCCTAAATTTTTCTGGGTTACTCCAATCCAACATTCTTCCAAAGCATTACTGAAACGTAAACTGTTCTGTTTCTAAAGCCCTATAAGCTGAAATTAGATAAATTTTAAGGTGCTTGTCTTGTGCCTAATTTATAGGGCACACAAAAGGTTCACCAAGCTGCCAGAAGCCATATCAAGAGACATTCAAACTGAAAACAAGGATAAGAGGTTGATATTTTCCATGCTGTAAACAACTTTTCTTAAGACATCAGAACAAAACTCCATATCATAATGAGACTCTTACCCCTCTTAATGATGCCTATTTGACTTGGCAGAATAATTCTGTAGTTAAGATTTCACAGTCAGTAACCAATATAGGTAACTTGACAAAATCCAATCTAAGAAATCTTTTGAGTCCACCTAGTGGGTAACTGACAATATCGCTAACACAACTTTTTGTTCAAATTGTACTGGTGACTCCTTTTGCAAAGCTTGCATTCTCTGCTTTACTTCAACCCAATCATAAAATACCACAGGTCTCAATGGGTCTCACCCAGTTTCCCCAGTGGTCTACTGATTTTTTAGTTTGTTGTCCTCGGACTTGATGCTTAGTTCAAAATCACTGTACAAACTAAATTTTTTATATTGTTAATTGTTTACATTACGATTTTTAAACTTCATTCTCATTGCCTGACTAATCTGTGTAAAGCCAATTCTCCTAACAGGATAATGTTAGCTCAACACTTCAAGATGTTTGCTGATGCCTATAGAAACTGATAAGATGGAATTCAGTGCTGGACTCCAAACAAACCTACCCTGAGACTTTTTCTTCTGGCTTCTTTGTTACTTAAATACGTCCAAGATCCCTGACATACACCTCCCATACCTTCCCCCTGACATGGGATAGAGACAATCAGGATAGGCCCATCCCAGAGCCAAGGGACGATTAAAACTAACTGCAAAATTGTTGATCATCAATGTTTTCACAGAAAGATCTTGATCAAAAGGGGGAAATGTGAAAGTCAATTATACAAATTGGGTCATTCTTATCATACCCAACTAAAACAGAGTTGAGAAGTCTGGGGAAGAAAGCACTCAGGGCACATAACATTGTTTGAAAAATATAATTATCTGCAAGTTGGCTGTTGAAATTGCCTGCTGTAACTTGAAACCAGTTTTATCTAATGGCTGCTGAAAAACCTTCTGCAACATAAGACTTGGTTTGCTCATTGCCATCACTCCCAATCACAGCTTGTCAGCTCCCCCAAACCTTACCAATTGCAATGAACTTTCTTGAAGAGCAATATATAACATTGATCCTTTTTATAAAACCTCTAACCTTCTCTTTGTTCTTCAGATATACCAAAGACCATCCAATTTGTGAGTGTGCCCCAAATTGCAATTATTTCTCCCAAATAAAATGTTTTAATTTCTCTATATTTTATTTGACTGTGACACAACCAATGGGTCAAATAAGGAACCACAAGGGAAATCAGAGAATACTTTTATAGAAATGAAAATGAAAACACAGCACACCAAAAACTTGTAGAAGGAAGTAAAAGCAGTGCTATATATAGCTCTAAATGTTAAAATAGAATACATTACAATAGAAGCTGTATCTCAAAATCAGTTACCTAACGTTACATATTAAAGACTAGAAAAGTAAAAGTAAACTAAACCTAAAGCTAGTAGAATAAAGGAAATAAAGTTTAGAGAAGAAATAAATGAAGTAGAGAACAGAAAACAAAACAGAATCACCGAAACCAAAAAGTTGGTTCATTGAAAAAAGATCAACAAAACTGGTAAGTCTGTACCTAGATTACGGAAAAAAGAGAAGATGCAAATAACTAAAATCAGAAATGGAAGTGGGGTATTACTCCAAAACTTGCAGAAATCAAAAGGATTATAAAAGATTATGAACAATTTTATCTCTATAAATTGTCAAAGTAATAAAATGACCAAAAAGAAACAGAAAATCTGAATAGATCTATAACAAGTAAGGAAATAGAACTGTTAATCAAAAACCTCTCAGTGAAGAAAAGCTCAGAATCAATAGCTTCACTGGTAAATGCTGCCAAACATTTAAACAATTAACAGTATCAGTATGCTCTTTACTCAAATATTATTGATCTTCTTTCAGTTGTAAGAATGCTCAAAGTTCTTCTCTGTCATTCATTCCAATTCCTAGAATTCTCTTCTCAGATTTTTCAATATCTTATTTATATCTTATTTAAATATCTTGCATCTCATTCTTATCCTCCAACTTCAATTTAACTGTTTTTCCTTCATAGAGGCCTCCCCAAATCATGCTACCTAGTAATTTCCCTCTATTTTTTATCATAGGATGGTATTTATTTCAGAATGCTTATCCTGAAATTAACCTTATTTCTTTACCTTTTTGATCCTCTGTCTCCACCTTCCACACCCACTAGATTGAAATCCCATGAATGAAGAGTTCTTGTTCATCTAGTTTTCAGTAATATAACCACAGCCCAGCAAGGTACCTGACACAGAGTAGGCACTAAATACACTTAGTGAATTAATAAATAATGGAAAAAACACTTTATAGAGCCTTATATCTAATTCAGTGACTGAAAATTTGGCACAGAAAATAACTAGGTTTCATGTTGCTATTTTGGCAAACTAAAATACACTTATCTGATGTCTTCCATCTTTCCCGACTGCAATCTTTTAAAAATATTTATCTTTAAATATTTTCCTAAAAACTTAAGATAAAGAATATTTTTTTAAACTATGGCTACATACAGTCATGTGATGCATAATGATGTTTTGGTCAACAGCAGGCCACATACATAACTCCATTGTAACAAGATTAGAATAGAGCTGAAAACTTCCTATTGCCTAGTGACTTGTAGCCATTATAATGTCATAGTACAATGCATTACTCATGTGTTTTTGGTGATATTGATGTAACTAAACCTATTGTGCTGCCAGTTATATAAAAGTATAGCACACACAATTATGTACAGCATGTAGTACCTGATAATTATAATAAAAAGCTAGGTTCTTTATGGATTTACCATAGTATACTTTTCATTATTTTATTACAGTGTACTCCTTATACATATAAAAAATAAAATTTAACTGTAAAAAAAGCCTCAAGTAGGTCTTTCAGGAGGTATTCCTGAAGACGGTATTGTTACAGATGATAGCTCCATGCATTATATTGCCATGAAGGCCTTCCAATGGGACGAGATGTAGAGGTAAAAGACAATGATATCTATGAGCCTGACCCTGTGTAGGCCTAGGCTAATATGGGTATTTGTCTCTTAGTTAACAAAAAAGTTTGAAAAGTATTTTTAAAAAGATTATAAAATAAGGATATAAAGAAATAAAATATGTGTGCACAGCTGTAAAATGTGTTTGTGTTTTAAGTTGTTGTTACAAAAGAGTCAAAAGTTTAAAAAACTAAAAAGTTGGCTGGTGGCTGAGCATGGTGACTCACACCTGTAATCCCAGCACTTTGGGTGGCCATGGCAGGCAGATCACTTGAGGCAAGGAGTTTGAGGCCAGCCTGGCCAACATAGTGAAAACCTGTCTCTACTAAAATAAAAAAATTAGCTGGGCATGATGGTGCACACCTGTAATCCCAGATACTCGGGAGGCTAAGGCAGGAGAATCTCTTAAACCCGGCAAGTGGAAGTTGCAGTGAGCCAAGATTGTGCCACTGTACTCCAGCCTGGGTGACAGAGTGAGACACTGTTTCAAAAAAAAAATTTTAAGTTAATAAAATAAAAAAGTTATAGTAAGCTAAGTTTATTATTGAAGAAAGAAAAATATTGTACATTTACTGTAAAAAATAAAAATAACAAATTTAGTGTAGCCTAAGTGTACAGTGTTTATAAAGTCTATAGTAGGGTGCAGTAATGTCCTAGGCCTTCACATTCACTCACTACTCACTGACCCACCCAAAGCAATGTCTAGTCCTGCAAGCTCCATCCATAGTAAATATCCCATATAGAAATACCATTTTTAAAATTTTTTATACTGCATTTTTACTGTACCTTACCTATCTAGACACACAAGTATCTATTTAGATACACAAATACCATTGTGTTACAATTGTCTATAAAGAAGTCAGTACATTAGCAAGCTGTACACGTTTGTAGCCTAGGAAAAATAGACTTATACCACATAGCCTAGGTATGTAGTAGGCTATACAATCTATGTGTAAGTACACTCTGATGTTCACACAATAATGACAAATGCCTAATGATACATTTCTCAAAACATATCCACATCATTAAGTGATGCATGACTGTACTATCCTCTGGCATTATTTTTCAGATAACCATCATATCCCCTTTAAGAAGGCTAAAAAATGATAAATATGCAATGTATTTTTGGATGTTAAGTTACAATGATAAGCAAAAGTCATTCCAGATGGTATTAATAAGTAGCAGTAAACAGGAATCAGTATTCCCTTAAGGGAGATTCTGAATAGTAAGATACTGATATACATAAGTACAGGCATATCAGCTCCAGATATATATTCTCAGTCTACAGTCTCACAAGAGACCCATATCAGAATGAGATGAGAGGGAAGGGTGACACCTTCATCTCAACCACATTTTCTATTTGGTTTGCCTGATTTTTTTTTACACCAGGTTAAATCCCTAAAATTATTACCTACCAATGGCCAGACTTTCTGGACAAATAAGTTCCTCACAATCCCACAAGTTTTCATAATAAAAATGAGCCCAAAATTTTGTTGAGGCACTTGTACTGCAATGAAGCACCTGAAAACTGAGACACTATCCAACTATATACCTTATTCAGAGGTCAGAAGGGGAGAAAACAAGGGCCAATAAATACTGTCAGCAGCTGAGATCCATCCACATAACTACATGTGTTCTCCTGAAAAAATGTTTGTTATTTTAGCTAACGTGTATTGAATGCCTATAACGGGTCAGCTTTTTCTAGGGATTCATAATTTTTATTGCAGCTAAATCTCACAATAACTCTATGAGACAGGTGCTGCCAAGATGCTCAATTTACCACTGAAGAAACCAAGCCTCTGAAAAATTAGATAATTTGCCCCAAGTCTCACAAATAGTTAAATGACAAAGCTAGAAATTGAAGTCATGCAGTCTGATTTCAAGATAACAGTTCTTAACAGTTATAATGCTCAAGGGAAACAATTAAGTGAAAAAAAATGTATTGAGGAATACCATCGCAAACTCATTTATCTGTTTTAAATCACGTAATTTATAAGTCAGTTTATTAAGCCAAATATTAGACTTTCCTTATTCGTTGCCATTTAAATCTGAGAGTTCTCTCCATGGACTTTGACAGTATTAACTAAAGGATATGTGTACTGTATATTGTACACAATTAACATTTACTCAATAGGCTCAGTTAATTTGCATAACTCTAGGTAGGCTTCCTCTGTCTCTAGTCTTCTGTCCTGAGTCTTCTGTCCCATTTCCAACTGAGAGTCCTGAGCAACAGAAGTTAAGAGCTGGTGGCAAAAGCTATCACTTCATGTTGAAAGAGAAGGGAGGAAAATTCCACAAACAATAGTGATTACTTTTCCAGAAAAGTGGCAAGTCATTTACCCATAGGTTACCTTGATGTAATCATAAATTCTGCCACTGAAGACATTATTTCAGTAACTTTTGTTGCCTTAGACTAAAATTTACTATCTATTGATTTCATGGCTAATCACTATCTCTGTCTCCACTCTAATGAAAGCCACTTCAGGGTAAGTATAAGAGCTAAGGATTCATTTGTTGCAAGAATAAATCAGATGCTACAGGCTCCCAACTTCTGTTTCTATTTCCACCTTGGTGTAAATGCCATCTCTTTTCTCCTCAGATAATCAGATGAGCCATTAATGGGCACTATCTAAGGAGGAACCAGAGAAAGATTCAACGGAAGGTCTCTTCTGCAAGTATAAGGGAACCCCGTTTATCTTAAGCAGTTCTGCTTTACTTCAGAGAGATAAAAGAACTTCCACTTCCAAGGAGGTCAGGGATAGCATGAAGTAAGAGGCAAAAATGATCTTGTGTTCACTACCTAGTAATAAAAGTATTCCCATGTTTTAACATAACTGTTCTGAAGTTATTCCAAAATAGCTGCATCAAAATGTCTCCAGTGCCTAAAATGGTAATATTTAAAAGATGGAGGAGTAGATGCACTGCTTTACATTTCTCCCAACTACAATTAACAACTCTGGACATTATATACAAAAAAACATGTGAAGATTCTAAAAGGTGGGAAAAAAGGGGAATGAGCAACTAGGGGACTTGGGACCTAAGGAATGTCATGGTATTAAATTCTGTGGTTTTATTCTTGCCTCATATATTTTTTAATTGGGTTATATAGAAGCCTGTAACCAGGAAACACCAATGAGTGCAGACTTAAAATGTTTCAAGAAAAACCTTCTCTGTCTAGCCAAAGGACCAGGAAAATGGCAGCCTGAGACAGAAAACTTTTAGAAAATAATCACCCTACTTCAGTGTCTTAGTTTATGTTTGCTACTACAACAGAATACCACATACTGGGTAATTTATAATAAACAGAAATTTATTGACTCACCGTTCTGGAAGCTGAGAAGTCTGAGATCAAGGTGCTGCCATCTGGTGAGGGCCTTCTTCTTGCATAATAATATGGCAGAAGGCATCACATAGTGGAAGGGCAAAGAGAAGATGACAGAGTGAGCAAGACTGAGCAAGAGAGTGAGCAAGAGGGGGCAAACCCATTCCCATGATAATGGCATTACTCCATTCGTGAGAGTGGAACCCCCATGACCTAAACACCTTTTAAAGGTCCCACTTCCCCTCATGCCTGTAATCTCAGAATTTGGGAAGGCCAAGGTGAGTGGATCACTTGAGCCCAGAAGTTCGAGACCAGTCTGGGCAACAAAGAGAGACTCTGTCTCTACAAAAAATAAAATAATTAGCTGGGTGTGGTGGCATGCACCTGCAGTCCAAGCTACTTGGGAAGCTGAGGCAGGAGGATCATTTGAACCTGGGAGTTCGAGGCTATGGTGAGCTATGATCACACAACTGCACTCCAGCCTGGGTGACAGAAAGAGACACCATCTCAAAAGAAAAAAAGGGTCCCATTTCCCAATGTGATCACAATCGAAATTAAATTTCAACATGAGTTTTGAAAGGGACAAACATTTAAACCATAGCATTCAGTCAAACACCATGGAAAAAAAAATAAAAACCTATGGTCTCATCCCAACCCATGACAGCACAGGCCAAGTGGTAAACCTAGACTCCTACCTTCACAAAGTTTTAACAAGGCACATGTTCCCCTCTCCCTCTCCACTGCCAGGGTGGTGACAAAGAAGGCTGAATGGGTAGCCAGAACTTTCATTCTAACCTGGCCTAGTGGTAAGGAGGCCCTCTTCAAGGGTGATAGTGGAGGCCACGTGAAAAAGCATAGCAAAGCACCCTTTTCCCTCCCAGCCAGTATCTGCAGAGTACTACTGGGGACTTGAAATTCCATCCTTGCCCGGAAGTAATGAGGGTCTCCCCTTTCTGAGATGTCAAAGGAGACCTAGTGGGAAATAGGGATGGAACTTTCATTCACAACTAACAGTAATGAGGCAGTATACCATTCATTGTGCTGGTGTAGTAAATAGTCATTATCTACTTAATGATAAATACTGTATGCTTTAAAGAATAATCTTGGGTGTGGCTGGCAAGATGGCCGAATAAAAACAGCTCCAGTCTGCAGTTCCCAGAGACATCAACGCAGAAAGCGGGTAATTTCTGCATTTCCGACTGAGGTACCCGGCTCATCTCACTGGGACTGGTTAGACAGTGAGTGCAACCCACAGAGGGTGAGCTGAAGCAGGGTGGGGTGTCACCTCACTCAGGAAGCACAGGAGGTTGGGAAACTCCCTCCCGTAGCCAAGGGAAGCAGTGAGGGACTGTGCTGTGAGGAATGGTGCATTCCAGCCCAGATACTACACTTTTCCCATGGTCTATGCAACCCACAGACCAGGAGATTCCCTCGGGTGCCTACATCTCCAGGGCCCTGGGTTTCAAACACAAAACTGGGTGGCTGTTTGGGCAGAAACCGAGCTGGCTGCACGAGTATTTTTTCAGACTCCAGTGGCGACTGGAACACCAGCGGGACAGAACCATTCACTCCCCTGGAAAGGGTGTTGTGGCCAGGGAGTCAAGTGGTCTAGCTCAGAGGATCTCACCCCTATGGAGGACAGCAAGCTAAGATCCACTGGCTTAAAATTCTTGCTGCCAGCACAGCAGTCTGAAGTGGACCTGGGATGCTCGAGCGTGGTGGGAGGAGGGACATCCACCATTACTGAGGCTTGAGTAGGCAGTTTTACCTCACAGTGTAAACAAAGCTGCCTTGAAGTTTGATCTAGACAGAGTCCACTGCAGCTCAGTAAAGCTGCTGTAGCCAGACTGCCCCTCTAGATTCCTCCTTTCTGGACAGGGCATCTCTGAAAGAAAGGCAGCAGCCCCAGTCAGGGACTTATAGATAAAACTTCCATCTCTCTGGGACAGAGCACCTGGGGGAAGGGGTGGCTGCAGGCACAGCTTCAGCAGACTTACATGTTCCTGCCTGCTGCCTCTGAAGACAGCAGTGAATCTCCCAGCACAGCGCTCAAGCTTTGCTAAGGGACAGACTGCCTCCTCAAGTGGGTCCCTGACCCCTGTGCCTCCTGACTGAGAGACACCTCCCAGCAAGGGTCGACAGACACCTCATACAGTAGAGCTCGGGCTGGCATGTGGCAGGTGCCACTCTGGGACACCTGCTTCCAGAGAAAGTAACAGGCAGCAATCCTTGCTGGTCTGCAGCCTCCGCTTATGATACCCAGGCAAACAGGGTCGGGAGTGGACCTTCAGCAAACTCCAGCAGACCTGGAGAAGAGGGACCTGACTGTTAGAAGGAAAACTAACAAACAGAAAGGAATAGCATCAATATCAACAAAAGGACGTCCACGCCAAAACCCCATCTGAAGGTTACCAACATCAAAGACCAAAGGTAGATAAATCTATGAAGATGAGGAAAAACCAGTGCAAAAAGGCTGAAAACTCCAAAAACCAAAACACCTCTTCTCCTACAAAGGATCACAACTCCTCGCCAACAAGGGAACAAACTGGACAGAGAGTGAGTGTGACGAATTGACAGAAGTAGGCTTCAGAAGGTGGGTAATAACAAACTCCTCCGAGCTAAAGGAGCATGTTCTAACCCAATGCAAGGAAGCTAAGAACCTTAATAAAAGGCTAGAGGAATTGCTAACTAGAATAACTAGTTTAGAGAAGAACATAAATGACCTGATGGACCTGAAAAACACAGCACAAGAACTTTGTGAAGCATACACAAGTTATCAATAGCCGAATCAATCAAGTGGAAGAAAGGATATCAGAGATTAAAGATTAACTTAATGAAATAAAGCATGAAGACAAGATTAGAGAAAAAAGAACGAAAAGGAACGAACAAAACCTCCAAGAAATATGGGACTATGTGAAAAGACCAAATCTACGTGAATCTAAAGTGAAGACTTTAACTCACACGATGTAAGAAGACAGGAAGTTGGCTTACATGTGAATTCTCTGACCTCCAAAAGTTGCAATTTGGCATGAGGTAATCACAAAACAAAACAAACACATTTAACGCTAGTATAAACCCCTCTATTCTTATATATACTGGCCCATTTTAATTGTTGTCAAATGAAAACAATTTATTTCCTCTGAAGTTACTTTATCAATCTAAAAACAGAGATGTCTAAGGAAATTACCAATACTTTACAGAAATTCAAAACAACCTTAATCTTACTAACCCATTGGAGGCTCATCCAATTCATAAACATGATCTTGCAACTTAACATTTGGTTTTGCACCTTGTACACCTTGAACAGTTAACCAATGTAGAGAAAACAGTCATCTAATAAGTGTTTATTTACTATGTTCCAGGCACTATTCTAGGTGTTTGGGTCAATATCAGTGGAAACAGACAGTAATTCCTTTCCTTATGGCATCTAGAGTGGTGGTAGTAGGGATACAGGATAAAAACAAAGATAAAATTAGTTAAATTAGTACAAGGGCTAGAAAGGAAATAAAACAGGGTAGTGACATAATAGTGATTGGGGTGGAGGTAGGTGACAGCTTTAGTCAAGGTGGTCAGGGATAAACCCCATGAGAGCCCTTTGACTAAAACCTGAATGCCAAGGAGGCAGCCATTGGACAACCTGGGAGGAAGACCTATGAAAATAACTAAGAACATAAAAATGAGGGTGAAAACTTGCAGTAATACTTCTGGAAATGTCTTCTATACAAAGAGAAAGCAGGCAAAGGGGTTCCAGGACAAAGGGCAAACTCAGTGAATGATTCAATTACTAGATTCTGGAGTATTTGCCCTGCAGCTTCTAGTGGACAGCCCGGCCCTTTCAGGCCAAAGGGCAAACTCTTTAGAGAAGCATTCATTATTAATTGCCCCATCTGCTTTATTTTTCTATTTCTTTTATTCTTAATTTTTTAGGTACATAGTAGGTGTATTTATTTATGGGATACATGAGATGCTTTGGTACACATATGCAATGTGAAATAAGCACGTCATGGAGAATGGGGTATCCATCCCCTGCCCCATCTGCTTTAAAGGCCCATCTGCCACTCTGCCCAATGCTCCACCCATTTCATTGCCTTGGACCAATACGCACACACCCCTGCCATTATCCATGCAGCTTCCTTTACTTGCAATGACTTCCCCCCAATCTTTATTGCTGGTTGAACTCCTAGTTTCAGGACTTAGCTGAAATACCTCTTCTTGAGCACCTTCCCAGGCACCAACCCACTTTCCCCTCCATCCCCTCAACTTTAGCTAATCGTTCTCTCTCCTTAGATCCCATAGTACCTTGTGTTCATCCCTGTTATAGTTCTTGACACCTTGTGTCATCATCATCCAAATGTTTGTCTTCCCCTCTAGACCATGAACTAGATAGATCAAGCCATGGACCTTAGCACCAATGCGTCCCCAGCCTTTGATATAACTCCAGACCTATAGTAGGTGCTCAACATATGCTCACCGGATGATTGAATGACTAGGGTCTGAAGTATTTGTCCTACAGCTTCAAGTGGACAGCCCAGCTCTTCATGACCTAGGAAGACACTTCTGTGGTTTTTGGTTTTGGTTTTTTGTTAACATGCTCCTCTAAAGTGACTAGTAATGGTCCTACTGAAAGTTGTGAAGCAAAAATGGATGGACATCGACAGAAAGAAGGGAAAAGAAAAAAAGTAGGAATACTATAAGTGTACAAAAACCATCTACCTGACTGTATTTGTTTTCACTAAGAAAGAGTGGAGCCAGTCCTGGTGATAGCATTGCAGCAAGAACAGGGGTGCCCCACTGGGCACCTTCCTCACCACAAGACTTCCATCAAATTCCCTATGTCTATTTTCTTGCCAGAGGCAATATCACTTCCTTCCCCAAATCCAAAGCTTAGAATATGTGGAAGTTTTGAACAAAGTGGGGATTTGCTCTAGATTACATGCTATCGGAAAGTCGGTGCAGTTCTGATTAGTATTTCAATAAATCTTATTTATAGAGAGGGGATATTAGAGCCAGGATAAAGCTGTAATTGGTAAAGAAGTGGTACTCATTTTAATCAAGAGAAGCTAAGTTTAATATTTTGTTTGGTATTTCATGACTTCATTTTTCTCTGCTTGAATGAAATTATAAAGTAGCCTTGCTTTGTCTCTATTTATCATGGACACAGAGTGATCCTGTCTGATGTTGGTGTTCTATGCTATTGTTTATATCCAGTAGGAGAATAAGATGGCTTAGCTGTGAGTGCCAGGCCAGCTCTGAATGTCAGGTGCTGCTTTTTTACCTCCATTCTCAGTATACAATCCTTTCTCCCAAATAGACTGTGAGATTCTTGTGGCCAGAGGTGGTGGCACCTGCTTCTCTGTCCCCGGCAAGGTCTTACACAAGGCATTTAATGTAGATGTTCAGTAAATGTTTGCTGATTGATTCAGAGTCAGGAGGACAGGCTTGCCTGAATTTCAGAGACCCTCAACTCATAACCATTTATTTATTTGGGTAATTAACCTTGTGCTGTCAAATTACCCCTGAAGCTGTATGTACAATAAGCATGCCTGTCTCAATTTCAGATTAAATGTCAGAGGATGTTGGTTCTACTCCTGGCTCCTCCATTGAGTAGTATGACTTTGGAAAGCGAGTTAACTACTCCAGGCCTTAATTTTTCCACTTGAAAAAGAATAAACTTGGACTCAATAGCTAAAGACCATTTCAAGCTCTGAGATTTAGGGAAAATAAGTTTTTTCTCTTGTATTTTTTCTACCTTTAGAGAAAGTGCTAAAGAGTACATGGCCACACATCAGTATACAGGGGAAGAGTTACTCAATAAGTGGTGGTATAGGTGAGCTGTTCAAAATAAAAATCATCTGAGACTTTAATCTCACACTATGCATTAAGGAGCTAAAGGTAAACATTAAGAAGATCCCCAAAAAGAAAATATAAAATAAAATTCTCCATACAAGAAGACTTACAAATTTACAATGAAGTCAAAATCATTAAAAATAAAATATTGTTAGACTTTTGGAACACATAAATGAAAAACTAAATACTTGGAAACATTAATCAACTTAGAAGGTAAAATCAATCTGGGAAATATTTTCAACAAATAGTTAATATTGTAAATATAATCCCATCTCATTCCATCTACCTATCTCACTCAAATCTTGACTGAAGTCAGGGTATTAGCCAGGGGAGTATATAACTCCATGTAGCTAGGAAAAAACTAATTCCTCTAAATCCAAATTAGAGGGTTCTCTGAAGGCCTGAGAGACTACAGTCACCCCTAGTTACCCATGGGGAACTTATTCCAAGACCTCCTGCAGATACCAAAATCTGCAGATGCCCAAGTTCCAGATATAAAATGGCATAGTATTTGCATATAACCTATGTACATTATCATGTATACTTTAAATCATCTCTAGATTATTTGTAATACCTAATACAATGTAAATGCTATCTAAATAGTTGTAATACTATATTGTTTAGGGAATAATGACATGAAGAAAGTCTGTATATGTTCAGTGCATATGCAATTTCTGAATATTTTTGATCCACAGTTAGTTGAATCCACACATGCAGAATCCATGGATACAGAGGGCCAAATACACCTGATAGCTTCACTCCAATAATTTAAGAACAGTGAAAAATTATTTTTGATGTAATCATATACATGTATAGTACTTTACAGTATGAAAAGGGTTTTCATCCCATTATTTTATTTGATTCTCAGATTAACCTTGGGAGGCAGCTAGAGAATCATTATCCTAATTTCACAAATGATAAAACTGAGGCATAGAAATAAGTAACTTTCGCAACTTCACATCAGGAAGCAAATATTAAAACCAACTCTAGACCTCACATTGGGATTCTGCCTAGGTTTTGCTGTTTTAATACTAAGTATTTTGTATTAGAAATTTTCCACATTGCCTTCCAGATTTAAACCAATGACTTATGACAGCACGATGCCCCTTTTTTAGGTGAAACTAGAGAAAAACAGAAGCACGGAAATTTGATGAGGTGATGAAAGCTACAAAAACTACCTACTCGCCTTGAAAAGATTGAATGGTATTAGTATTCTTGAATTTAATACATGAAATATGCTACCTACAACTTTTTTAAAAGAGTAGTTGTAATGTGACCCAAAAAATTCATACAATGAATATAAAATAACAGTTGATTTCTCCAAAATGTTCAGAAATAATTACTACTTGAAACTTCATTAAGTAGGTCTTGAAATCAACAAAAAGTCCTGGGTTATTGCTTGAAATAGCCTAGGAAGCCTGTCCGTTGGGTGTTTTTATTTCTTTATCTTTTTTTTTGAGACTGAGTCTCGCTCTGTCACCCACGCTAGAGTGCTGTGGCAACATCTCAGTTCCCTGCAACCTCCGCCTCCCGGGTTCCAGCAATTCTCCTGCCTCACCCTCCCGAGTAGCTGGGACTACAGGCGTACACCACCACATCCAGCTAATTTTTTGTTATTTTAGTAGAGACAGGGTTTTACCATGTTGGTCAGGCTGGTCTCAAACTACTGACCTCAGGTGATCTGCCTGCCTCGGGCTCCCAAAGTGCTGGATTACAGGCGTGAGCCACCGCGCCCAGGCCTGTTTGGTGTACTTTATGCTTACATCGTATGAGATAAAGTGGTCCTTTTAAAAAGGGATCTATTTTTGTTTCAATATTTGGAGGTTTGAAGTGAATTTGGCAGGATTCATTAAACACCGTGACAGTGTCTGTCATTTACCACCTCAGCATTCAGTGATGACTGCATCCATGTCAACTCTGCACGTTCTTTTCTAAGTAGCTTTAACTACTTTAAATGATTGAAACTCTTATGTCTCATGTTGGGAGGTTTTCACAACTGCTAAGGTCTGAACTAGGTAACAGTTTCATGACACTATCTCTACTGGCATGAGCCATTACTAGGTGGAAATAAGTGGACTGTGTGAACATCTTGCAGTTCCCATACTCCAGGGTGCCTCCACATTGGACTACTATAGTGTTGCTAATAATCCTAAAATTAAAGGCCAGGACTTCTTCGGACATAAAGGGTAGCCCTGGACACTAAGGCCTCAAAGAAAAGGTAGAGTTCGGCCGTGGACGGTGGCTCAGGCCTGTAACCCCAGCACTTTGGGAGGCCAAGGCAGGTGGATCACAAGGTCATGAGATCGAGACCATCCTGGCCAATGTGGTGAAACGCTGTCTCTACTAAAACTAGAAAAACTAGCCGGGCGTGGTAGCCTGTGCCTGTAGTCCCAGCTTCTGAGGAGGCTGAGGCAGGAGAATCGCTGCAACCCAGGAGGCGGGGATTGCAGTGAGCCGAGATCGTGGCACTGCACTCCAGCCTGGCTGACTGATCAAGACTCCGGTCCCAAAAAAAAAAAAAAAAACACCCTGGATTCTGAGTTGTCCTAGAGCTAAAGGCCCTTGATCATTCATTGGACACAGAACATGTCAATCTGAAGTTTTCGGCAAATGGGCTTACAGCTCGCTGAGAGCCCCTCATTGACGCTTCCGGTCCCGCCCCCTGTTGCCTGCCAACTGGAATCTTTCCCGCCTTCTTGTCTAAGTCCTCTCAGGCCAGCCTTGGTGGGAGGCTCCTGGGATTCGCTCCTTTCCCTTCCTACCGTAGGGTGTCCTCTGAGACAGACTCTTATTCCCTCAATAAGGAGACAGACTCTTACTCCCTCAGCGGCCAAACCCTTGCCTCCCCTCAGCCGTAGCCACCTCAGTGGCCACCGTCTTCACCGCGGTCACCTCAGCCTGCTCGCAACCCCAGTTGAGGTACTGACCGGTGTCATGTCTGCCACAGGGGACCGACACCCGACCGAAGGGGACCAGGAGGCCCCGGTAAGCCAGGAGGGAGCGCAGGCCGAGGCGGCCGGAGCTGGTAACCCGGAGGGCGGCAACTCCGGCCCTCACGGTAGCCACACGGTGCCTGTGGCCGAGGTGGTCGGAGACGCAGGGCCCATGGAAGGCCTCAGGGAGGAGGAGAGTGAGCAGGCGGCAGGCCTGGCCACAGTCCCCGGGGGTGGGAGCACCGAGGAGGACCGGGACATCGGGCCCCCGGCGGAGGAAGAGGAAGAGGAGGAGGAGGAGGAGGAAGAAGAG
>NW_012099420.1:0-1144 GCF_000951045.1 Mandrillus leucophaeus | reverse complement strand
CTAGCATTTCGAGAGGCCAAGGTGGGAGGATCACTTTAGCCCAGGAGTTTGAGACCAGCCTGAGCAACATAGTGAGACCCCGTATCTACAAAAAATTTAGGAAAATGGGCTGGGCATAGTGGCACACACCTGTAGTCCCAGCTACTTGGGGGGCTGAGGCGGGAAGATTGCTCGAGCCCAGGAGTTCCAGGCTACAGTAAGCTATGATTGTTCCACTGCACTCCAGCCTGGGCATCAGAGCGAGACTCTGTCTCTAAAAACAAAAATATATATTTTTAATTTTTAAAAAAAGTTATAGTGGTGATAGTTGCATGATAATGTGAGTTTACTTAATGCCACTGAATTGTACATATCAAAATGGTTAAGTTGATAAACTTCATGCTGTGTGTATTTTGCCACAGTAAAAAATATTAGTAATAAATAATAATAATGTTTTTAATCTAACAACAGAGAAAGAATAGAGGGCCGACAGGTTATGCCTCTCTGAAAGTGTGACATTTGAGAGAAATTGGCAAGGGAGGGAGCCAGTGGGTATATGGGGAAGGGCAGTCCAAGCCCAGGGGACTGCTTGTGTAAAGGCCCTGAGGCAGGAGTGTGGCTGGCATGTTTGAGGACTGTGAGGAGCCCAGCATACCTAGAACAGAGTGATCCAGGGAGAATATAGTATGAGATGACTGTCACCTGGATGGAGGGGAGCTTTTTTTGTTTTCGTTTTTCTCTGAGACAGAGTTTTGCTCTTGTTGCCTAGGCTGGAGTGGAGTGGTGTGATCTCAGCTCAGCGCAACCTGTGCCTCCCAGGTTCAAGCGATTCTCCTGCCTCAGCCTTCTGAGTAGCTGAGATTATAGGTTCCCGTCACCACGCCTGGCTAATTTTTGTATTTTTAGTAGAGACGAGGTTTCACTATGTTGGCCAGGCCGTTCTCAAATTCCTGACCTCAGGTGATCCGCGCACCCCAGCCTCCCAAAGTGCTGGGATTACAGGCATGAGCCACTGCGCCCAGCCTGAGGGGAGCTTTTTTTTTTTTTTTTTGAGATGGACTCTCCTTCTTTGTCACCCAGACTGGAGCACAGTGGCGCGATCTCAGCTCACTGTAACCTCCGCCTCCTGGGTTCAAGCGATTCTCCTGCCTCAGCCTCCCAAGTA
>NW_012099419.1:0-1026 GCF_000951045.1 Mandrillus leucophaeus | reverse complement strand
TTTTTTTTTTTTGTATTTTTACCAGATACGGGATTTGCCAGACGGGGATTGCCCAGGCTGGTCTTGAACTCCTAGCCTCAAGTGATCCACCCACCTCAGCATCCCAAAGTGCTGGGATTACAGGCATGAGCCACCACACCCCCCGTGAGTTTGTTTTCTAATGAAAGTTGACAGAAGGTGACAGCTGAAGGATTTTGCCGTTCGTTTTCATATCCCCTTATTTGTGAAGATTAAAAGCAGCTCATTTTGTGGGGAAAGTATCATGTTCTGTGAAATCTTAAAGTCTAGATGGCTTTAAGAGTTGACAAAACTCTTTGATTTTTATCACCACAATTAATCCGCCCATTTCACAGACCGGGAAAATGGTTCCGGGAAGGTAAGTAACTTGGCAGGGTCATGCAACAGTCAGGATATTCCCACAACATCAACTGTCTCTCCCATTGTAGCAGATGCAGGAACTAGAAGAGGAAGTGCCAGAGCCTGCCTGGCTGAAAGCTTGATGGAAAGGAACGGGGGGGATTGGCTCACCTTGTCCTCTGGGTCCTTCACCTCCACAAACATGCCAAGCCCCGGGGTGGCCGGCTGGTACTCCTCCCGCTGCTTGTCATACAGCTGCGTCCGGTAGTTTCCTGGAGAGAAGCAGGGTGAGCCCAGGTCAGAGGAGCGCGAGGTGGCATGGGCTCCCCGACCGCCTGGGCACAGCGAGGCCGTCTCCTCTCGGCTCTAGAGAGATGACTGTCGCGCATCCCCTGCCCCAAGACCACGGTCACGTCCCAAACTCGCCCCTTCCTCCCCGCCCCCGCACCTATGACCATGGTCTCGTCCGGGATCTCCTCAATAAAGCACTTCTTCTCCGTCTCTCCGATGTGAAAGTAGAGCGCGCTTCCGCGCGTCGCCAACCACAGTAGCAGCAGAAGGGTCCGCATCACTCTGCCCAGCCCGGTTCCGGGCCAGGGCCGAACAACCAGCACGCCCAGCTCCACAGCCATCTTGCTCCACCAGCCTGCGCAGCCGCAACCGGCCGCG
>NW_012099418.1:0-1463 GCF_000951045.1 Mandrillus leucophaeus | reverse complement strand
GGTGTAAATTTAGTTTTATAAGAAACTATTACAACTTTTTTTGTAAAGTAGCCGTGTCATTTTCATAGTAGTTATACCAGAAAGTATCAGATTTCCAGTTGCATCATATTCTTGTCTACATTTGGTATAGTGGTATTTCATTTTGATTTTAATTAGAATATCCCTGATGACCAATAATGTTGAGTTACACATCTTTTAAAATTGTATGTGAATGGAAGCCTGTCTCTGAAAGGAATATTACTAGGGGAATAAAAATTCTCTAGTAAGAAATTAAAATCAGAAGCTGGGGACTTCCTCTTCCAATTAAGGTGAAATTAATAGGGACCAGATCCACTCCTGTATTTTACAAAACTAAGTAACTAAAGAAATTCTACATGAAACCTTGATTGTTCCAGCTTACTGACTTGATTGTCCAGTCACAGCACAGGGGAAAAACTAAACAGAGCCCAATGGTCTTCCTGAGTTGAGAATCTGGTAAGGCTAAGGGAACTACAATTGACAGAAAAGAGTACCAGAAAGGAAAGCTGCGGGGTGAGAAAGCTCTACAGAGGTTGAGAGTTCCCTCACATCTTCAGCCAAGTTCTGCCCAATGCATGCATTTGAGGAAATTTCTAAGTGTTGGGGAAAGAATCACCAAAAAGGACAGGCAGAACAATCCTCTGAACTCATACAAGGATAGGAATAGTGTAATTCCTGTTCCCATTAGCCAAAGTAGGAAAACCTTTTAATACATGAGGCACTGGTAGAGTACTCAAAAGGGTATTGCCTCAGTATGGGTAAAAATTAGCATGAAATTAAAGTCTGATCTCACCTTAAATACAAGCCTTAAAAGAATCAAAACTGCCTCCTTGGTTTCCTATTGACTTAGTTGGATCCCAGCACAAAACTCAAGAATACAATTATGCACTAGTTAATGATGGAGATAGGTTTTGAGAAATGTGTCCTTAGGCAATTTAATCATCGTGCAAACATCACAGGGTGGACTTACACAAACCAAAATAGTGCAGCCTACTACACATCTATGTTATATGGCATGGCCTGTTGTTCCTATGCTACAAACCTGTGCAGTTTGTTACTGTCCTGAATACTGCAGGCAAATGTAACACAATTTTAAGTATTTGTGTATCTCACCATAGCTAAACAGAAGAGGTATAGTAAAAATACAGTATAAAAGATTAAAAATAGCATAACTGTCTAGGGTACTTACCATGAATGGAACTTGTAGTACTGGAAGTTTCTTTGGATGAATCAGTGAGTGGTGAGGCAAAGTGAAGGCCTAGGACATTACTGTACACTACTGTGGACTTACAAACACTGTATACATAGGCCACACTAAATTTACAAAGATATTGTCTTTCTTCAATAATTAAAGTTAGCTTACTGTAGCTTTTTACTTTATAAAGCTTTTATTTTTTAATTTTGGGTTCTTGTAATGGCTTAGCCTAAAACACAAATACACAGAG
>NW_012099417.1:0-1738 GCF_000951045.1 Mandrillus leucophaeus | reverse complement strand
AATGCAATGTGGGATTCTGGATAAGTTCTTGGAACAGAAGAAAGGTGTTAGTGGGCCTGTAGTCCCAGCTCCTTAGGAGGCTGAGGTGGGCGGATTGCTTGAACCCAGGAGTTCTGGGCTGTAATGCACTGTGTCGATTGGATGTCTGCATTACGTTTGGCACCAATTTGGTGACCTTCTGGGAGCAGGGGACTTCCAGGTTACCTCAGGAGGGGTGAACCGGCCCAGGTCAGAAATGGAGTAGGTAAAAACTCCCGTGCTGATTAGTAGTGGGGTAGTGCGTGTGAATAACCACTATACTCCAGCCTGGGAAACACAGCAAGACCCTGTCTCGTAAAACAAATAAACACAAACAAAGAAAAAACATGGTAAGGCCCTGTCTCTTTAAAAAAAAAAAAAAAAAAAATTAGCCGGGCATGGTGGCGGGCGCCTGTAGTCCCAGCTACTCTGGAGGCTGAGGCCGGAGCTTGCAGTGAGCTGAGATCCGGCCACTGCACTTCAGCCTGGGTGACAGAGCCTGACTCTATAAAAAAAAAAAAAAAAAAAGAATAGTGGGGAAAGTGGTGAAATTTTAATAATGTCTGTAGTTAATTATGATATTGTGCCAGTATTCATTCCTGGTTTTCAGAATTTTTTATTGTGGTTATACAAGGGGTTAATATTAGGGAAGCTCGTGAGGCACATAGAGGATAGGTTGCTGATTTAATCATAGGCCGAGATATGGAATGCTTGTTGCAGATGTGGTAATTTTTTATTGCATGAGTTTTTTTTGTTATGTTATCTCAGTATACAAGGGCATCAGATTCAATTTAAAATTCAATTAACTGAAAATAATATGAGGTGATCATTTGATGAGTAACCTTTATGTTTGGCTAAATTCTAGTAAAAACAGGCAGTGATAAATCTGTTACAGTCTTAGTTTTGCCTGGTGGCTGGGGAGTCTCTTTTGAAATTAGCTATAAGAATCTTGATTTAAGAAGTGTGAACAACTTGCCTTAAAATTGAGTAGTTTTTGGCCGGGTACAGTGGCTCATGCCTGTAATCCCAGCACTATGGGAGGCCGAGTCGGGCGGATCACAAGGTCAGGAGATTGAGACCATCTTGGCTAACACAGTGAAACCCCGTCTCTACTAAAAATACAAAAAATTAGCTGGACGTGGTGGCAGGCGCCTGTGGTCCCAGCTACTCGGGAGGCTGAGGCAGGAGAATGGCGTAAACCCGGGAGGCGGAGCTTGCAGTGAGCTGAGATCCAGCCACTGCACTCCAGCCTAGGTGACAGAGCGAGACTCCGTCTCAAAAAAAAAAAAACCAAAAGAGTGCTCATGATAGGGAATAGATGCTGGGTTTGTTCACGTTGAAGCACTGAGGTTCAAGTACCTGTCAGAAGGTCAGAAGGAGTTTATTATAAAATTGCTCAGGGCAGATGTTAATTCTTCTCTACAGCAGAGTTTTTCTGTTAAAAATTCTAACAACTCCATCTGAATTAAAACGGTATTAGAAAGGATCAAAGTTCCTTTACTGCTAATATCTTTAACATAGGTTTAACAGTCCAAACTTTGGAGTCACTAGGCAAACCTGCATTAGTAAATCCAGTCCCCATTTTATGACCCAAGGCTGGTTACTTACCTCTTAGAGCCTCTGTTGACTTATCTGTAAAACATGGATAGTACTGCTTTACAAGACATTGTGTTGACTAAGTTAAATACTCTTTGCAACAATTTAGCAAAGAGCCTCATTC
>NW_012099416.1:0-2199 GCF_000951045.1 Mandrillus leucophaeus | reverse complement strand
TGGCATGAATGATGTCTCATTTTTCTGACAAAGAATATAACAAGGATGGAAAATGATACACCATGAATTCATTGCAGTGACAAAGATTGTAATGAGAATTGGTTTGAATGTAACCAACTGCATTCTCATTACACTCTGTGGATTGTAATCTTCTCATCTTCCTCAGAGGTTGCACCCATCCTCCACTGACTGATGAGTCTTCTACATAGCTCTACTTCAATTTGCTCTAAAAATATTTTAGATATAAATGAGCCATTAGAAAAGGCAAGTAATAAACATTTCAAAATTGATGCTTGAGTTCTAATTCCAATGACTGGTCAAGGAGAGATTTTATTTGCTGTTATAAAATTATGTTAGTTGGCACGTTAATTAAAGGCAGTGTTTCAATCAAAAACTGTCTTTTTACCCTGCCAAGTAAAGTCTGATGATTGTCGTGTTTGCAGCACAAGAAGTAGATAGGAGGCTGGATAAGATAAATAAGTTTTATAAAGAACAAGAGTCCCAGGGTTTTTTAAAAAAAATGTATACCATGATATTCTATTCTAATAACAGTATGTTAAAATTATGTGGTGATAACCCTAAATATTATAACATTTTGACAAATGATAACTAAGTATTGACCTATATAATAATATATGCCTTAAGCTAATTGTAGAATAAAATGGAAATATGGTCAACTTATTTTCTACAAAAAGATGTGGCATAGAGGGTGTTGTTTCTAACAAATTTTGAAATATGCTGTTGACTTAAAAAAGAAAACAATAATGATAACAATAGCTTCCTTAACTAATAACATATTAGAAAACATCACCAAACATATTTTAGAACAAAATACTACAACCATTACCAAAGTAGGAGCAAAGCTTTTATATATTATCCGGCACTGTCCTAATGGTCCAACTCATGAGATAAGTCATGAATGCAGTCACAGAAATAGCATTACTTCAAGACAACTTATTTTTATCCCAGAAAATCAGAATAAACTGGAATAGTACTTATGTTTCAGAAATTTGTCCACTTACAGATAAATAGTGCAAAATATTTCCTAAATTTTAGTAATAACCAATTAAAATATAATAGTTATTCACAATGTCAACAAAACTATAAGACTTCTAAAAGGAATAACAGACTATATAAAATAATTATAAGCTGTCACTGGGTAGTACAAAACAAGTCTTGAATGAAAGTAACACATTGTGTTTTCCAGCTAAAAATTTTGATTAATAGTTCAATAGTATACTAGAAACACTTGGCAAATCATTTCTATACCTCACACGATAGAACAAATTTTGGAAAGTAGCTAATAAAATTCTACCTACTCTACTAGATATGAAGTTGTACTTGGAAAGTACAATGACTGAAATGATGTGTTATTTGGTATAGAAAGAAACAGACTGATAAATTTGATCTGAATAAAGATTGTACATATATGGATGTTTGATATATCATAAAACATGTTTCAGAGCTGTAGAAATATAGTTCTTCAATAAATTGCTTTAATACAATTTGGTATCCATATAGAAAATATCATAAAATATTCATATATTTTTATTGATCTTAATACATTTCAGATGTATATTCAGTCAAGATTTAAAATTATGAGTGAGTGAGAATGAAATATAACAGAATATATCTTATAATAGTAAGGTAGGGTATTAAAGGTGAATCTTTTGTATGGCAAAAGACAATAAGCGAAGAAATGCTGGAAAAACGCAAAATTATACCACATTTATCACAAAACAATTTGGGAGAAGCTTAAAAGATTAATAAGCATGTTGTAAGGTTGTGGTAAAACTGTTATTGTTTGTAGAAATGCAAACTATTTATTGGAGTGTAAACTGGCAGTATCTACCTACATTTATTTGTTGTTTTAACCCGCCTATTTTATTTGTAAGTATTTTTCTTACACGTGTATTATCCCAGAGTACCCAGATGTCTATGAAGAATGGAAAAGTTCATGGTAAGGCATACCAGGATGCAATTTTCAATATAAGAATAAATGAGAATCCAGAAGTTTTTACATAAAGGCTCTGTAATATATATTTAAGTGGACAGGAGAGGTTAAAAAGAAATGACAAATATATAAATAATTATTCCATTTTTGTGAAATATATAGTAACATGTACAATTGATGTATACAAAGAAGATAATGTATTTTATATACTTTTATTTTTAGGAGCAAGAATTTTATATATTTTT
>NW_012099415.1:0-1446 GCF_000951045.1 Mandrillus leucophaeus | reverse complement strand
TATCAACCCCGTCTAATGGCTTTCCATTTGCATCATGATTCCTTTTCTACCTATCTCTCCTTTTCTTTTCTGCTTCATCTTTTGCCATAGCCCTGTGGTGACATTATGCTAAGCCACTGGTGACCCTGCAGCCACAGTGGCCTTCTTTCAGTTTTTCAGGGTTTTTGTTGTTGCTGCTGCTGTTGTTGTTGTTATTGAGACAAAGTCTTGCTCTGTCGCCCAGGCTGGAGTGCAGCGTCGCAATCTAGACTCACTGCAACGTCTGCTTCCCAGGTGCAAGTGATTCTGGTGCCTCAGCTTCCCGAGTAGCTGGGCTTACAAGCGCACACCACCACACCCAGCTAATTTTTGTATTTTTAGTAAAGACGGGGTTTCAACATGTTGGCCAGGGTGGTCTCAAACTCCTGACTTCAGGTGATTCACCCACCTTGGCCTCCCTAAGTGTTGGGATTACAGGTATGAGCCACTGCATTTGGCCCCTTCTTTCAGTTCTTTAAACATGCCTTACTTATTCCTAAAGATGTTTAATTTGGCACCTTTTTGCTCTTCTTTCCTTCTGTCTGGAGCTTTCTTTTCATTCATGATTCCAGTGGCTGGCTCTCATCCTTCAGGTCTTAACTAAAGTGTTATAGTCTCAAAGGTCTTCTTCCCTGGCCACCTGGTCTAAAGTGGTCTCTCACCCATCGTCTTTCTGAATAATGTTATTCTGTTTTATTTTCTTCACAGCATTTATCTCTATTGATTATGTATTTATTTTCTATCATAATAGACTCACCTTTCTACCACATATAATTGAAAAATAAACTTTATGAAATGAAAAACCTTGTCTATTTTGTCACTGCTTTTTCAGCTAGTGTCTGACCAGTTCCCAAAAGAGATCATAAATCCAAGTGAAGGCTGAAAGGAGGGCAGAAAGCTCCACAGAACAGGAATGGTGTTGGGGACAAGAGAGAGGTGGGAACGGCAAGGCAGAAGCTTGGGGTCAGCTGCTTTCCTGTCTTCCTGGAATCAGTCCTCATGAGGTTTTTTTGTTTGTTTGTCTGTTGGAGGATATTTGCAAGTAGAAAGCATGCAGGACAGAATTTTTTTGATGTTGTTTTTTGTTTTTGAGACGGAGTTTTGCTCATCGCCCAGGCTGGAGTGCAGTGGGGCAATCTCAGCTCACTGCAACCTCTGCCTCCTGGGTTCAAGCGATTCTCCTGCCTCGGCCTCCCAAGTAGCTGACATTACAGGCACCCGCCACCAGGCCTGGCTAATTTTTGCATTTTTAGTAGAAATGGGATTTTAGCATGTTGCTCAGGCTGGTCTCGAACTCCTGATCTCTGCCTCCTAAAGTGCTGGGATTACAGATTACAGGCGTGAGCCACCATGCCTGGCTGTGGGATAGAATTTAAGACAGATGTGGACCATCATCTGGCTCAGATGTAGGTTCATTGTAGTAGAAGA
>NW_012099414.1:0-1021 GCF_000951045.1 Mandrillus leucophaeus | reverse complement strand
TGCCCAGCTAATTTTTGTATTTTTTGTAGAGATGGGGTTTCACCATGTTGGCCAGGCAGGTCTTCAACTCTTGACCTCAAGTGATCTGCCCACCTCGGCCTCCCAAACTGCTAGGATTACAGGTGTGAGCTACCCTGTTAAGCCTTGTTATTATTTTAAAATGTGGGATTCAATGATTTCAGTTCAAGGCATTGTTAATATTCCAAACAATGATCATTAGTGTGGCTGTGGTGAACTTAGATTAATAAAAATTTAAGATAGTTCTATCTGAAAGCACCAGGATCTCCCATTACACTGAGTAGTCAAGAGTCTGAAAGCAGCCCTCTGTTAATTAATCTCCAGCCCTCTGTTTCCCCACCTATCAAATGAAATGTTTGAACAAATTTGCATTTCTCAAAGTGTGGTTTGTGAACCTGAATGCCTCAGAATCACACAGTCTTATTAAAAGACGTAGATTATAAGAGCACTAATCTGAGGTCTGGGGATCTGCATTTTAACCCATTCTTCAAGTAATTGTTATGCACACAGATTTGAGAATCATTAAAGTGATGCAGGGTCTAAGATCTATTGAGACCTATTATGCACCAGGCACTGACAAGAGGTCTTTTCTCTTGAAGAGCCCACAGTCTTGTTGAGAACATAGACAAGTGAATAAAAAGGTACAGTAACTTACAAAAAATGCTGTAAGGAAAAGGAGGAGACAGTGGGTGACTACCTGGGGGCATTATCTCTTCTGCTACCATTCCGATGTTTGTCCCCTCAAAAGTCATGTTGAAATTCATGTCCCAATGTAACAGCAGTATGAGGTGTTGCCTTTGAGAGCTGATTGGGTGGTGAGTGCTCTGCCCTCATGAATGGACTAATGGTCATCGTCACAGGAGTGGGTCAGTTATCCCAAGAGCCAGTCTGTTACAAAAGGCCAGGTTGGCTCTCTCTGATGAGGCCCCTCTCCGTGTGATGCCCTGGGCCGCCTCAGGACTCTGCAGAGAGGCCCCACCAGCAAGAGGGCCCTCACCAGATG
>NW_012099413.1:0-1510 GCF_000951045.1 Mandrillus leucophaeus | reverse complement strand
TATATATATATGTACATATTTTTAGACACAAATATCTAGCATTATAAACTATACATTACATGATGTATATATAAATTATGTATAATAGATACAATATGTAAATTATATATACACATATGAATTACACGCCATAAATAAATCATACACACAGATACATATTTTCTCTGTACCTGTGACTACCATGACTAGATTTCATTTTTAATCCTTTTGTAAATGCATCTGATCTTTGAAGTAGCCCCGAAAATGGGTTAGCATTGTTTCCTGGGCGTCTCACAGATCCTGATGAAGAAAGCTTTGCTGAGTGCAGACTACACACCATGTTACGTGCTAGTGGCTTTTGTATCTGCTGCTCTGTTTAAAATATGTCTTAGAGTGCACCAGCTCCTGGGCTTTGATTCCCACCTGCCCTGGGGTGCCAACAGCATGTTCATTTCCATCCAGGGATGCCTGGGCCCTCTCATTCAGGGACTCACTGTTCCTGTCTCACTCACTGACTCTCCTTCAAGGCGTGCACTGAGACCCTTGCTCTCAGTTCACCTTATGCTTCAGTTTATTCCCTATTTACCTCCTACTTAATTTCATTTTGAGAAAGTAGATTTAAAACATCACAATCTACGTGTGTATTGTGTTTGCTTCAAGTGTTTCCACCTAATTTCCAAATTGGCTTAAAGCAAAACTCCTTCTTGCCGAGACCACTCCTCCTCACTCAAGGAATTGAATTCATTTCCTACCACACTGAAGAGTGGATCTGTTTAAAAAGGACTCCCAGAATTGAACACACACACACACACACACACAGGCACACACACCCCTTCCCCTGTGAATACAATAACATGAGCAGGGCCGTATTGATCCCTGCAGTGCTTTAAAGAACTGCCTGGATAGCTAATCTATAAGTGACTAGTTACTTCTTCGCTCTGTTCACTGCAGCCCTTGTTTCCCACCTCCCTCCTCCCCACGTAGTGGGTGGGGGCTGATTCTTCTGTCATCCTCTCCTGCTCTGTGCTGACACTTGGTGCTATGTAGCAGCCTCTGTACTATGCAATTGCTCTGAGTAAACAATAGAACATCACCCACGTTTAATGCTCATGGATTAATTAGAAATGCCTTGGATTCATCAGTGCAAAAGGAAAAGAAAAGAACATTGTAGTCACAAATTATTAACAGTCACTTTTGCTGCTATCGTGCTTTCTTTGCATTAGATCATCTTTCTTTAATGTGGGGTGGGGTGAGGCTGAAAAACAATGTATGCCCATGATTTTTTTTAAAAAATCGAAGAGAACAATGGATATAAAGATGCACACCTCCCAGTTAGCTCAGATCGGAATGCTTTGTCTCTCAATCTGGAATCAACCATTATGACTAGCTTAGTGTAATTCTTCAGCTATACATAGATTTCTTTCTCTGCTGTATTTAGCAATAATGGGAGAATACGATACTTACTGTTTTGCAACTTGGTTTTTGCAGTTAATCCATATTCAGATATTATTTTTCACTGGTTCACATACAC
>NW_012099412.1:0-1496 GCF_000951045.1 Mandrillus leucophaeus | reverse complement strand
TGAGCCACCGCGCCCGGCCAGGATTTGTATTTTTAGTAGAGACAGGGTTTCACCATATTGGCAAGGCTGGTCTAGAACTCCTGACTTCAGATGATTCACCCACCTCAGCCTCCCAGAGTGCTAGGATTAGAGGTGTGAGCCACTGCGCCTGGCCTACTTTATGTTTTTAACAAGGCATATACTCTGCTTTTCTATCTGATGAACTCTTTTCTTTTTCTCCTTTTGAGGATGATGACGACGACATGGGAGAAGATGAAGATGAGGACGATGGTTTCTTTGTGCCCCATGGGTACCTGTCTGAGGACGAAGGTGTGACAGAGGTGAGGGAGTGAAGAGGGAGTCACCGGCTCAGAAAAAGCTCATTTCCGGACTGGTGCTCAGTGGCCTGACCTGGCAGGGTGACGGGGGTCCCAGCCCAGGGCCAGGCTGGTCTCGATCTCCTGACCTCGTGATCCGCCCGCCTCGTCCTCCCAAAGTGCTGGGATTACAGGCATGAGCCACCGCACCCAGCTTCTTTTTTGTATTTTTAGTAGAGACGGGGTTTTACCATGTTAGGCAGGATGGTCTCCATCTGCTGACCTCGTGATCCACTCATCTCGACCTCCCCACTTCTGGGTAGGTGTGTGGGTGCTGCCCTGTCTTACGACCGCCCTCATGAGGCCACCTATCCCTGAAGCTGGCCGTGCCTGGAGCCTCAGTGGTGAGGAGGAGCTGTGTGTGTTTTGGTTTTTGGCCTGTGGTGATAGGTGGCTCCCCAAACCTCATGCCCGTCCATGTTCCTTCCCGCCAGTCCTGGCCCAGCTGCTGCCGCTCCTGCACGGCAACGTGAACGGGAGCAAGGTCATCATCCGGGAGTTCCAGGAGCACTGCCGCCGGGGACTGCTCAGCAAGCACACCGGCAGCCCCCCAAGCCCCTCCGCTACCTGCCTGCACACCACCAGCGAGGACGCCGCCATCCCCTCTAAGTCCCGGCTCAAGCGGCTCATTTCCGAGAACTCAGTGTACGAGAAGCGGCCCGACTTCAGGATGTGCTGGTACGTGCACCCGCAGGTGCTACAGAGCTTCCAGCAGGAGCACCTGCCCGTGCCATGCCAGTGGAGCTACGTGACCTCAGTGCCCTCGGCCCCCAGAGAGGACAGTGGCAGCGTCCCCTCCACGGGACCCAGCCAGGGCACTCCCATCTCACTGAAGAGGAAGTCAGCGGGCAGCATGTGCATCACCCAATTCATGAAGAAGCGCAGGCACGACGGCCAGGTGAGGCGGGGCGGGCAGTGGGTGCCCCTGGGGGCGGTTTTCTTTTTTTGTTTGTTTTTTGTTTTGTTTGATTTTTGAAATGGAGTCTTGCTCTGTGTCACCCAGGCTGGAGTGCAGTGGTGCGATCTCGGCTCACTGCAACCTCTACCTCCCGGGTTCAAGCGATTCTCCTGCCTCAGCCTCCTGAGTAGCTGGGATTACAGGTGTGTACCACCACACCTGGCTAATTTTTGTATTTTTAG
>NW_012099411.1:0-1927 GCF_000951045.1 Mandrillus leucophaeus | reverse complement strand
AGGTTATGAAACTAGAGAATGTTCTATTCTTTGAATGTTTGCCAGGACCATTTGAGTCTGGTCTCCACTCCCCACCCATTTCTCAATTTTACTTTTAAATTAACTTATGTAGTAAAGTTGATTTTTTAATTATTATTATTATTTTGTATTATACTTTAGTTCTAGGGTACATGTGTACAACGTGCAGGTTTGTTACATATGTATACATGTGCTGTGTTGGTTTGCTGCACCCATTAACTCATCATTTACATTAGGTATTTCTCCTGATGCTATCCCTCCCCCATCGCCCCACCCCACGACAGACCCAGTGTGTGATGTTCCCTGCCCTGTGTCCAAGTGTTCTCACTGTTCGATTCCCAGCTGTGAATGAGAACACGTGGTGTTTGGTTTTCTGTCCTTGTAATAGTTTGCTTAGAATGATGGTTTCCAGCTTCATCCATGTCCCTACAAAGGACATGAATTCATCCTTTTTTATGGCTGCGTAGTATTCCATGGTGTATATGTGCCACATTTTCTTAATCATTGATGGGCATTTGGGTTGGTTCCAAGTCTTTGCTATTGTGAATAGTGCCACAATAAACATACGTGTGCATTTGTTTTTATAGTAGCATGATTTATAATCCTTTGGGTATATACCCAGTAATGGGATCACTGGGTCAAATGGTATTTCTACTTCTAGATCCTTGAGGAATTGCCACACTGTCTTCCCTAATGGTTGAACTAGTTTACAGTCCCACCAACAGTGTAAAAGTATTCCTATTTCTCCACATCCTCTCCAGCACCTGTTGTTTCCTGACTTTTTAATGATTGCCATTCTAACTGATGTGAGATGGTATCTCACTGTGATTTTGGTTTGCATTTCTCTGGTAACCAGTGATGATGAGCATTTTCTCATGTGTCTGCTGGCTGCATAAATGTCTTCTATTGAGAAGTATCTGTTCATATCCTTTGTCCACTTTTTGATGGGTTGTTTGATTTTTTTATTGTAAATTTGTGTAAGCTCTTTGTAGATTCTGGATACTAGCCCTTTGTCAGATGGATAGACTGCAAAAATTTTCTCCCATTCTGTAGGTTGCCTGTTCACTCTGATGGCAGTTTCTTTTGCTGTGTAGAAGCTCTTTAGTTTAATTAGATCCCATTTGTCTATTTTAGCTTTTGTTGCCGTTGCTTTTGGTGTTTTGGTCATGAAGTCCTTGCCCATGCCTATGGGCTGAATGGTATTGCCTATGTTTTCTTCTAGGGTTTTTATGGTTTTAGCTCTAACATTTAAGTCTTTCATCCATCTTGAATTAATTTTTGTCTAAGGTGTAAGAAAAGGATCCCGTTTCAGCTTTCTACATATGGCTAGCCAGTTTTCCCAGCACCATTTATTAAATAGGGAATCCTTTCCCCATTGCTTGTTTTTGTCAGGTTTGTCAAAGATCAGATGGTTGTAGATGTGTGGTTTTATTTCTGAGGCCTCTGTTCTGTTCCATTGGTCTATATCTCTGTTTTGGTACCAGTACTGTGCTGTTTTGGTTACTGTAGCCTTGTAGTATAGTTTGAAGTCAGGTAGCATGATGCCTCCAGCTTTGTTCTTTTTGTTTAGGATTGTCTTGGCAATGCAGGCTCTTTTTTGGTTCCATATCAACTTTAAAGTATTTTTTTCCAATCCTGTGAAGAAAGTCATTGGTAGCTTGATGGGGATGGCATTGAAACTATAAATTACTTTGGGCAGTGTGGCCATTTTCACGATATTGATTCTTCCTATCTATGAGCATGGAATGTTCTTCCATTTGTTTGTGTCCACTCTGATTTCATTGAGCAGTGGTTTGTAGTTCTCCTTGAAGAGATCCTTCACATCCCTTGTAAGTTTTATTCCTAGGTATTTAATTCTCTTTGTAGCAATTGTGAATGGAAGTTCACTTATGATTTGGCTCTCTGTTTG
>NW_012099410.1:151700-152184 GCF_000951045.1 Mandrillus leucophaeus | reverse complement strand
ACTGAGTCGGGCTCCAGTGGCCCCCAGGCTTCTAAGGGACACTCTCCTCCTGCTAGTGCCAAGCTAAGCTGTGGGGAGCAGCATGCCTGTTCACGTTGCCTGACAAACTGCAGCCCCAGCCCCTGCCACAGACAGACACCCTGGCCTGCACCCTAGTGCTTTTCATGGCTGTGGCCATTCAGGCGCTACTTCAGATCCCCTAGGACTGGGAGCAGCCTGCCTGCAGGAGACCAGCAAGATGTCTATGGAAGGTTGCTTCATGCTACAAGGGCAGAGTTAAGTCTTTGGTACAGAGACTGGTTGGCAAAGTTGAAAGTGTTGCCCCGGGTTCTTCTGGGGATTATTTACCAGCCCCTGGTTTGAGTGTTGTCTGGCAGGGCCCCAGGCTCTGGGAGCCGATCCTCCCTCACTCAAGGCCTGCTGCAGCCTCCCGCTGAGGTTTTGAAACCAGCAGGAGCAGTTGTTCTTTGGCATCAGGGACACC
>NW_012099410.1:147632-148460 GCF_000951045.1 Mandrillus leucophaeus | reverse complement strand
TTTCTTTCTTTCTTTCTTTCTTTCTTTCTTTCTTTCTTTCTTTCTTTCTTTCTTTCTTTCTTTCTTTCTTTCTTTCCTTCCTTCTTTCTTTCTCTCTCTCTCTTTCTTTCTCTCTTTCTATATTTCTTCTTTCTTTCTTTCTTGTCACATCTCAAGGAGAAATACACAGTTGCCAGAGGGTGAAGGTCCTGTTCATTCGCATTGACAAGCTCAGGTATTTCTATTAGAATCACATGTTTTACTTTAGGATGCTGACTCCTGTGTCCATCTCAGCCTGGGCATTGTGCTGCCGCCTTCCAGAAGAGAGAAACTAGGTAGTGCTTGTGAAGGGGCAGCGTTTCTCATTTCCGACAATGTCGGCCCCATAGCCATCCAGATGAGAGATGGGGGACACAGGTGAGGACCCAGACCTGCTCTCCTCCCACAAAACTCAAGACTGTCTTGATCTTGGAAAGAGTTGTGAAAATGCCACAGGTACAAACACCTGCGGGCCACTCTCACAGGGACAGCTCCGTGAGGCACTGCCGCTCATTCCCAGAACCTCCTGCCACGGGCAGCACTTAGACAGTGACCCAAGGCCGACCAGGGAGGAAGCCAGCCAGGATGTGTCATTCTCAGCTCTTCAGCACATGATGCCAGCAGGGACAAAGTTAACCCCAGCAACAAGACAGGGGAAGAAAGGAAAACGGAAGAAAGGACAATGTCACAGGAGCCACCATGACCAAGAGAGACGGTTCCAGAAGTGCAGGACGGCTTCACATGCAGATGCTGTGGCTGTGCGATTACACTCCGAGAGGGGAGTCCAGGCCACTCTCAGGGTGCTCGCTG
>NW_012099410.1:144397-146011 GCF_000951045.1 Mandrillus leucophaeus | reverse complement strand
TAGGTTTTTTTTGTATTTTTTAGTAGAGATGGGGTTTCACCGTGTTAGCCAGGATGGTCTCGATCTCCTGACCTCGTGGCTCTTGAAGTCACAAAGGGGAAGCGTGAAGAAATCCTGCATCTCAGTCCCTCACAAGACAGCTGTCTCATGCTGCAGAAAACAACAGTCATGAACAAATTCAGGTCAGTGGCTATAAAGGGTAATGCTCTGAACTCCCCACTACACACTCAACATGTCCCAAAGAATCACCATAATCCAGTCTTGTCCCCTCTACCCCATCCCCCTTCCACATGAGGTCCTCCAGGACATCACCTTTACAAGCTGTGAGACACATCACAGCCCTGGGCACTGTCAGGGCTGCCTGGGGTAGAACAAAAACAGGACCTGGTCAGAGCCTGAGGAGATGTGGGAGAGGAGGAGTTACGGCATAGGTGAGCTCCTCCACACCTGTCTCCCGTACTTAACACAGCCTGAGCACCTCCTTCTCTACCCCTGGGAAGAAATCATCCTGTGCGGGGCCAAGGAAGAGACAGGACCATGAGGTCCTAGAGGAACCCCCTAGTCTTGGACCCCAGAGAAATTTCCAAAACTGTGACTGCAGACCCAGGGCAGGAAACATGAGGAAAGCAGGTGTGGGAACTGAACCAACTGCACAATATATAAAGACATACTTGGTATAGAATAGACACAAAGTTAGGTTTGGTCTTTGGTGAATTCATGAATATGATTGTATTAAAATGTAATTACATTGCATAAAAATTATAAAATGAAGAATACCAAAAAAATTAGGAAAGATTTTATTTTACGCAAGAAATGTACCTTTCAATTCATTAATTTATTCCAATAGAGAAAATGTTATATGCTTATCTGTTGAGCCTATGTATTAATTTTCTGTTACTGCATAACATATGACCACTAACTCAGTGACTTTACACGGCACCCATTTATTTCTCTACATTTCCTTAATGAGAAATCCAGACCTGGCGTGAACGATTCTCAGTTCGGGATTTCACAAAGCTGTGTCCTCATCTTGAGGTTGGGGTTGTCCTTCAAGTTTACATGGAGCTTGGTGGCAGAATTCAGTTTCAGGCAGTTATAGGATTGTAGTCCTGGTTCCTTGGCAGCTGTCGGGTGGAGGTGTGGTGGAGCTGCTCTCAGTTCCTGGAGCCCAGCAGCATCCTTTGCCACATGGTCTCTCCACTTTCAAAGCTCGCAGTGGAGGAAGCCCCTCACATGGAATCTCACTCACACTGTGAATCTCTTTGCTGAGGAAGAAACAAGTTGTTTTAAGACCTCACCTGATTAGGAGAGTCCAAGCCAGGATAATCATTACCTTAAAGTCAAATGATTTGGGACCTTCCTTATATCTGCAGAACCCTTCACAGTAGCACCTACAGTAGTGTTGACTGAGTAACTGGGGGAAGGTGAATAACCAGGGGTGGTTATTTGGAGGCCATCACTGAATCATCCTCGCATAGCCAGGATCTTCCTTTTGTGTCTAATTGGGTCACAGTAGGAAACTGAAGTTCAAATAAATAGATTGCTGTGAATGTTAATAAAATACATCCTATTGATACATGGAAATACTGAAATCTTAAAACCAAATAACAGTGA
>NW_012099410.1:141223-143482 GCF_000951045.1 Mandrillus leucophaeus | reverse complement strand
AGTGGCTCAAACCTTCCTCCTGAGGGGTCTGGGCCTTTGGAAATCAAACTCTCTCAGACTGGGTTGTTGGACGATTCTGTTCACATTTGCAATGGAACAAGGGGAACAAGGAGGCCCCCAAGTGAATCTGTGGATTCCACACAAACTCCTCCTGCCCCATATTGTGTAACAGCAGCCCTGCCTCGTCCTGGGGATCTGGATCCAGCACCTCTGCCTGGAGAGGAGAGGGGTGCTCTTCTCCTCTGCTCGTCTCTGGGCCCGTATTGTCCAGACTTCCCTGGAAGCAACTGCAAATGTGTAGCTCAATGGACTCTTGTTTGTCCCCTTGTCCGAGTGCCTCCCTGTGGAAAACCAGGACCTCCCATACTACAAAGCCCAGATTTGGGAGATGAGAAGTGCGAGTTCCACAGCGGGTGAATATAAGGGATGGGACATGGAGCCACGCCCTCTACCATCCCTTGGTTTTTGAAACCAAGTTCCTTCCTACTGAGAATACAGCACCACAGTGATGTCTCTGATTCAATCAATGCACTGTGTCCTGAAAGATGGCACCCACTCCTCAGTGTTTCCTCCAGGCTGGTTCTGAGTTGTGCCTGTTGAAGGCCTGTCCATGGTTCTGTGTGGCCTGCAGCCCCTGCATGGTGCAGATGGTGATAGGATCAGTGGATCCCCTGGTCATGGCCCATGCTGCACCTACTCCCATTTCCCTGTGAGGTGGGACCCCCAGGAAGACACTGTGCTGAGAGTAATTCCAAACCTGTGGATCAGGAATGTCAGCAGCTCCTGGATAGTGGTGCTGGCGGAGAGTCTGAGAACAGGGGAAAACAAGCCTACCCATGGAGGAAGTGTCTATCCCTGTGAGGATGAACCCCTGGACCTTCCATGATGAGGCTCAGTGTGGTCACTGCGTCACTTAGTGGCTATTTGATCACCTAAAGAAATAGCGTCCTAGCAGGGCTCATCAGGGCCTGTCATGGGCCTCTAATCCTGTCAAGCTGCATATTCAGAGGCAGCAGCAGTTAGATCAGCCTTGGTTGGTGGGAGTCAGTGCTGTGCTGGGCCCATTGTAGCCTCCAAATATGAGGCCACCTATAGATCCAGCAGCACTGACTTATACCTGCCAAGGCAGTCGAATGACCTGGCAGGATGGGCACGTGAAGGGAGCTAGTGTGGTTCCTGCATGTAGGCACCCATCCTGCCAGGTCTGAGCGACCCACAGTGAAGGCTGGCTAACTTGCATTTGTCCACTTGGTTGTTCACTGACACCTCATGGGCAGGTATTTTCTGCGTGGATGGGGTGTTAACCTGGGATTCAGGGTCAATCCACATGGACCATTTCCATCTCATGATGGACACTGTTGGGCCCATCCAATCTACGACTCTGTAGATCACACAGAAACCAATTGATATAAGCAGTTGGAATCACATGATTCTCAATGTCCCATGGTCAAGAATTCTATCTGATCAGGGCTGGTAACACTAATGTGTTTCTGGTAGGTGGCGTATGTCTCTGCTGTGGATGACATGATCTTACTCCAGAATCTAAGGTCCTCCACTGTGACTTTCCCCCGATGCTTGGTTCAGCTCCATCCCGCATCTTTCCCCACCCCTGCCATCTCCAGCACCAGCGGGACTGAGGGACGGTGACTGCCTGCGCCACAGCCTGGATCTGCTGCAGGGTCCTTTCCTGTGTGGGCCCTACTTGAAGCTGGCATCCTCGTATGTCACCAAAAATGTGACCAAAGTGATATACCTCGATATGGAATGTAGTGTTGTCAGAACCCGAAGAGATTCACCAGGCAGTGTGCTTCCCGTTTTTTTTTTTTTTTTTTTTTTCAGTGAAGATGAAGGATGCAACGGGTTTTGTTCTTTTTTTTCTGTTTTGTTTTGTTTTCACTTGGAAGAAATATCCCTGCATGCCCCTAGCCACCAGATCCATAATATTTCACTGTAGTGGCCACTCCTGAAGTTCTGTAAGATTTGTCCTCCTCTTCCTGGGGTGCATGTGTTTTACCAAGGCCTCCAGCATACTTTCCACCTTCTTTCTCATCCATCCCAATCTATGATGTTGCCAATGAAATGAAGAGATTGAATATTCTGTAGAATGAATGACCATGGTCTCTGAAGACTCTGTTATAGATGGCAGGAGAGTTCTAATAGCTCTCAGGGAAACTGTAAATAATTGTGGTATGAATGTGAATAACTCCATACCCACTTTCTAATTGGAAAGGAAAGCACTCAGCAAATCCACGGCTGCAC
>NW_012099410.1:133358-136278 GCF_000951045.1 Mandrillus leucophaeus | reverse complement strand
GCTCTGTTGGGGTTGTCATGGTAACTGTGCCCTCTGACTTTTGCAGGTCACTGCCACCACTTGATCTCTATCTTTTCAGGGCCACATCCTCAAACAGATAGTAACTAGCCCAACTCTGGGGCCACATTTCCTATCATCATCCCATCCTACAGAAGACAGAACCCCAATACTTCTTAGTGATGCAGGTCTCTCTCACCAGCACGTTCATGATGGCTCTGGTACAAGGTGTGCCCTCTGGGCCTTCTGGTGGGACATGACTCTGATGGGCCTCTGGCCTCACATAATGGCTCCATCCACACCTCGACTTTCCTCAGGCTTCTTATTTCATCCTCTGCATGTTCCAGGGCAATTAAGTTGTGGTTAACTTGTTGAGAGTTGGGCATTACTTTTTCCAGTCTACATAGAGCCACCCAGCAGTGAGTGTGCCTCATGCCCTGGAGTCCCTGATAAACCCATGTCCTGAGAAACCGCCCTCAAGCCAAAGGATTTTTATTCATCCAGCCTGACATTCTGATGCTTTGATCAAACACCCTCACATTCCAATCCCAGAAGTGCTCCGTGGGCTCCTACAAGGCCATGCCGTCTGGTTCCTGCAGAGCTCCTGAGAGGGATTCCCGCTGCATCACAGGGGGGAGGCTTCTGCAGCATCTTCCAGTGTAGGAAGCGGGAACTATTACCAGAGAAAAGGGAGCCTCCCCTGAATGCCCAGAGGGTCCTGGAGGACACCCATCGGATAACTCTGTTCCAGTTTGCAGAATCTCAGGTTTCCCCAGCAGGGCCCTGACTTTCCCACAACAGGCGTGGCTTGGCTGAGTGTCAAACATCTCTGGAGTGCTGTGACCCTCACAGTGATGTCTTCAGCTGCTATTCCACGCTACCTGCCCTTCCTCTAGAGGAGATAAAGGACTGTCCATGAGACACTGCAGAGGCTCTCACACATAGCCACCGACTGCTGTTAACAATCCTCAGATTCTCATTCTCCTTTTATAGGACACCAACACAGCCAAGTAGTATTCAGCCCACTCCACTGTCTTTGTAGGTTTCCCTCTCACCCTGTCATTATTGTGCAGAGGCTTCTATCATCACACCTGCCAGAGCTTCTCCTAACCAGGGCATCTTCTCAGGTCAGCACTGGGTAGATCCACAGTTGCTTGGCGGCACCTTGTGTTATGCACTTTCTGTGTCCTCCACCGACCCAGATGGCATCCTCTTGGCCAGCCAGGCAGTGGGTGAGCTCATCCCAAATCCTCATGCTTTTGCCTGTGTTCTTGGAACACTCCTGATACCACTCTTGTTAGCGTCCCCGGAGAAGACCCTAATATAGTATTAGATATGCAAGAATTTATTAGGGGAAATGCTTGTGACAGAAATTAGGGAGGAAGATAGAAAACGCTGGGAGAGCCATCAGAGGGTGATGCAAGTCTAAACTTCAGTGAAGGAAAGAGGGAGGCAGAGTCAGCTGGTAGCGCCCTGGACCCACTGCAGGCTAAGGGAAGTTCAGTAAGGGGATCAGGGAGTCCTGGAGCTCAGTCGGCCTTCAGTGGAGGAAAGGTCCTGCCTTAATTTCCCTGCTGTTCTCAACCTTGTCCGGAGGAAGCCTATGGGAATATGGTTTCAGAGCAAATGTGGCGATAGGCTTCAGCCTAGAATAGCTGGGACCATCATCAGTTACACTTCCTCTAGCTGAAGGCCTCAGGTGTGCATTCCTGTGACTGCCACAGTGGTCCAGTAGAGAGAGAAAAAATGATGATGATGAAAGAGAGAACAATAATAGACTGATGAATTATTATCTTCAAGTAGATGAGATAGGATGCGGTTTGGACACCGGCAGAGGAACTGGCTCTGGCTGGGACTAGGTTAACCTACAACAACTGTCTATGTGGTGGAAGGCCCATCTAGTGGCACAGCTGCAAATGCATGAGCTGATGGTGGTGGAATCTGTGAAATTGTCTTCTAATGTGTTCACTTCTCTCAGTGAGGTAGGAAGCAAGGTCATCAGTGGAAGTAAGAATGGGGAAGGAGGGTTGGATGTGTGAGCACAGAGAGAAGCTGTGTAAGAGTCACCCAGGCCAGGAGGAGGCTGAGGGTGAGCTATGCAGGGAGAGGGTGATTGTTGAATGTGGTGGGGGCTCCCCAAGAGGTTTGGGTGGTGAAGGTAGAGAGAACAGTCAGTGTGCTGTGTGCTGCTCTCCAGCCTCCTGCATCTCCTGGGGGCAGGTGATTGTAGGCAGAGGTGGAATTCACCAGCTGTGTAGTTTTCCGAGCAAGTGTGACAACGCAAGGGAGAGACAAGGGAGGGATGGAAATTATCTGCCATAGAATTCAAAATGGGTGAGGAGGGAGGAGAGGACACCCAAGGCTCAGGGACAATGGGTAGATGGCAGGATCACTGGATTCAGAATCCCGGGGTGGGGGGTGCCGGGGGATCAAAGGATTGCTGAAATTGATGTACTACAGGGTGGACACCAAGCCTGAAAAACAGGTACATATAGAATGAATTATTTGCTGATATCAAATTACAACATATGATAAAATGATAGTATCTGTGTCCTCAGAGCCTGTGGCCACCCTGCAAGGGGATGAGTGGGAAGACGGTCAGAGAGTAGGAAGTGTGAGATTCAGAGTATTTAAGTGCTCGGGTTCTCGGCCATGATGAAGCCTAGATGACAAGGGCACAGGGCCCAGGCACAGCAGAGGAGAAGGTCATGGAGGAGAGGAGTTTTAGGATCTCAGATGCCAGGGAGCGAGGGCATGCTCTCTGCTGTATGGGTGTGTATTGCTGTCATGAAATTACCACAAGCTGAGTGACTTTAAGCAGCGCCTCTTTGTCACGTCACAGATGTGTGGGTTGCAAGTCCAGTCTCATGGGGCTAAGATCAAGGTATGGGCAGGTCTGTGTTCCTTCCTGGAGACTCTGGGG
>NW_012099410.1:128638-133308 GCF_000951045.1 Mandrillus leucophaeus | reverse complement strand
GGGGGATCAAAGGATTGCTGAAATTGATGTACTACAGGGTGGACACCAAGCCTGAAAAACAGGTACATATAGAATGAATTATTTGCTGATATCAAATTACAACATATGATAAAATGATAGTATCTGTGTCCTCAGAGCCTGTGGCCACCCTGCAAGGGGATGAGTGGGAAGACGGTCAGAGAGTAGGAAGTGTGAGATTCAGAGTATTTAAGTGCTCGGGTTCTCGGCCATGATGAAGCCTAGATGACAAGGGCACAGGGCCCAGGCACAGCAGAGGAGAAGGTCATGGAGGAGAGGAGTTTTAGGATCTCAGATGCCAGGGAGCGAGGGCATGCTCTCTGCTGTATGGGTGTGTATTGCTGTCATGAAATTACCACAAGCTGAGTGACTTTAAGCAGCGCCTCTTTGTCACGTCACAGATGTGTGGGTTGCAAGTCCAGTCTCATGGGGCTAAGATCAAGGTATGGGCAGGTCTGTGTTCCTTCCTGGAGACTCTGGGGAAAAATCCACTCCCAAGTTTATTCAGGCTGTTATCTGAATTCACTTCCTTGCAGATAGGACTGAGGTCATTGTTTCTTTTCTGACTGTCATTTGAGAGCAACACTTAGCTCCTAGCGCCTTGTCTTGCGTCCTTACACGTGGCGCCTGTGGCACATCCAATGCCCCTGCTAGGAACCTGTGGCTTCCTCTCCTGTGTCTCCTCTTCCTCCCTCCATCTCTGACTCCAGCCAGAGCAGACTCTGTGCTTTTAATGGCTCATGTGATTTGATTGGGCCCATGCAAATAGTCCAGGAGAATCTCCCTATTTTAAGGTCCTTAATCTTCATTACATGAGTAATGTCCCTTTTGCCATGTAACGCAAGCTGTTCACAGGTTCTAAGGATTGAGGCTGGACTACTTTGGGGACCATTACCCAGCCTACCGCATCTGCATATGTTGAAGTCATCAATATCAAGGAGACAGCACTGCTGGAGAGGGAGCCAGGGAACCAGGAGCTACAAGTCAGGATTGAGAGGAATGGCCTGGGGCCCACAGGGAATGGCTACAATGAAGGGAGTGGGGCCCTAATGTGATGACAGATGAGGGAGGTTTGGGAGGAGGGAGGCAGAAAGGTCTCAAAACCACAATGAGAAATGGGTCCAAAGGTACAGGATGCTGTCAGAGGGAATGGGAGATGCCACATGAAGTGGGCAGTGCAGGGACGGGTTGTGGTGGGAATGAGGAGAATGTCAGGGTGGAAGGGAGCCCTGGAGATGAGCTTCCAGGGAGGGGAGCAGCTGTGCAGAGGTTCTGAGGTATGGACACCTGGGCGTGCCGGATGAAGGACGCCGTGGAGGGCCTCGATCTGGCCCCATTGCACAGCCACATCTGGGTAAACTGGGCGGTCACTGGAGAGGGCCTTGCCAATGAGAGGGATTTTTCACGTAACGTGTTTTGAAAAGATTCTTCAAAACATTCCAAAGGTATTACAGCGACATTTTCCTCCATTCCCAGACCGCAGGTCCTCTGCCGGAAACGAGCACGTGACCAAGTCTCATGCATCCTTCCTGGAAAGCAGCTGTGCACGTGTTATTATTGTTACATGAAGAAGGAGCACTGAAAAGAAAGAAGAGGAAGAAAATGTTTCTTCTTTTCGGTTTTCCAGAGTGTTGTTATGAAGGGCTGGAGACAGGGTTTGCAGGGAGGAGACAGAAACCTCAGGGAGGGCGCAAGGCTCCAGAGCTTCCCTCTCCTCTCATCGTTGTGGAGTCCCTTGCTGCCCAGAGGCTCCTTCACCCCCACTGATGCTCAGCCCCGGGTCAGCCATCTCTGCCTGACTTACAGCCCACTCCCTTCTTCTGCTTAGAGAATCTAAGAGCAGCGCGGCGGCGTCCCCCGTGTGGCCAGGGGGCTAAGGATGGTAGCCCTGACGTCCTACCTCACCTGCTCAGCCAAGACCTCCTCTGGGTCTCCCTGGGCTCCAGGCAGCAGGACAGGGGTCTGAACACAAGAGGGCGCGCCTACCCTAGGTCAGGGTTGGGATCAGCTGGCGTCTGAGTGGTTCTATTCAATGTAGGCTTTATCGTATTCCATTGATGTATGCCTATTTTATACCAATATCACACTGTTTGACATGATTTATTACCCCAGGCTGTGGTGTCTTGGGGCAGAGCTACCATGCAGTCCATATCTGGTCTCTTACAAGACCATCTGAGTGGAAAGGGGACAGTTTGGGCCTCTGGTCTGCCATGCACCCAGCATAACAATCATTCTTATTTTGACTGTGGATGGAATATTTAATCCATTCTAGCCAGGCATTCGCATTCTGAGATCCTGTTTCAATGGCTAGAGTTTGCCTCAGGTCTTTTACTTCTACTATCGCTACTTTGGTTTTGTCACTGGGTATAGGTGGGGTGATGGTTTGAGGAAGATGTGATAGAGGGGTGGAAGGGGCAATAAAACAGATTTCAAAAATTCCGCCAGGATCTTTTCCTGAGATGTTGGCCCATATGCCATACATGTGACTTAATGAAGGGGAAGAGTTTTGGGATGTTGCAATAGTAATAGTAAGCTGAATAGGATTACATTGGTTATATGGACAATTAGAAGAGGCATTCCTCTTTTGTAAAATGGATATATGGCTTTAAGGACTGGCAAAGACTGGTGGGAGCAGTCCAGCCTGGACCTTTCGTGTCCCATAAGACATTAGACCAAGTATAACATAGGGACTCTGTTTTAAGGGGACAAGAGTCCCATTCCCACCAGTTAATACAACTATTATTTTTGGGGTTATCATGATCTTTACAAGAATTTACTATATCTTTCCAATCTAAGGAAGTCCATGAGGAACAAAGATATTTAACTGAGGCAGTAAGCTGTCTTTGGTCCTGTAAATTTCCAGAAGACATGACAAGACAAGGATCAAAGGTAGTAATTTTGGGCAAACTTGATCTAGTTACATTAATGATGAGATGGGGGCAGTTAAGGGAAAGAAAAGAAGAAAAAGAGATAGATAGATTCTGTTTTTCTTTTTATCGTTACTCTGGTGGGAGTCGACGGAATAACAGTCCATGTCTCCGGAGAAGGTGACACCTTCTTGACTCAAGTATAATGGGTCCACCCTTTCTCAGTGGTCTGAACTGCTGTTTCAGTTGTTATGATCACCAGATAGGGTCCTTCCCAGGTAGGCTCAAACTTTCCCTCTTTTCAGCCTTTGATAAGGACATGATCTCCGGGTTGATGCTGGTGGGCCAGGAATTCAAGGGGTGGAGTCTGTGCTAGGAGACCTTTATTCCTGAAGGAAGAAAGAGTGGAAGACAGACCAAATACATCATTTCTAAGGAACTCATCTTTTGTTTTGTTCGTAGGAAGGTCAGTAGTAGTGTTTAGACAAGGTAACCCATAAAGCATTTCATAAGGAGAGAGGCCAAGATCCCTCTGAGGGGCAGTTTGGATTCTTAGTAAAGCAATGGGATGACATTTTGTCCATGGTAGACGAGTTTCTACAATTAATTTGGTTAGATGATTCTTTAAAGTTTGATTCATTCTTTCTACTCTCCCTGATGAAGGTGGAAGCCAGGAAGTATGATATTCCCTTTTTATCCCTAATATTTGGATTAGTCCTTTAATAATGGGTGTAGTAAAGTGGGTCCCATTATCTGAATCAATATTCTCTATTATTCCAAACCTGGGTATGATATGTTCTAACAGGGCTTTGACCACATTACTGGCTGTTGCACTTGGAAAAGGGATGGTTTCTATCCAGTGGGTGGATAGATGGGTGGGTAAGATGATCTACTATTACCAGTAAATACTTAAAGTGGCCTGTTGGGGGCATTTCAGTATAGTCGACTTGGACACATTGAAATGGCCTTAACCCAGGATTTCTCCCTCTGGGAGGTTGTCTTTTTAGGGTCTGCTTATGAGATTTTCTGCACACTGTACAACTTTCCACTATTTGCTTGGTGAGGGTGTATATTCCTATGCACCCATAAACCCTAAGGACTACATCGCACATGGTTTGAGGACCCCAGTGAGATCCTTGATGAAACTGTGACAATATTTCCCTCAAGAGGTTTGGATAACATTTCCCTTCCATCTGGTAATAACCACTTTCCTTTTGAGTTTCCTCAGCTCCTAATTTTTTTTATTTTTTTCTGATCTACTTGAGAGAAGATACAGAGTGCAGCTGGAGATGGAAGACAAGAGGTTAGTCAAAAAATGGGTTCTGCTGGAAAAGAGGCAGCTTACTTAGCTATTTAGTCAGTGAGATTATTTCCCTGGCCTTCGAATGGAGGATTCCTTTGATGTCCTGGGATATGTATAACAGCTATTGCTTTTGACAATTGTAAATTTTCCAGTACTTGTATTATTAGGTCCCTATGGAGTAAATTTTGACCTTTGCTGTTAATGAGATCCCGCTCAGCCCAAATTTTTCCAAAAGTATGGACTACTCCAGAGGCATAGTTGGATTCTGTATAGATTGTTCCTTCTTGATTTGCAGAAATTTGAAGGCCTGAATTTTTTTTTTTTTAGATGGAGTTTCACTCTGTTACCCTGACTGGAGTGCAGTGGCACCATCTCGGCTCACTGCAAGCTCCTCCTCCCAGGTTCACGCCATTCTCCTGCCTCAGCCTCCAGAGTAGCTGGGACTACAGGCGCCCACCACCACACCCGGCTAATTTTTTTTT
>NW_012099410.1:120599-128078 GCF_000951045.1 Mandrillus leucophaeus | reverse complement strand
TCCCAAGTAGCTGGGACTACAGGCACCCGCTACGGCGCCCGGCTAGTTTTTTGTATTTTTAGTAGAGACGGGGTTTCACCATGTTAGCCAGGATAGTCTCGATCTCCTGACCTTGTGATCCACCTGCCTCGGCCTCCCAAAGTGCTGGGATTACAGGCTTGAGCCACCGCGCCCGGCCTAGATCATCTCTTTCTAACAAGGTGGCTTCCTACTTTAAAATTCTTGAATCAGTAAGCCACCTTCCCGCCTTCTGATTGAGAATTGTTCTCACCTGGTGAGGAGAACTAGTGATAAGTTTTCCCCAAAGGTTAATTTTCTGCTCTCCTCTGTGACCAAGGCTGTTGCTGCCACTGATTGGACACACTCGGGCCATCCATGGGCTACTGGGTCAAGAATTTTTGACAAGAAGGCTATGGGTTGCCAGTGGCCTCCATGTGTTTGAGTAAGTACCCCTAAGGCTACTTCATTACCTACATTAGCAAAAAGATGAAAGGGCAATTCTAAAGAGGGTAAGGCTAGAACATGGGCTGTCACTAGTAACTCTTTTAATTTTTTTGTCTGCTGTTTTTCTGGTAAAAACCATATAAGGATAAAAACCATTCATCCTGTGTAAGTTCTTTTATATAGAGGTTTGGTTACTAAAGCATGAGTTTATCCGTAAGCGACAATACCCTACTAACCCTAAAAACTTTCTAAGTTCCTTCTTCGTCTCAGGCAGAGGTAAGGATATGATGCCTTCAACCCATTCAAATCCAATTCTCCGTTTCCCCTTACTGATTAAGTGCCCTAAATACTTGACTTTAGGTTCTACAAACCAAAGTTTGCTTTTTTGACACTCGTAATCCCTCCAGTTGTAAATTATTTTAAAAACCTATTGAAAATCCTTCTACTTTTTGTCTATCCTCCCTTGAAATAAGGATATTATCCATGTACTGGAGCAGGCATATATATGGCAGTCTGTAAAACTTTTCTATGATCTGTTCTAGTATTTCACCAAACAAATTTGGAGATTTGGTAAATCCCTGGGGGAAAACTGTCATTCGATACTGTTATTTTCTACTGGAGTGAGAGTCCTCCCATTCAAAGGCAAACAGGTCTTGGCTATCTTCTGCTAGTGGGCAAGCCCAGAAGGCATCCTTTACATCTATTACTGTGAACCACTCATGGTTGTATGGAATTTTACTAACAATAGTGTAAGGATTAGGAACAACAGGGTGAGTTGTTTGAACTATTTGGTTAACAGCTCGAAGATCTTGCATTAGCAGATATGACCCATCTGGCTTTTTCACATGCCAGGCAGTATCGGAGTGTTATAAGGAGACATACAGGGTTCAATGAGTCTCTCACGAGGCTTTCTATTATGGGCTTTAAATTGATCTTAGCTTCTGAGGGAATTGGATATTGTTTTCTTTTTACCTCTTCCCCTGAGTTTTTCAATTTAACTTGGATTGGGGAAATTCGTAATTTTCTTCAGTTTCCTTTCTTTGACCATACATCCGGATGGATGTGTCCCTCATTTAGAGTAACAAGCAAATTTAAGGAGGGGAGTAGTTTTCCTTGATTAACAAAAAGGCCTAGGTTGAATTTGAGCATTAAATCTCTTCCTAGTAGGTTTTTTCCTACCTCTGGGATTAACAGAAGTTTAATATTTACTGAGTGATTCTGATATTTAATTTTTGTTTCTTCTAAGACTTTTGCTTTAAACTCCTCTCCTTTTGTTCCCAAAATAAAAAGTTCTTCTTGTGACCAAGTTACACCAGGGGGAAGATAACAAACTGAGGAATGAGCAGCTCCTGAGTCAATTAAAAAGGTGATATTCTCAGGTTTGGGTCCCACCTCTAAATTTATCAGGGGCTCTGGGTGGGACTTGAGGTAAAAAGAGTAGAGCCCCTGGCCCCCCATTCCTCCTCAAAGATCATAAGTGGGGTGATTTCTTTTTCTTTTTTCCATTCAGGGCATTGTCTTATATAGTGACCTTCCTTCCCACATTTGAAGCATTTCTTCTGCCCTATTCCTCTTTTTATTCCCTTGTTCCCTGGTTTGATTCCTTTACCTCTGTTCTAGGGTCTGGCAGTCGGGTACCTAAAAGATTTACCAGCGACATTTCTTTGAACAGCCTGTTGGGGAGTTTCCTGCTGTAAGGACAGCAGAATCTTTGCTTTGTGCTTTTGCTTTTCTTCATCCCTTCGTACATACACCATTTGGGCCTCCTTTAAGAGTTCCCCTATGGTATGGTCCTTCCAATTTTCTATCTTTTGTAATTTCTTGGTAATGTCTGGCCAGCTATTTGTGACAAAGTGAAGCTTTAACATTCCATGTCCAAGTGGGTCTCCTCCATCCAAACCAGCATATTTCCTCATGTGTTCCTTAAGCCTATTGAAACATTCCATAGGCCCCTCATCCTTTTCTTGTTGTATATTAAAAGCTTTGGTCATATTCTGGCTGCAGGGTACCGATTCTCTAATTCCTTTTATTATCATTTCTTGCAGGTCTCTCATATTCTTCCTATGAGCTATGCTGTTATTATCCCACTGGGGATCTTGAGCAGGAAATTCCTGTTTGGCTGCAGGGATGTTTTGACCAGGAGGATGCTCAGGCTCCCAAATGATCATAGTGGCCCTGTGCATCCTGCTCCTTTCTTCCCTTGAAAAAAGGATGCCTATGATGGACATTAACTCAGCCCCAGTATACAACTGGGGTCCTAAAAATCGATCAATTTGATCTGCCACTCCATAGGGATCATCTAAGAGTGGCTCAAGTTCCCTCTTCAAGCTCCAGACTTCTGAACTGGTCAGGGGAGCATCTACAAAGCCAATGCTCCCTCCTCCTAGAGGCATTTCCTTCAATGGGAAGAAGTTTGTAGCCAAACCCCTAGAAGAAGAGGGAAAAGGGAAGTTTGGATGTCCTTTTTACAATGTCTAACTCATATTGAAGTCTTCCTGAAGGAGGGCATTCAAACTGGGGATGACCCCAACAATCAAGTGTTATAAGGAGGGAAAAAAATCTGAGTACGGGAAAGATCTGGGACTGTTATATCTACTGGAGGGGGAGGTGGGGGATGTAGGTCTACTGGGAGGGGCGAAGAATGTTTGGTGGTGGAAGATGGTCTAAGGGGTCCCACGTGTTGGTGGGGTTCTTGGAGTAAGGGGTATTAATTTAATGAGAATTAGTTTGTGGCTTGTCTCCTTTAGTTTTCAGATGACAAAGGAGGATGGGCCCTTGCCACCAACACAGAACATAATGTATTTCCTCCTGGGAAACAGGACTCTTATCATTTACATATTCTATTAAAAGCTGGCAAGTCCAATCCTCATTTCACCCAAATTTTGGCCAGAAAACTGAAGGCTTTAGAATAGGTTCCTTGTTCCAAATGAAACAGTAATGCTTTGTCATCTGTTGCTTTTTCTTATGTTTAGTCCTCTTGTATCCTTCCAATATTTTAACATGAGTCCTAAAGGACCATCAGAAGTGATTTCACTGTCTGCCCTTTCCTTTTTACCTTCTATGTTACTCAGGGTATTTCCCATGTTGAATACTGGTTAGGCTCAGTCCCTTGAACTAGAGATTTCTCACCTATCCTTCCCTGGAGGTTTAATCCCTACCCTGGAGGTTCCTTGCACTCCTCTCCTTTTGCTTTGTCCACTCTGGCTGCTTTCCCAGAGGAAATTAGGCTCCCCTTAGCATCAGAGGGACTGCATAAACCCCAACATAAGTATCCCTACAAGAGGGCCACCATAAGCTGTATGAGGTGACCATGGAACTGCAGATTGGACTCACTCACCCTCACAGCAGTAGTGCTTGTTACCTTTCACGCCCTTTAACCTCCAGAATATCCCCACCACCAAGGAAATACTGTTGTCCTTGTGACTTTTTTACCTTGGTCTCTGCACAAAGTTACCTGGTCATTGCGGTACTTGCAGGCCTTCTCCTTCCACAATGCTGAGAGCCTGGATTTGTTCATCACGATGGGTAGTCTCAATCTCCCATCCCTGGGGCCACCGCTGTGGGGCAGTGAGGTGTGCCTCCCCTAGATGAGGCAACCAAAGACCCCTTCCCAGAGGAGAATGGGAATCCTGGATGAGCCCCCAGAAAATTGTTAGAAATAAAGCTTGGAGTCACAAAGAAAATGAACACTTGAACAAAGGATTTCTCAGCAAGGCAATTTTTACTTCTGCAGAAAGGTGCTACCCATAAGCCTGATTGCCATGAGAGCACCCAGAACAAAGGAAAGCAGGGCTTTTATTCCTAACGCAAGTTGTTTCTACTATTGTGTCCTGTCTCCGTTGGCTGGAACTGGACCACACAATATAAACTGATCCCAATTGGCTAAAAACTTACTTTCCCAAATACGGTAAAGGTGCAATGGGGAACGAAGGAAATAAGTGAGTCGCTAATGGGAAACCAGGAAGACAATAATATTTCCAAATAAGGAAAGAGCATAGACTTCAAGCTGGGACATGTCTGGGCATGTCTAGGCAGATCTAGGCAGACTAGAGAACAAAGGAGTTAAACCTTGGTTCAAGTACAAGAACATAAAATGTGTTTATTTGCTTACTGTATGCAACAACTACTTGAGGGCACAGTAAGGAGTCATTAGTAAAATAGAAGATTTGTTAGTATGAAGAGCGAGGGAAACTTAAAGGAAGCTTTTAAGAGGAACTATCTTCTTAACACTTATCATTCTAAACCAAAAAGGAAAACTTTGTAGAGGAACTTTTATTCTTAACAAATTTTCTCTCTTCTTTTCTAGGTTTGTTTAGCTAGTGGTTTTTCAATTTTGCTTATGTTTTTGAAGAACAAACTTTTCACTTTGTTGATCATTTACATAGTTTTTAAAAGTTTTTATTTAATTCTACTATGATCTTTATTATTTCTTTTCTGCTAATTTTGGATGAGTTTTTTTCTTGCTTTTCTAGTTCCTTGAGGTTCATTATTATATTGTTAATTTGTAACGTTTCTACTTTTCTTAGGTAGGTATTTATTGCTATAAACATCCCTTTTAGCCCTGTCTAACTGTATCCCACAGGTTTTGGTATGTTGTGTTTCCATTTTCATTTGTTTCAAGAAACTTTTTGATTTACATCTTAATATCTCTGTTTACTCAATGGTAATTCAGGAGCATGTTGTTTAATTTTCATGTATCTGTCTTGTTGCCAACATTTCTCTTGTTGTATATTTCTAGTATTTTTCCATTGTGTCCAGAGAAGATACTTAATATGATTTCAATTTTTGAAAATGTGTTGAGACTTGTTTTGTGGGTTAACATAGGCTGTCTCCCAGAAAATGATCCATGTGTTCCTAAAAGAGTATATATTCTGTAGTGTTAGATAGAATGCTCTGTAAATATCTGTTAGCTTTATTTGGTGTAAAATTCAGTTTAAATCCACTGTTTCTTTCTTGATTTTCTGTGTAGATGATCTGTCTCATGCTGAGGTTGGGATGTTGAAACTCCCCTCTCTTATTGTATTGGAGTCTATGTCTCTTGTTAGATGTAGTAATATTTGTTTTATGAATCTAGATGCTCCAGTATTTAGTGCATATATATTTAGAATTGTTCTATTCTCTTCTTGGATGGATCTCTTTATGATTATGTGATGGCCTTCCTTATCTTTTAAAAAAATTGTTCTTGACTTACAGTTTATTTTGTCTGCTATAAGTGTAGCTACTCCTGCTCACTTTTGGTTTCTATTTGCATAGATAACCTCTTGCCATTCTTTTACCTTCTGTCTCTATGGATTCTGGTGAGGTGGTGTTACCAGTGAGGATTTTTGTAAGCAGAATATAGTTAGATCATGTTTTCTACCCATTCAGTCATTCTAAATCTTGTAAGTGGAGAATTTAATCTGTTTACGTTCCAGATTTTTATTAATATGTGAGGCTTTCTGCTGAGACCAGCTCAGTCGAGGAAACCCTAACCCAGTGGCGCTAGAGGAATTAAAGGCAGACACACAGAAATATAGAGGTGTGAAGTGGGAAATCAGGGGTCTCACAGCCTTCAGAGCAGACAGCCTCAAACAGAGATTTTCCCACATATTTATTAATTCAAGCCAGGGATAAGCATTGTTTCTATAGATTATAGATTAACTAAAAGTATTCCTTATGGGAAACAAAGGAATGGGCCAAAATAAAGGAATGCGTTTGGCTAGTTATCTGCAGCAGGAGCATGTCCTTAAGGCACAGATTGCTCATGCTATTGTTTGTGGTTTAAGAACGACTTTAAGCAGTTTTCCGCCCCGGGTGGGCCAGGTGGGCCAGGTGTTCCTTGCCCTCATTCCGGTAAACCCACAACCTTCCAGCGTGGGCGTCATGGCCATCATGAACATGTCACAGTGCTCCAGAGATTTTGTTTATGGCCAGTTTTGGGGACAGTTTATGGCCAGATTTTGGGGAGCCTGTTCCCAATAGCTTTGTTCCTGTCACGTTGTTGTTTTCTGGTTGTTTTATATGTCCTTTGTCTTTTTCTCTTATTGCTTGCCATTATGGTTTAGTGGATTTCTGTAGTAGGACCATTTGAGAAATTTCTCTTCCTCTTTTGTGTGATTGCTTTACCAGTGAGTTTTATACTTGTGTATGTTTTCTTGGTAATAATGTGGAAATGTTGAAAATGTTGTCCTTTCAATTCCAGGTTTAGGACTTTCTTGAGCATTTCCTGTATGCCCTGTCTAGTGGTAATGAAACCTTTCAGCATTTGCTTGTCTTGGAAAGATAATTTCTTTTTCAATTATGAAGAATAATTATGCTTGGTTTATTACTCTTGGCTTGGCAGTTCTTTTCTTTCAGGACTTTGATTATACGATCCTATTCTCTTCTGGCCTGTAAGATTTCTGCTAAGAAATCTGCTGTTAGAGCTGGGCACGATGGCTCACACCTGTAATCCCAGCATTTTGGGAGGTTGAGGTGGGCGGATCATGAGGTCAAGAGATCGAGACCATCCTGGCCAACATGGTGAAATCCTGTCTCTACTAAAAATACACACACACACAAAATCAGCTGGATGTAGTGGCGTGTGCCTGTCTTATTGACATTGCTTTTGACATTGCTTAACTTATTGAATTATTTCACAATGTATATCTTCAAGATTTGGAATTCTTCCTTCTGCCTGACCTAGTGTATTGTTGAAACTTTCAAATGTATTTGGAATTCCATGTCATGAATTCTTTAATTCCAGAATTTCTGTTTGTTTGTTTTAAATCTGTATCTTTTGTAAACTTCTTATTCATATCCTGAATTATTTATATGTTTACTTTGCATTTTTTTCAGAATTCTTTTGTATCTCACTGAACTTCTGTAAAATGAGTGTTTTGAATCATTTATCTGGAATCTTGAAAATTTCTTTTTGATTAAGATCTATTGTGTTCCTTTGGGTTTTTTTTTTCTTTTTTACTTTATCATGTTTCTTTGTCCTAATGTTAATATTTTTGCATCTGATATAACAGTCAGTTCTTCCTATTTTTGAATTTTGTTTCATAGTGGAGAACT
>NW_012099410.1:108836-115499 GCF_000951045.1 Mandrillus leucophaeus | reverse complement strand
GTGGGGTCTTTGTCTCCTGGGTAGCTAGCTTGGCAGTGGCGAAGGTGGACTGATTCTCTGGGTCCCAAGCAGCGTGCGTTGTTAGCAGCAGTTGTGATGGGCTGAGTGGGATGCCCATAGGTGGTGTTTGTAGGTAGGTGACAGCTAAGGTGATTGCACCCAACCTCAGGTACCCAGGAGGAGTGCGCAGGTGCCCAAGGTGGTAGATTGGGTAAAGGAATTCCCAGGCCTTGGGGCTGTGTTCTCTGTCTCAGTGAGAGGGGTCAATGAAGCTGTCTCTTCATCATTAAATGCTGTGTCAACTAGTCCCTTAATTTTGTTTTTGCTTAGAGGATTGAAACATTTATTATAGTTTAGGTCTGCTGGTTATTTTTTCACTCCCTATATGTCTAAAATCCCTTTGTTTGTTTGTTCGTTTGTTCATTTGTTTATTTTTGAGACAGAGTCTCATTCTGTTGCCCAGGCTGGAGTGCAATGGTGTGATCTTGGCTCACTGCAACCTGTACCTCCCCTGTTCAAGTGATTCTCCTGCCTCAGCCTCCTGAGTAGCTGGGATTACAGGTGCGTGCCACCATGCCTAGCTAATTTTTGTATTTTTAGTAGGGACGAGGTTTCACCATGTTGGTCAGGCTGATCTTGAACTCCTGACTTCGTGATCTGCCCACCTTGGCATCTCAAAGTGTTGGGATGACAGGCATGAGCCACAGTGCCTGGCCTAAAGTCCCTTTTTTTTTTGATGGCTATATTGAAGGTGTGTTAGCTTAATTTAATCATTACACGTGGTATACATATATCAATACATCAAGCAATATCTCCCAGATGTATTATAATTTGTCAATTAAAATTATACATATCTATTTGAAAAAGATATTGTTTTCTGGGAATAGAACCTAGTTTCACAGCATTTTCCTTCTAGGACCTTAAGATGTTGCTCATCTGTCTCCTCATTTGCATTGTTTCCAGTGAAATACCTGCTGTCATCTGTATTATTATTATTATTATTTTCACTTTCTGCTTTTTCAATTTTCTCTTCTTCTGTGTTTTTCAACAAAACATGGATTTTTTTTTTTTTACCCAGAATTATAGAGTGAACTTGAGAAACAATGTATAGGGAGGGCTTTTTGGCTACTGGTTGCAAATTATTAGAAACAGTCGTTTGCTACTTGTTTTATTAGGTCACAGGCTAATTTCCTCAGAGTATTCTTATATTGAAGAATGTCCTAATTCATTTTATTGGTCATCCCTAAAACCATAAAAACCGTAGAAATAAACCTAGGCAATACCATTCAGGCCATAGGCATGGTCAAAGGCTTCATGACTAAAACACCAAAAGCAATGACAACAAAAACCAAAATTGACAAATGGGATCTAATTAAACTAAAGAGCTTCTGCACCACAAAAGAAACCACCATCAGAGTGAACAGGCAACCTATAGAATGGGAGAAAATTTTTACCATCTACTCATCTGACAAAGGACTAATATCCTGAATCTACAAAGAACTTAAACAAATTTACAAGAAAAAATCAAACAAAACGTGGGTAAAGGATATGAACAGACATTTCTCAAAAGAAAACATTTATGTAGCCAACAGACACCTGAAAAATGCTCATCATCACTGGCCATCAGAGAAATGCAAATCAAAACCACAATGAGATACCATCTCACACCAGTTAGAATGGCAATCATTAAAAAGTCAGGAAACAACAGGTGCTGGGGAGGATGTGGAGAAATAGGAACACTTTGACACTGTTGGTGGGACTGTAAACTAGTTCAACCATTGTGGAAGACAGTGTGGCGATTCCTCAAGGATCTAGAACTAGAAATACCATTTGAACAGTGATCCCATTACTGGGTATATACCCAAAGGATTATAAATCATGCTGCTATAAAGACACATGCACATGTATGTTTATTGTGGCAGTATTCACAATAGCAATGACTTGGAAGCACCCCAAATGTCCTTTGTAGGGACATGGATGAAGCTGGAAACCATCATTCTGAGCAAACTATCACAAGACAGAAAACCAAACATTGCATGTTCTCACTCATAGGTGGGAATTGAACAATGAGAACACTTGGACACAGGGTGGGGAACATGACACACCGGGGCCTGTTATGAGGTGGGGGCAGTGGAGAGGGATAGCATTAGGAGATATACCTAATGTAAATGACTAGTTAACGGATGCAGCTAACCAACATGGCACATGTGTACATAAGTAACAAATCTGCAGGTTGTGCACATGTACCCTAGAACTTGAAGTATAATTATAAAAAAAAATTGGTCATCTTGGCTAAAGCATGATGCCTAAAGAGGTGGTCAAGCATTATTCTGAATGATTTGTGAGGATGTTTGTTGGATGAGATTAACATATAAATAGCTAGACTTTGAATAAAGTAGATTGATGTCTATCATGTGGGTGGGCTTCATTCAATTCATTGAAGGGGTAAATTAAACAAAACACTGACCTTCCTCGAGCAAGATGGAACTCTGTAGCAGACAGCGCTGGGATTTGAACTGCAGTATCAGTCAACTGACCCACAAACAGGTGGTTGGTTTGTGGACAGCGTTTGCAAGATGAATGGACAACATCTTGTTTGGAAGTCCACCTCTTTTATCACAGAAGGTAAAAACAGAAGAGCTCTTGTGGGCTGAATTGCATGGTGTTTTCTTAGCAGTGGTGGAAGAATTGAACAATGATAAAGCTCCCATGTTTTAGTTTTTACTGATTTACAGGGAGTGACTAATGGCCTGGCTGTATAATTAATCAGGAGAGCAATGGGAAACTTACCTATGAAAAGAATGCCCATATGAGGCAAGTCCTGTGGAAATCACTATGATAATTTCAGGGGTTCATTAATGTAAGATCTGTTAAATCCTGATAAAGATTGGATGTTGTTCTTGTGCAGATCTCATGTCGAAATGTGATCCCCAACATTATAGGTGGGGCCTGGAGGGAGGGAGGTGGTTGGATCATGAGGTCAGTTTCTCATGAATCATTTAGCACCGTCCCCTCGGTGCTGTTCAGTGCCCCTCAGAATAACTCCCTTCCAGGTTTGGAAGGTGATTGAATTCAACAAGAATTTATCTCCAAGTGTTTGCCAGGTGCACCTGAAATTCCAGCTATGAGAGCAGCTGAGACAAAAGGATATCTTGAGTCCAGGAGTTAGATTTTAGCCTGAGCAACATTTAAGGCCAATCTGGGAAACATATCAAGATTACATCTCAAAAACAACAACAACAAAAAATCCACGTTTGCTTGTGGTGATCACCTGAGTCCGTGAAATAAGTAGACATTGGGGCCTTAGCAATGCAGAGATAGGTGGAATCAAGACATATTCCTCTTGCATTCCACACATCACAGGCACAAAATATACATAAGAAGTACTTTCTTTAACAAAAAAGAGAGATAGCATATGGCTGTGCAGCAGATTCTTTTATGGGAAGGCCTTGAAACTACATAGCTGGCAAGTTAGACTGATACCATTAGCCCCAGGAAGCAGCAAATGGGTCTTGACAGGAATAGATCCTCACCCTGGAGAGGGCTTTGTTCAGCTGGTGGTAGGTGTGTTACCAAACTAAACTGGGGTCCACTCACCTGGGGCAGTAAAAACAAACATCCACACTGAGATTGTAGTGGGAGAAAGGAGGGCATTTTTGTGTAGGGAGCCAAACAAAGAGAATTGGGCATTTATGTGCAGGGAGCCAAACAAAGAATCGGGCAGCTCACGCTTAAGACCCAACTTTTTTGACGGCCAGATCCTCAGAGATCTTACAGTCCTGGGTGTTTTAATCCTAGTAAGAGACAAAGCCGAGGGAAGCTGTTTGAATAATCATTTCATTATCACACAATGCCACTCCATTAATCTAGAGTATGAACTGGGATAGACCAAAACTTGATGTAATAACCTATCCTCAACGGAATGGGTGGAAACATGTTATTTATTAGTCACTGGTTCATTCAGACACTCTGCTTGCCTGCCAGGTACCAGATAAAGTTCTCGTCCTGGATCACTGCTCCAAGAATTAAAATGTGTCACTTTTCCCCACCCCTCACACTCCAGCACTTGAGTCCTCTTATTACATCAGAATTCTACACTGTCAATGAAAAGAGTCAAACTCGGTAACATATTGAAGAGATTTATTCTGAGCCAAAAATGAGTGACTACAGCCTGTGACACAGTCCTCAGGAGACCCTGAGAACATGTGCTCAAGGTGGTTGTGGCACAGGTTGGTTTTATACATTTTAGGAAGATATGTGACATCAATGAAATACATTTAAGCTATACATTGGCTCAGTTTAGAAAGTTGGAACAATTTGAAGCAGGCAAGGGTTGCGGGGTAGTGCTTCTGGGTTATAAGTAGATTTTTAATTTTTCTGATTGGTAATTGGTTGAGTTACTATCAATAGAAAGGAAATGTCTGGGTTATAAGAGGTTGTGGAGTCCAAAATTTTCTCATGCAGATGACGCCTCCAGGTGCCAGGCTTCAGAGAGAATAGATTGTAAATGTTTCTGATCAGATTTAAGGTCTGTGTTGATGGTAAATGCTGGTCAGCTTTTCCTGAACTCCAAAAAGGAAGACGGCATCATCCTGGTGGCTTGAGCCAGTCTTTCAGGTTAACTTTTGAGCACCCTGGCTGAGGGTGTCCATTAAGATGGTTAGGAGTGGGTGGCTTTGATGTTTATTTTTGGTTTACAACATGTAAAATGTTGAGAGGAGACAGAAACTGAAGGGGTGGCCTGCCCCTCCACACCTGTGGGTGTTTCTCGTTAGGTGGAACGAGAGACTTGAGAAAAGAAATAAGACACAGAGACAAAGTATAGAGAAAGAAAAGCGGGGGCCCAGGGGACCGGCACTCAGCTTACAGAGGACCCACGCCGGCACCGGTCTCTGAGTTCCCTTAGTATTTATAGATAATTATCTTTACCATCTTAAAGATAAGGGAGTGGCAGGACAATAGGATTGTTTTTAGGGAGGAAATCAGCAGTAAGACATAAGAACAAGGATCTCTGTGACATGAATAAGTTTAAAGGAAAATGCTGTGCCTTGAGATACATATGCAAACATCTCCATAATCCTTTTAGCAGCATTGTTTCATCCTATCACATGGGGAGAAACCTTGGACAATACCTAGCTTTCCTAGGCAGAGGTCCCTGCGACCCTTTCACCCTTTGGCCCTGGTACGTGTCCCTGGGTAGTTGAAATTAAGAGAATGGTGATGACTTTTAACCAGCAAGCTGCCTTCAGGCGCTCGTTTAACAAAGACACATCCTGCACAGCCCAAAATCCATTAAACCTTGAGTCACCACAGCACATGTCTCTTGCAAGAACAAGGTTGGGGGTAGGGTCACAGATTAACAGCATCTCAAATACAGAACAAAATGGAGTCTCTTATGTCTACTTCTTTCTATATAGACACAGTAACAGGCTGATCTCTTTCTTTTCCCCACAAGAAACCACCTCCCTCCCTGGAAGAGGACAACACTCCAGTCACCCTGCAGTTGATCATGGACATGCGTCTTAAGCTCCACCAGTCCGATGACCACCTGCTGAAGAGGTGTCATTGTCTCAGGTAAATACTAAGGGTTTGTCATCTCATGCCAAGAAGATGAAGGACACTGACATATGAGGAGTGAGTTTAGGAGCAAGGGGTTGAATAGGCAAAAGAAAGACAAAGGGGAACAGCTCTCTTCTTGTGAGAGAGAGGGGCACCCAAAAGGGAGTGCAATGGATTTTACAGGTAGGTTTGAGGAGATGGTGTCTGATTTATGTAGGGCCCACAGGTTGGTTGGACCAGTTGTGATATTTACATAAGGGGTGTGGAAGGCTGTTCACCCCACCCTCATCCTATTATGCAAATGGGCTTTCCACTTGGCTGGCGCCATGCTGTCTGCTCCTTACTGTAAACGTGTGTGGCAAAGAGAAGGGAAGATGGAGTTGCCATTGTGAACATGCCCAGTCCCAGGTGTCCTATTCCTATTGGTACAGCTGCCGGCATTCACCCGTGCAAGCTTCCAGCTTACTTGTCTATGTCTGAAGCTTGATATTACAGGCTGCTCCTTGTTAGAAAAGAAAATAGTTTGAAGCCTGCTTTTCATTAAAAGCCTTCCATACCCTCACTACCTGTCTAAATAATTTCTTCTTAACTGCAATATCACTGCCACCCTCTGAGCCAGAATGAGGTGACAGAGAGGCTGGGACTGTGCAGAAAACATTTTAGTAAAGATGACTGAGTGACAGTAGTGATGTCCAGTTTCCAGGTGCAGCAGTGACATCTGTCCTGGCCTCGGGGTCCAGTGTCCAGCACCAGGGTGTCAGAGGTGTGAGCAGTGGCGTCTGTGCTCAGCAGCAGGGGCAGTTGTTCCTAGGAGGGACCTGATCCAGGGTGGGCTGTGGATTCTGTTCCTGGATGTGTAGGTTCCAGCCTGCTTCTGTGGCCTTCCCCACAATAAAACTAGCCCCCAATACCAGATATACGACTTTATGTGTACATTACAGAAATGTGTTTTCCATAGTTTGCTCCAAGAAGTGAGTGGGAAATGAGTCTGTGGGCGAGTGTCAGAGAGCGGCATTCACAGGTGTTCCTTGTGCAAGAGTCACATCCTGAATTGTCTACCTGGCCTCTACCCCATGGTGGAGAGAACAACAGGGAATGTCACAT
>NW_012099410.1:107900-108786 GCF_000951045.1 Mandrillus leucophaeus | reverse complement strand
CCCTGCTCCTTGTCCTCACCTCCTGCTTCCCCAGCCCTTCTCTCTGCCCTCATCCCTCACACCCTCCTCTCCCCTTAGTTTAATCCTTGCCTCCCTCCCTCACCCCTTCCCTTCACTTAACCACCGCTCTGTTTTCTGTCACTGCAATAGTGAAATTTCTAGAATTTAATGGACATGCAATCGTACGTTGTGTAGTCCTTTGTTTGGTCTCTCCCTTAGCATAACGGTGTTTGAGATGATGCCATTCACTCATTTTTGTTGCTGAGCGGCTGCTGAGTATTGCTGGAATCCCAGTTTATGCATTGGTATCTCTATTCTCTAGCTGATTGACATGTGGATTCCTCCAGCTAGGGTTTGTTATTAATGAAGCCACTAGAAATAACTGCTTACAAGTGTGACCTTACATTTTTATTTCTTTAGGATAAATACATATTTGTGGAATTGCTGGGTCATGTGGTAATGGTTGGGTAGCTGTATAAGAAATTGCCATACTGTTTTACAAGTCGACTGCCACATTTTTTGCATTCCTACCAGCAATATCAGACATTCCTATTTTTTCCATATTCTTGACAGTATTTAGACTTATCAAATGTCTTTTTAACTTTACCTATTCTAGGTGATGTGTGATGACTTCTCATTGTGGTTTTAACTTGCACTTCTTAGATGACTAGTATTGTTTTCTATCTTTTCATGTTCATCTAAGTGACTTATTACATATATTTTATGAACTATTTTGCAAATTCAATGATTAATTCTAGAGACTTTTTCAGAATCTCCTAGTATTTTCTACGTATGCAATGAAGCTGGTGACAAAGAAAGACTTTTGTTTCTTCCTTTCCTATCTATTGATCTTTTTTCTTTTAAAATTATTTTTATTTGGTAGACA
>NW_012099410.1:105489-107850 GCF_000951045.1 Mandrillus leucophaeus | reverse complement strand
TATTTCTCCTGCCCAGTCTATTTCTCCTTTCCTCTGAAGTCTGGAGTTGTCTGTCCAAATTCCACCCCAGCTCCCCCACCTGCATTCCTAGTAGACATCTCCTCTACTGAGTGCCTGTGATGCCCCCTCCTCAGTATGCTCCTGCCAGAGTCTCCCCATCTCCACTGACAGCAGCTCCACCCTTCTACTCACTCATTTGACAACTATGGGTGTCCTTGATTCATCTTTCTCACACCACAGATACAATCCACTGGCAAATGCTGTGAGTTCATCTTCAAATGCATCCAGAATCCCCTCACATCCCACTCTTTCCCCTGCTCACACCCCAGTCAAGGTAACTGACATCTCCAGCCTGGAATACTGCACTGGCTTCCTACTGTTTTCCATTCTGCCTCCCTCGTCCCTCACCTCTCAATTCTGTTCTCAGCATAGCAGTCAGAGAGATCCTTTTAAAAGAGAAGTTATATCATGGCCCTCTTCTGCTCAAAACTGTCCTCTGACTCTTCATCCCACTCAGAGCAAAGGTCAGATCCGACCCCATTCCCCTCAAGCCCACCTGCTCTGGCCGCACCTCTGACCTCACCTCAGTTTCTCTCTGTCCAGCCCTCCTGGCCTCCTTGTTCTTCTGGGAACACAGACGCCTTCCTGCTATAGTGCATTTGGACTGGAGGTTCCTCTGTCTGGAAAGAACTTCCCCAGACATCCTCACGTTCCTCAAATCCTTCCTCAAAAGTCACCTTTGCAACAAGGCACACACTGACTACCCAGCACAACAGCCACCTTCCCTGTCCCCACTGCCCACATCCTGGATTACCTGCCTCACAGCACTTACCACCTTCTAGCACTTTCCTTCCTTACTCTGGTTATAGCGTATCTAACGTCTGCCTCTTTCCACTGGAACATGTGCTACAAAAGGCCAGAGATTTTTCTGATTTTACTTCAGTGGTGTTCCCAGATGCAGAACCATTCTGTCCTATGTCTGATCAATGACAAAGATCAGTTGAATGAATGATCACTGTAGAGCACCTCCCTATTCTAAAGGCAGCATCTTTATTAACATAGCCTCAGGCCAAATGCTGTTTTGTGGCAGGTACAGCACAAGGTCCCCTCACACTGAGATAGAGGCCGCCTATGTTTTTCTCAGCAGTGCTGCTTGTGTGCCCTCCCTCCCTGATCCCTCTTTCTACAGCAACGCCCCCCACACCCCCCACTCCAGCACATTGCAGCACACAGTCAGGTTCTCTCTTCAGGAAAGAACAGTCCTTGAAGATAGGTCCAATTTCACAGACAAATGTAAGTCTAAATTAGACTCTGCTTTATAGATTGATTCATGAGTTGGGGTTGGATTCAGCACCAAGATCACTAGAACCAGGGCAGGGAGAGAGGGCAGGAGAGCAGAGCAGAAAAGAAGCTCTAGAAGCAGGGCAGGAGGTGAATGGCTCTGAAAATTTGTCTCAGAATACACAGAGACCCCGTGTGCAGGGGCTGCCTTGGGTGATGTCTGAGCCTCTGTGGTCACAGCTCCCGCTGGACAAGTTTCCACTGAAGGGACAAGGACGATGGGGCAGTGGTGACCCAGCTGAGGACTGACCACATAAAGCCCATGAAGAACTGAACAGCAACTAGGCACAGGCCCAGCCCACACTCGGCTCCTCACAGCCTTCTCCACCCCCACCTGTAACAGACTCAGCACAGCAAACATGTGGATTCTGGAAGGTTCTCAGGTCTTTATTTGCTCTCTCAAATTCTAGGAATTGACTTATTTAATTAGTCCATCAACCTCTCATAGCAGATATTTGAGAAAACAAATTTATATTAGATTCTTATTTTCAGTAGGGAAGTAAGAAGTTGCAGCTCAGTGCACATAAAGTTGAGACTGAGATGGAGACATCCAGCCCCACCTCTCTGGAACAGGAAAGATGACTGGGGAGGAAACACTGGTCAGCGTGGGAACAGGGGTCACGGTGGACACAGGGATGGGCTGTCTCTCCACCTCCTCACATTATGCTAACAGGGACACAGACACATTCAGATGCCTTTGCAGAAAGAGTTGCCAGAGTGTCTTCAAAAGGGAGGCGTGAAGAAATCCTGCTTCTCAGTTCCACACAAGACAGTTGTCTCAGGCTACAGAAAACAAGTCATGAACAAAAAATTCAAGTCAGTCATGGTAAGTGATGGCACTCTGAACAGCCACCACACACTCGAAACGTTACAATCAAAGAATCTCCATTACCCAGGCCTTTCCCCTCTGCCCCCCCCCGTCCCCCACTCTAGACCCCAAGAATCTCACCTTTTCAAGCCGTGAGAGACACATCAGAGCCCTGGGCACTGTCGTTGGCTGGGGTAGAACAAAAACAGGAC
>NW_012099410.1:104875-105439 GCF_000951045.1 Mandrillus leucophaeus | reverse complement strand
GAGGTCTCACTATCAGGCTGGTCTCCAACTCCTGAACTCAAGTGATCCTCCCACCTCAGCCTCCCAAAATGCAGGGATTACAGGCATGAGCCACCGTGCCCTGTCCTTCTATTGGTCTCATTTCATTTTCTTGCCATGTTGCACTGGTTAGGATGCCTGTTAGGTGTTTAAGCAAGAATGATGAGAGCTCACATGTTTGTTTACAAAGAACTTAAACAAATTTACAAGAAGAAAAAAAACCAGCCCCATCAAAAATTGGCAAAGGATATGAACAGACACTTCTCAGAAGAAGAAACAAACAAAAAAAGAATCAATATCAATGATCATTAGAGAAAAGCAAATCAAAACCACAATATACTATCTCCTGCCAGTCAGAATGGCAATTATTAAAAAGTGAAGAAACAATAGATGCTGGCGAGACTGTGGAGAAAAAGGAATGCTTTTCCACTGTTGGTGGGAATGTAAAATGGTTCAACCATTGTGGAGGATGGTGTGACCATTCCTCAAAGATCTAGAACCAGAAATACTATTTGACCCAGCAACCCCATTACTGGGTATACACCC
>NW_012099410.1:103195-104825 GCF_000951045.1 Mandrillus leucophaeus | reverse complement strand
AGTCCTGGACAAGGATCTGTCTGTGGAAACCAGGGAGAGACCCCCCAGGCTGCGCCCAGATCGTTCCCCTTCCCTACTCGTCCTGGAATCCCCGACCCTGAACTGGACTCCCTGCCTCCCACTCCTTACCTCTCCCCTTGGACCTTTGTACAGGGAAACTCACCACGGGGAACTTCATGCCAGAGAGTGAGCTCGCCCTGGGAATGGAGGTGTAGAGATGGGGGTTTTCTCTCTAAACCTGGTGAAGTTTTGTCTGAAGGCACCACATAGAGATTCTCATAGAGTCGAAGTTTCCTTTTTGTTTATTAATACAGTAGGTAGCACAATATTGGTAATCCCTGAATGATTAGAATTCCAATTTGTAAAAGACCTGTGTCAAAACAGCATTACAAAGCTCTTAAGTTTTACTTTCCCAGACTATGGATCTGTGGCTCTGGGTTGTTGCATTTAAAATTACCTTCATTCCTTAGCCCGAGTTTCCCTGTGTGAGTCCAGAACGTCTCCTGAATATAAAGAAGCAGGGTTTGTTATTGTCTGTTGCAACCGGGAGCTGTAGTCATCACCTCAAAGTTGCGAGTGCTCCATGTAGTCCCAATGCTCTTCAGGGACACTCAAGCACTGCCTGTTTTCCTGAACTCTGCACATCTAAGCAGCGTGCATAATTTATCTGGACACTTGGCATTTTTGTAACTGTTTTTTATTTAATCGTAAGGAGCCAATTAGTTTTTAGGCAGTCCAACAAAATGTATTGAATACCGAATGCAAAGAACCCTCTGCTAGGCTCTTCCACTGCTTTAGAATTCTTTCCTCTGCTCCTTTTCCTCACCTCCTGCTTCTCCAGCCCTTCTCTCTGCCCCTCTCATCCCTCACATCCCCCCTTCCCCTAAGTCCGCGCTACCCTGTCACTCCTGAATTGTGGCACTAACACTGTCCCTCACCTCCTGCCCATGTCTGTTCTCCCCACAGTGCTCAGCAGTCCTGCTAATGTGAGCAAAGTCCTGTTATTTCTTCACTTACTATGGCTGGATTCTGGTCTACAATTTGCTATATGTTTTCAATTCGTCTCTTATCTTTTTGTTTCTGTTCCTCCTCTACTACTTCCTTATGTGTCAAATAAACATTTTGTAGTTTATGATTTTAATTCTCCTAGTGGCTTTTGGCTATATTTCTTTACACTAATTTTTTACTGTTGTAAGAATGGAAACCCAATTCCTTGGCTTTTCACAGTGAAGTTCAGGTTCTATTAAACGACACCCGGCAAAATAGAGGGCACTTGTAACAGTGTAGCTTCATTTAACCTAACACTATGCTATTATTGTTTTATATATTACATCAATCTATATTATAAACTCAATGATACAGTGTAATACTTTTTGTTTTAGACAAGCAGCCACATGTCTTCAGGAAATTAAGAAAATGAGTGTGAATGTGACACGTGTGTGTGCATCATTCCTGTTGTTAATTGTTCCTTTCTGTGTATCTGGGTCACCATCTAGTATGATTTCCCTTCACCCTGAAGAACTTTCTTTAAAATTAAATGTAGTACAGGAGCCCTAGGAAATGAATTTTATGGCTTCGATGATCTAAAAATGTCTTTATTTTTGCCTCCCCTCCCCCCCCTTTTTTTTTT
>NW_012099410.1:100338-103145 GCF_000951045.1 Mandrillus leucophaeus | reverse complement strand
AAAAAGGAATGCTTTTCCACTGTTGGTGGGAATGTAAAATGGTTCAACCATTGTGGAGGATGGTGTGACCATTCCTCAAAGATCTAGAACCAGAAATACTATTTGACCCAGCAACCCCATTACTGGGTATACACCCAAAGGAATATGAATCATTCTACTATAAAGACGCATGCACACGTATGTTTATTGAAGCACTGTATTCAATAGCAAAGACATGGAACCAACCCACATGCCCATCAATGATAGTCTGGGTAAAGAAAATGTGGTAGATATACACCATGGAATACTACACAGTCATAAAAAGGAATGAGTTCATGTCCTTTGCAGAAACATGGATGAAGCTGAAAGTCATCATCCTCAGCAAACTAACATAGGAACAGAAAACCTAACACTGCATTTTCTCACTCCTGAGTGGGAGTTGAACAATGAGAACACATGGACACAGTGAGAGGAACAACACACACCAAGGCCCGTTGGAGAGTCAGGGGTGAGGGGAGGGAACTTAGAAGATGGGTGAATGGGTGCAGCAAACCACCATGGCAGACTACACGTATATAACAAACCTGCACGTTCTGCACATGTATGCTGGAACTTAAAGTAAAATAAGTTAAATAAAAAAAGAAAGTGCATGTCTTACATGTACACATATGTTTATTGAACCACTATTCACAATAGCAAAGACTTGGAGTCAACCTAAATGACCATCAATGGTAGACTGGATAAAGAAAATGTGACACATACACACCATAGAATACTATACAGCCATAAAAATAATGAGATTATATCCTTTGCAGGAACATGGATGGAGTTGGAGGCCATTATTCTTAGCAAACTAACACAGGAACAGAAAACTATATATCACATGTTCTCACTTATAAGTGGGAGCTAAATGATCCTGGTCATGTAGAGAGGAAAAACACACACTGGGGTCTACTTGAGGGTGGAGGGTGGGAGGAGGGAGAGGATCAGGAAAAATAGCTAATGGCTACTAAGGCTTAATACTTGGGTGGATACTAATGGGTATAGAAATAATCTGTACAACAAAATCCCATGACACAAGTTTATCTATATAACAAACCTGCACATGTGCCCCTTAACTAAAAATAAAAGTTAAATTAAAACAAACCAACAAAGTGCAAGTCTGGAAAGAGCATATGGTTGGGTTCCGTGTTTTCTTAAACCAAGTCACACAATCTCTGCTCTTCATTAGAGTGTTGATTCATAGAGGTTTTTGTCATTATTGATATGACAAGTTTTAGGTCTACCATGTTATTTTCCCAGTTCTGGTTTCTCTGTTCCTCTTGTCCTGACCCATGTCTTCTTATTAGAAACCATAGAAACAAAAGAAAGTAGAATAACATCTTTAAAGTGCTGGAGGACAAAAAGGTTAACTAAGAATTCTATATCCAGCATAGATGTCCTTCAAGGATAGGCAAATAAGGAGATATTTCAGGTAAAAGAAAATTAAGAGAATTTCCCACCAACAGATCTGTACAATAACAACTGGTAAAGAAAATTCTTCAGACTAGAGACAAATGATATCAGGTGGAAAATGAGATGATCAGAAAAGATGAAGATGATCAAAAATGGTAAATACTGAGCTAAGTGCAAAAGGCTATCTTCCTCCCCTCATTTATTCTTACTTTATATACATAGAACTGTTTAAAGATAAGAAAAAGTTTTTTATCGTGGGACTTACAACCTATGTAGATATATTCCATATAATATCTATACCATAAAAAATGGACATTTTGCAGAGGATAAATGATTATAATATTTCTATATTTATGGGTACTAGTACATTATTAACTGAAAGTAGACTGTGAAATGTTAAGAATGAGTTAAGTTCTGAAGGAAATTGCAACACTAAAAACCATTCAAAAGATGAACAAATCTTGGAGATGGTTTTTCAAAAACAAATCCCAGCCAGTCTTGAGTCTCATCATCCTACGATTTCAGAACTATTGTGAATACAAAAGTAATCACAGAACAGTCCTGCCCAGAAAGAGGAGTTATCCCTAAATATAGTGGCCCTGGGTCAGTTGGCCCTTCCTGCTGGACCTCTTCCACATGGGCACTTTCTGCAGGGACTTTGTCGTCCTGCTATTCCACTCTACCCAGTGTCCTGACCCAAGAGACAAGGGGCCTCTGCTGCTGTGTCCACACTTGAAGAAGGAAACCTTGATGGTGTTAGTCAATTACAAGCCAGACATGACAGCTCACCCCTGTAATCCCAGCAGTTCAGGATGCTAAGGGAAGAGGATTGCTTGAGATCAGAAGTTGGAGACCAGCTTGGACAACATTGTGAGACTCTCATCTCTAAAAGTTATAAAAATAAGTAAACTTAGCTGAGCCTGGTGGTGGACACTTGTATTCACAGGTATTGGGAAGGCTGAGATGGGAAGATCCCTTGAGCTTATGGGTTCAAGGCTGCAGTGAACTATGATCGCACCACTGGTCTCCAGTCCAGGCCACAGAATGAGATCTTGACTCCAAAAAATACATTGTAAACCTTTGCTCACTATGGGTTTTTCTATTTATTATTTATTCAATATGTATTTTGATTTTATTTCACTGGCAGCACAATAAACCAGGACATGCAGAAACTAGAAATCACATCCACTTTCCAGTGGTAAAAAGTCCAGTCCAGGGAGGTGAGAAGGAGACAGTCCTCATTAGCGCTGAGGATTCAGGGAGAATGAGATGGGCTGGGCAGGAAAGGTTTTTGTTTATTTGTTTGTTTTCTGTGAATGAATGTAACTTTTTATTATGATAGAGTTGTTTTATTAAAGAAATAGATGAAAATG
>NW_012099410.1:99645-99968 GCF_000951045.1 Mandrillus leucophaeus | reverse complement strand
GCCTGGCCAGTTTTTCTTTTATTCTCTCTCTTCTTCCTTCATTTCTCAAAGGCATCTCAAACTTAGTGGGCCCAAAACCAAAGTCAAACTCCATCAGAATATCCTGCTACTTCCAATTTTAAAATATATCTTAAATCACAGTTTCTTAATACATGCAACCTTCTGGTTCAAACTACCACAATCCCTCAGTTGGACTTAAATTTGGATTTCCTGCTTCTGTATTTTTTTAAACCATAAAATATTTCAAATAAACCATGTGTGGCTTTATACTTTTTACTACATATAAATAATAAAGATCTGCCAGGTGTGGTGGCTCACGCCTG
>NW_012099410.1:99073-99400 GCF_000951045.1 Mandrillus leucophaeus | reverse complement strand
GATATGAAGAGGTTATATACTTAAACATGGAATTGCTTTAAGTGTTTGCCATTCACAGTCCCCATGCATGCCAGCAGCTTCTTACTGCAAACACCGGGGACTTGCTACAGAGCAGCTGGAGCACGTTCCACCCACACACAGGACAGGGAGCTGACAACCAAGGAGTGGAGGATCAGTAATACTCCAGCTTTCTCCCCTCCGTTTCCCTGTATCTCAGCAGTATGGAGCTTGATACCGATGAGAACCTGCTCACCTACTTTAAACTGCTTTTCTTACCTTCTCAGTTCCATTTCTCCATACCTCAATTGATGCTTTCTGGTAAGACCT
>NW_012099410.1:96461-97808 GCF_000951045.1 Mandrillus leucophaeus | reverse complement strand
AGCCAACCAAAAGCAGCTGTTTTTTTTGGACGGAGAAATAAAACAGGGAATGGTAATTAAGAATAAAATAACATTATGATAGATAAATATGCCACTAAAGATATAGTAGCAGTTTAAATAATTTTGAGACTATGAACAAGATTATGTCAATGGAGAGAACTTACTACAAGTAGAGAAAGCTGGAGTATTGCTCCTCCCCTCCTTGGTTGTCAGCTCCCGGTCCTGTGTGTGGGTGGATCGTACTCCAGTTGCTCTATAGCAAAAGATGGTGGGAGGAAGAATGGTGTCACCTCCACCTTTGGCGAGATCCATGTCACCGTGTTCAGGGGAAGGGCATGAACTCCCCATGCAGAGAGGAGGCTGTGGCTGTGAAGGTGCCTGTGGGAGAGGTGAGGAGCCGCTCCCTCTACACTGATGGCCAAGAGCCTACAGACGGCAGGGAAGGCTTCTCCTCAGGTCTGTCCTATCAGATTTTTCAAGAGTCAAGGAGTAGACCTGCATATTGCCTCTGCTGATGTGAGCTGCATGCACACCTAGAAGTGAGGTCACCCCTGCTGGGGGTCCTGGGGCTGCTGGTTGTTCTGGGTGCTCAGAGGGAAGATGGGGAGGGGGCTTTGTGCAAAACAGTAACCATACTCTATAAATTATTTTTTCCTTAACCTTTGTGTCACAAAATAAAATGTAGGACTCCAGAAGGAAAAAGAAACGGTCTAAAATTTGTGTCCTTGAATAAAAAGTGAACACCCATTAACCACCAGGGATTGACGTTTGTGGAGCAAACCAGAAGCCCCATCATTTGCCCCAGCTCAGCAGTAAACTCTTTCCTCCCCCAAATGAAAATACATCCTGACTTTCATGATCATCACTTCTTTGTTCTATTTTATATTTTTATCATCCAAAATTATAATTTAGTTTTACCTCTAGAAATACGCTTTTGTTCTCTTTTATTCTATAGATTCTTTCTTGAAATTTATATTGTGTGGTAGAGCTTCCCACAGTGCGCATTTTGCTGATTGCTCCCGAAGCCATTGTTTGTGTTTTTATTATCTGTATTGCCTCTAAATTGGTAATTGGCTATGGAGGTTAGCTTATATTCAGGCTTGGTTTCTTTGTCACTTGTGCTTGTTTGATGGTGCTGTATTGTGTTCTTCCATCAAGAGGAAGAACCTGACATTAGTTTTTTGTTTTATTGTGTTGTTAATTGCCATTGCTGTTCGATGGTTAAATCCATTAACTCATGATGGTTTGCAATAGAGTTATTAGAGTCTCGGTCTCTCATTCCTTCCTTATTTATTATCCGAATAATTTCTAAGTAAGAGATTCACGCTCCTCTACTGTTTGTTTACT
>NW_012099410.1:94602-96411 GCF_000951045.1 Mandrillus leucophaeus | reverse complement strand
ACACGTAGGAAGATTTTGGTATTTCCCACTAGTGAAACTGCTCAGTCCGAGGGTACGTGCATCTTCAACTTTAATAAATACTACCCACATTTGAAAAGCCCGACAACGTCAAGGACTGGCCAGAGTCCCATATGCGATGGGTGTGGAATGGCAGCTCACTGTAGCAGGTGCGGGGACTCAGTCGGGGTCTTGGACAGGCACTTAGTTATAGCAAAAATGTTTCATAAATGGTATCTGATATATTCAGGACTAGTGCAGAATAAAAACATGTTGCTTAGAAATAATTATTCATAGATCCAAAGTCAACAAAAGTCTTTTTCTTCTCATGTAAAAATATATAATTTTTTTTCCAGAGTGAGGGAGAACAACTTAAAATAAACCAGAAAACACCTTCATATTAATCATTCTTCTCATATACTTCAAATTTGAACTTAATGCCTTTCTCCTCCTGGACATCAGAGAGAACACCTGGGTATTCTGGCAGAAGTTTATATTTCTCCAAATCAATTTCTGAAAAAAACATGTCACTTTCAAAGTCCCACATGATCCTTGTGACAAATAGTTTAAGGTGGCCTGGGTGATTCATGGCTTCCTTATAAACAGAACTGCCACCAACTATCCAAATCATCTCTACTTTATTTGCTAATTCTGGTTGTTCAGTAAGTTTGAAGATATCATCCAGACTTCTGGCAAGAGAATGAGCTCCTTGTGGAAGTTCCTTGAGTTCTCTGCTGAGAACTAAATTAATTCTATCCTTTAAAGATCGATTCTTCTCAGGAATGGAGAACCAGATCTTCCTACACGTAACACCAGATTCTGTTTACCTTCTACTGAAGAGTCGGTGTCATTCTCTGGAAATACCTGAATTCATTCCTGAGCGGCGGCCAGGGCAGGTCCCGGTTCTTGCCAATGCCCATGTTCTGGGACACAGCGACGATGCAGTTTAGCAAACGAACCACGACAGCAGCGGTGAGCACCTCCAAGCCCGCTCGCTACACCAGAACGCGCGGCCAAGATTGGCTGGAAGGTTTTTACTTTGAACCTGGAGGATGAGCAATGACATCCCTGTCTCCATCTCAAAGCTCGTCCTGAGCAGTCACCTCCTGGGAGCAGGAGCAGCGCAGCAGCGCCACCTGGTGGTCCATGCGCTTCCTTTTGCAGATCACTCACAGCCCTGAGGTCCTCCTCTCCTTTCCATGCACCTGGGATTTCTTCACTGGACACCAGGCTGAGTCAAGTTTCCTGTAAAGCAAAAGAAGCGCACAGGGCTTGCTCATGGAGTCCCTCCACAAAGTGGCCGTGGTGGCTGCGATGGACACTGCATGGGCACAGCAATTGAGTCGCCACTCACCAAGGCTGACCTGGCAGCTGCCACTGCTGAGGGCCCAGCCAACCAAAAGTAGCTGTTTTTTTTGGACGGAGAAATAAAACAGGGAATGGTAATTAAGAATAAAATAACATTATGATAGATAAATATGCCACTAAAGATATAGTAGCAGTTTAAATAATTTTGAGACTATGAACAAGATTATGTCAATGGAGAGAACTTACTACAAGTAGAGAAAGCTGGAGTATTGCTCCTCCCCTCCTTGGTTGTCAGCTCCCGGTCCTGTGTGTGGGTGGATCGTACTCCAGTTGCTCTATAGCAAAAGATGGTGGGAGGAAGAATGGTGTCACCTCCACCTTTGGCGAGATCCATGTCACCGTGTTCAGGGGAAGGGCATGAACTCCCCATGCAGAGAGGAGGCTGTGGCTGTGAAGGTGCCTGTGGGAGAGGTGAGGAGCCGCTCCCTCTACACTGATGGCCAA
>NW_012099410.1:88283-91257 GCF_000951045.1 Mandrillus leucophaeus | reverse complement strand
GGATACAACACAATTGTCTATCAAAGTGAAGGCACAAGAAATATGAGCTATTTATAAAGTGGAGCATTGGACAGCCATGGGAGTGAATAGGCTACAACCACACACAGCGAGATGATGAGACCCAGGGGCATGATGGTGACTGTACAATGCCATTCAACTGGAACTGGCAGAACTCATCTGTGTTAGAAATCAGGAGTGGTTACTCCAGGGTGGGGAGGGTGGTTTATGACTGAGTGGGACCCAAAGGTGTTTCCAGCAGGCTGTGAGTGGTGTACTTTGAGGTGGGTGTTGTTTACCCAAGTGTTCACTTTGTGAAACTACACTGCCCACTTGTGGGTTGCCCTCCTTTCTCCATGCATGCTGTCCTTCCCTCAAATATACATTGCTGGTGTTTTGAAGTAATTCTATGTACACTAAGAAGAATCACTCCTACTGCATATCCTTGGAAATGCTGAATTGAAAAAATTAGTGCAATTGTTTTTAATTCCAGGAAATAAATACATATAAAGAGGAAAATCTACAACAACAGCAGTAGGCTTGGGAGCTGACACCAGAACAGCTTTGGAAATGGCTCTCAAGCCAGGAACTAGGAATCAAAGCCCATGGGAGCTGGGGGGTGTGAAATGATGCCCAGTAGTGCATGAATGAATGAGTCATGGGCAGTGGCTCATGCCTTGGCTGGCCAGTCACGAACTTGGGGAAAATAGAGTTGGAAAATCGGGAGGTAGAGGAGAGAGGTACGCATAGACCTCTTGCTATAGGCCGAGTGCATGATGATAGTGGTTGTGTGTGGATGCCTACCAGAGGGTCTTTAAGGTACTGGGGCTCCCTGTAATCAGGTGAGTGAGATGGCTTGACGGACAATGCCACTCAGCCGCACAGGGCTTGCTCATGGAGTCCCTGCACAAAGTGGCCATGGTGGCTGCGATGGACACTGCATGGGCACAGCAATTGAGTTGCCACTCACCAGGGCTGACCTGGCAGCTGCCACTGCTGAGGGCCCAGCCAACCAAAAGCAGCTGTTTTTATTTGGATGGAGAAATAAAACAGGCAATGGCAATTAAGAATAAAATAACATTACGATAGATAAACATACCACTAAAAATATAGTAGAGGTTTAAATAATTTTGAGACTATGAACAAGATTATGTCAATGGGGAGAACTTATTACAAGTAAAGAAGTTAAAATGGTTGTAAAACTTTATTTCCTTTCAGTAATACCCAGACTGTTTTACAGATACGTTCTACCAAAACTTTGAAGAAGGCTACTGTTTTATACATAATATTCAAGAGAAACATAGAGAAAGCCAGTAAACTCATTATTGTTTATGTATAAATAACATTGATTCTAAAGTCAGCTAGGGAATACATAAGCGAAAAGCATGATACGATAATCACTTCAAAGCAATTAGAGGTAAAAATACTGAGAAAAACAGTACTAGACTGTGTCCACCAATGAGCTATAAATAAATTAAATATCCTGCCCAGGTTACTCATCCCCAGGATACAAGAATATTTACACTTTAAATCTGTAATGCTTTTTATCACTTAATTAAAGAATACAATACAGAGATAATCACATTTTGTTAGATGCAGAAATTACTGCAGATGAAATTCGACACTCCATCTCACCCACAGTTCTTCATTTATCTCCACTTGTAAGAACTTGTGGTCAGTACTCGCTTTGGCAGCACATATATTAAAATTGGAAAGATACAGAGCAGATCAGCATGGCCCCTGCACAAGGGTGACATGCAAATTCATGAAGCATTCCATATTTTTAAACTCTCAGTAAACTAGGTATTGAAGGAACATACTTCAAGATAATAAAAGTCATCTATGACAAACTCACAACCAGTATCATATTGAATGGGCAAAAGCTGAAAATATTCCCATTTAACACCAGCACAAGACAAGGATGCCCTTTCTCACGAGTCCTACTCAACACAGTATTGGAAGTTCTGGTCAGGGCAATCAGGTAAGAGAAAGAAAGGATATTCAAACAGGAAGAGAGGAAGTCAAATTGTCTTTGTTTGAAAATCACATGATCCTATATCTAGAAAACCCCATTGTTTCAGCTGAAAAGCTTCTTAAGCTGATAAGCAACTTCAGTAAAGTCTCAGGATACAAAATCAATGGCAGAAGTCACAAGCATTCCTATACAACAATAGACAAGCAGAGAGTCAAATCGTGAATAAACTTCTATTCACAATTGCTACAAACAGAATAAGATGCCTAGGAATACAGATCACAAAGGAATTGAAGAATCTCTTCAAGGAGAACTACAAATTGCTGCTCAAGTAAATCAGAGAGGATACAAACAAATGGAAAAATACTCCATGCTCATGGATAGAAAGAATCAATATCGTGAAAATGGTCATATTGCTCAAAATAATTTATAGATTCAATACTATTCTCATTAAACTACCATTAGTATTTTTCACAGAATTAGAAGAAATGATTTAAAAATTCATATAGAACCAAAAAGAACTTTATGGTCAAGACAATCTTAAGCAAAAAGAACAAAGCTGGAGGCATCATGCTACTTGACTTCAAACTATACTATAAGGCTACGGTAACCAAAACAGCATGGTACTGGTACAAAAACAGATGCATAGACCAATGGAATAGAATAGAGAACTCAGAAATAAGGCCACACATCTACAACTATGAGACTTCAGTGACCACATACAATAAAGAATACAGTCTATACAAAAATAGTTTAGAAAATGTAATTTTCACAGTTACCACATGGTAATATTGAAAATGTCTAGTTTTCAACTTAAAAAACATGAGTTATGCATGTATGAAAGTATGACTCATTCACAGGAAAAACAATGGAAAGAAATTGTTCCTGAAGAAGAATGGACTGACTTAAGAGACAAAGACTTTGAATCAACTGTCTTAAACATAGTCAAAGAGCTAAAGGAAACCATGGACAAATAACTAAAGAAAATCAGGAGAACTACGTTTC
>NW_012099410.1:85415-88063 GCF_000951045.1 Mandrillus leucophaeus | reverse complement strand
AGACAACATCAAGTATATGCATTTTGGGAGTCCCCAAAAGAGAGAAGGAAGAAGAGGGAAGAAAGAGTATTTAAAGAAATAATGACCCCAAACTTTGGTAATTTTATTAAAAACATGAATCTGGGTATCCAACACACTGAAACATTTAAAGTAGCAGCAATTCAAAGATGTCCACACTGAGAGACATTATAATGAAACTGTCAAAAGTCAAAGGCAAACAGAGTATCTTGAAAACAACAAGAGAAGGGACTCATCAAGTACAAAGATCCTCCATGAGATTAACCACCAAATCTTCTTCAGAAACTATGGAGTTCAGAAGACATTGGCATGACAAACTTAAAGTTCAGAAAGAAAAAAACAACCTGTCTCAACTGACAGTTGCATATTTGGCAAAACTCTCTGTCAGAAATAATGGAGAAATTCAGACATGCACAGGTAAATAAAAGCTGATGGCACTTGTCTCTGGTAAACCTATTCTACAATTAATGCTAAAAGGAATGCTTCACACTGAAAGAAAAGGACATTAGATAGCAACTTGAAGCCATATGAAGCAAAGAAGTACACAACTAAAAGTAACTTCATAGGTGAATAGAAAAGCAAGGATTTTTTGGGGGATGGTAATTTGTAACTCCTCTTTTGTTTTCTCTATTTAATTTAAAAGAAAATGCCCATCAACTGATGAATGGATAAACAACATGTAATCTATTCTGCAATGGAATATTGTATTACCATAAAAGGAATAATGTACTCATACATGCTACAACTTGGATGAACCTTGAAAACATGTCAAATGAAAGAAGCCAGTCACAAAAGGCCATATATTGTATGATTCCATTTTAATAAAATATTCAGAAGAAGCAAATCTAGAGAGACAGAACCTGGGTTAATGGTGCCAGGGGCTGGTGGCAGGGAAGAGTGGAAAGTAACTGCTTAACAGGTACAGAGTTTCCTGCTAGGGTGGTGAAAATGCTCTGGAACTTGATAGTGATGATGGCTGCATAACGTTGTGCATGTACAAAATGTTACTGCATTGTACACTTAAATGGTTACAATGGCAAATTTTGTGTTGATGTGTATTTTATCACAACTGAAAAGAGGCTGGCAAATATATTGCAAGTTTGCTTGGGAATCTGCCCACAAGTCTTTTCCCCTCATGATTTCATCTCCTATTCAGAGCTCACTCTTGCTCTTCTGCAAGTAGAAAGCTTCCTTTTCAGAACACGGTCCAAGATCAGCCAGGTCCAAATCCCAAAATGACTTTCTGTCTTGGATCCAAATGCTCAGATGCAACTCTGGGGCTAACTTCAGGGGAAGTCAGGAGATTATCCAAATAAGATGATTCACTGGGAGAAAGAATGTTTGGCTTTAATGTTAGGGAAGTTATCTTTGCATTTCTAAAAAGGATCCTGCTTACCAGTGAATATATGGTTTTTGTCTGTGCAGGATGGAATTCTCCGCAGAGGAATGAAAGACAGCCCTAGGAATATGATACACCTCATGGGTAGCTGACTGACCCACACATCTGCCATCCCCAGCTGAAGGAAACAGCTAGACTCTACCCTTCGCCCATCCTTCAGTTGTATTCCGCTGGACATGGACCCTCTACAAGTGTAGACATTCCTGGATCTCAGTTGCTCTTCCTGCTGTTGAGGAGTCTCCACTGGTGTGGCTCATGCCTAGGTGGGCTCTGCAGGAGGCTGAATGTCTCCTAATTCTCAAGGCTGACATTCAGTGAACCCAGAAAAAGCCTCGAAGTTCACAGGGACTCACATTTTCATCTATGAAATGGAAGAATCCATCTCCCTCTTTCAGGTGTAGTGGTAATTATTTATATAGAGACACATACATTTATACACAAACACATACATGACAATCAGTAATCTATATATTGATGGTGTTCTTAGTGTTGCCTTTATTGCTCAGCCAAACTCTGTAACCAAACATTGGATCATGGATTGTGAACGAAGAAATCATTTCTTTTCTCTGGTGGAGCACTCAGTAGGCATTTCTGCCCTTTGGGTTCAAATGAGAAAGTAGCTTTAGCTTGAGGCAGAAAGAAGATTGTGAATAATATTATTATTATTATTATAGAGATAAGGTCTTGATATGTTGCCCAGGCTGGAGTGCAGTGATTATTCACAGCTGTGATCATAGTATCCTACATTCTTGAACTTCTGGGCTCTATAAATGTTCCTGCCTCAGCCTCCTGAGTAGCTGGGACTACAGGTGCATGCCACCATGTCTGGCCTCATTTCATTGTTATTTTACTTCAAATGTTTTATTTTAAATGTTAAAATATATGTTTTTATATTGGAAAAGTGAAACCCTATTTGATCACAGAAGATTTTAAAATGCACAGACAGAAATATCACCTAGGCCTTTCTTTAAAAAATCACTGCTATTATATTATTGAAACTTTGTAGACTGAAGCGCAAATGGTGGTCCCTGGAGCTGTCTTTTGCAGTGGTGCTCATTTTCATTTTGTTATTTTCTGTATATATATATTTATATATGCTATCATTTTACAAAGTTGCATTCATATGTTATGGGTTATCTTGGATGTTGCTTTTTGAATGTATTATTATATAAGTAGCTTTCCATGTTATAAACCTTGCATAAAGTTTATACACTTTCACAAGCCACACCCC
>NW_012099410.1:82504-84459 GCF_000951045.1 Mandrillus leucophaeus | reverse complement strand
AATTGGCAAAAATCAGCCAATCACCTTATACTTGCTAGTTTAACAAAGTCTTCTAAGGTGTCAAATACATGGTCACCCAGATCTTATAAGTATTTGATTAGGTCTATCCAGTGGTGATATTCTGAGTATTCACACTCTCTGTACTACCGGAAATAGAGTCATTTGTGCCTTTAAATCCAAACAGATTAGAGAAACAATTCAAGAAATCCCCACACCAAATTCAGTGAACTCATTCTTAAAATTCTGTTCCAGTGTCCCTGTGCCCCAGCAAGCTGGTCTGGGCATGGTCTGAGGCTTGGTGGGTCAAGGACAGCTGGCTCAGCTGGAGTGCACTGTGCCTTCGTGGGTCGGCAGCCCACAATGGTGCTGGGTTTATGGGCACCAAGCCCATTAGGGAGTTGCACACACTGAGTCGGGCTCCAGTGGCCCCCAGGCTTCGAAGGGACACTCTCCTCCTGCTAGTGCCAAGCTAAGCTGTGGGGAGCAGCATGCCTGTTCACGCTGCCTGACAAACTGCAGCCCGAGCCCCTGCCACAGACACCCTGGCCTGTACCCTAGTGCTTTTCATGGCTGTGGCCATTCAGGCGCTACTTCAGATCCCCTAGGACTGGGAGCAGCCTGTCTGGGGGAGACCAGCAGGATGTCTATGGAAGGCTGCTTCATGCTACAAGGGCAGAGTTAAGTCTTTGGTACAGAGACTGGTTGGCAAAGTTGAAAATGTTGCCCCGGGTTCTTTTGGGGATTATTTACCAGCCCCTGGTTTGAGTGCTGTCTGGCAGGACCCCAGGCTCTGGGAGCCGATCCTCCCTCACTCAAGGCCTGCTGCAGCCTCCCGCTGAGGTCTTGAAACCAGCAGGAGCAGTTGTTCTTTGGCATCGGGGACACCGCAGGGCTGAGTTGCTCCCTGCCTGAAGGTGGTCCCATGGGGCCCGCTGTCTGGGCCAAGGATGGTGCAGAGCTGGTGTCCTCAAAATGCATCCTGGTGGAGCCCCAGCAGCTGCAGGTGCTGACTGCCTCTCACGACGACCCTGGGGACCTATAGCTGCAGCGACTCACCCAGCAGGAGTGCCACTCAGTGTGCACATGACAGATGCTCCATCCTCAGGAGATGACAAAGACGGGGAGGACAAGGCTGAAGACACAGGTGCATAATCTCCTACTCACCTCATCTGGCACATTAGAAACCTGTCCTCGGCTCATGCACAAATCCACCTTTGGGTGGCCACAGGCTCCAGCTTACTACAAAGGCCATGTGTACTCCATGTAACCAACACACCCCAGCTTCTTCCCACCTCCAGTCATCTCACTGTATGTGACATGTTGCCAGCAGTGGGGGCCTGAGCCCTTGACCAGGCTGTCTCAGCTCAAATTCCAGCTCCACTACTTACTGCTCTGTGACCTTGACCAAGTCACTTAATCTCTCTGTGCTTCATGAGCTTCCATTGTAAATGTGTGTGTTCACATATGCCAAGTACCCAGAAAGATGCTGGCACATGGCAGCACCCACCACAGAAGTGGTAGCTGCGATTATTGCCTTATTAAAATAGTGGAGACGTCACCCATCAGGGCTAGAGACAATTTGGGAAATCCTGATCTGCTTCTGGTTTCAGGTGGCGAATCTTGTAGGACCAGCAGGCACACGGCTGCCTCAGTGCAGCTGGCACAGGGCACCACCAGCCCAGAGCAACTCAGAGCTCAGAGCACTCTGGGGTCTGAAGTTCAAGCTGCTGTGGCTCAACTGTGGCGTCAGTCATAGAGTGTGGACCCCGCCCTATGGAGTCTCCCAGGCTCAGAGTCTTCCCTCAACTCTGGAAATGCAAATCCAATATGGACCTCATGGAGAGGTTCTGAAGGTTAAGTAAGAGACACGTGAAAAGTGCCTGGTGGACACCAGGGATGCCAGTGTGGCTGGGGGACAATGGTGAGGTAGAGTGGAGGGGCAGGTGCCCCCTCCT
>NW_012099410.1:77403-81692 GCF_000951045.1 Mandrillus leucophaeus | reverse complement strand
TTTCTTTCTTTCTTTCTTTCTTTCTTTCTTTCTTTCTTTCTTTCTTTCTTTCTTTCTTTCTCTCTCTCTCTCTCTTTCTTTCTTTCTCTCTTTCTATCTTTCTTCTTTCTTTCTTTCTTTGTCACATCTCAAGGAGAAATACACAGTTGCCAGAGGGTGAAGGTCCTGTTCATTCACATTGAAAAGCTCAGGTATTTCTATTAGAATCACATGTTTTACTTTAAGATGCTGACTCCTGTGTCCATCTCAGCCTGGGCATTGTGCTGCCGCCTTCCAGAAGAGAAAAACTAGGTAGTGCTTGTGAAGGGGCAGCGTTTCTCATTTCCGACAATGTCGGCCCCGTAGCCATCCAGATGACAGATGGGGGAAACAGATGAGGACCCAGACCTGGTCTCCTCCCACAAGACTCAAGAATGTCTTGAGTCTTGGAAAGAGTTGTGAAAATGCCACAGGTACAAACACCTGCGGGCCACTCTCACAGGGACAGCTCCATGAGGCACTGCTGCTCATTCCCAGAACCTCCTGCCATGGGCAGCACTTAGACAGTGACCCAAGGCCGGCCAGGGAGGATGCCAACCACAATGTGTCATCCTCAGCTCTTCAGGACATAATGCCAGCAGGGGCAAAGTTATCCCCAGCAACAAGACAGAGGAAGAAAGGAAAACAGAAGAAAGGACAATGTCACAGTAGCCACCATGACCAAGAGAGACAGTTCCAGAAGTGCAGGACAGCTTCACATGCAGATGCTGTGGCTGTGCGATTACACTCCAAGAGGGGAGTCCAGGCCACTCTCAGGGTGCTCACTGCTCTCAGCTGGGGGCCTGCAGGGCATCAAGTCCTGAGAACACCAGTTCTAGTGGAGTAGAATGAACTGACAGATACACAGCAAAGCTCCACATACTTTTCCTTTTCTTTGTGCCTTCAAAGTTCTTGTTCAGAGTCCTCTCTCTTTTCAGCTACTACCGCTGTGTTGGTTTTAAAAAAACAGGACAATAGTAAAAATTGGAGACAAGTGTTTGGCCATGAAGAGAAATACTGGCTACCTCCCGTATTTTCAAGCATGGGTGATGGTTGCAGTTTTCCAGCTCACCTTGTAGGTGATAAATCCAGAAAAAGCTTCTGTTGCAAAACAAAATGGACATGCCAGAAGTATTAGCTCAAATCAACCTTGTCCTGTCAAACCACCTAGTGACTCAAAAGACCACCTGGACTGTTCATTTCAGTGGCCAGAGAGTGGAGCTGGAGAAGGAGCTGTTAGATCAGGGACAAATAACCATGTTATAGCGGCAACAGAAAATGGAACAAATGGTTGTTTGTTCATAACCATCTGAACCACAGCAAGGTGTATAAACACATTATCGAGTGGCATTTTCAGTTCTGTACACAAGAAAATGATCAGTGGAGTGAAGTGACTGAAGTATCACAGAAGATATGTTTGTATTTTTTCTTTTTTCAACTTTCAGTTTCAGGGGGTATGTATATGTATAATATTTATGTATATAAAATAAATATACATATATAATTAAAGAAAGCCTTTGCACCGTTTGCTGGAGCCACAGAAGCACCGCTCCAGAGCAGAACAATGCCTTACATCTTCAGTGTTCATTTGTACAACATTCACTAACAGCTACAAAAGTGACTTAATTTTACTCTGGAAATAATGTTTGCCTGTTGTGAGATGTTGGAATATATATGAACCATCACCACGTGTTAACACGCCATAAGGCATTTTTGATACCTGATTCACATTATGAGAGTTGCTTCTTAGTATTCAGGTGACTTTTCACTCCAAAAACACAAGCCAGAAACAAGTGAAGGACACCTAGGGCAAATAGTGGCTGAAAGTGAGGAAGATCCGAATTACTGTTGCTTGTCCTGTATGAGGAAAAGAAAACAATTCTCTTCTTATTTGCCAATTTAATTCTCAATTTGCTAATTATAATTATGGTTATATACATTTCAACATTTTAATAAAGTGTTTTTTATGGTTAGCTATAAAATTTTTAAAAGGATTCTGTTCCTCTAGAACCACTCTTCATACCACAGTCTCTATCAGTCTGTATTCTTCAGAGAAGCAGAACCAATAGGGGGTGTGTATGTGTGTGTGTGTGTGTGTGTATTTGTATTCATATGATGCTATTTATTCATGTGATTATTAGGGAGGTCACACGAAAATCTGCAGGATAAGCTAGCAGGCTGAAAACGCAGAAAGAAGATGTTCTAATTCTGAGGCAGAATTTCTTCTTCTCTGGGAAACCTCAGTTTCTGCTCACAGAGTCTTCTACTAATTGGATGAGGCCCATTCACATTATTGATGGTAATTTTCTTTTTGTAAAGTCAGCTAATCCAGCATGGGGAAGGGGGTCATGGTGGACACGGGGGAGGGCTGGTCTCCCCACCTCCTCACATTAGGCTAACAGGGACGCAGACACATTCAGATGCCTTTGCAGAAAGAGAAGCCAGAGGCTCTTGAAGTCAGAAAGTGGAAGCGTGAAGAAATCCTGCATCTCGGTCCCTCACAAGACAGTCCCTCACAAGAAACATTCCTCAGTGTTTCCTCCAGGCTGGTTCTGAGTTGTGCCTGTTGAAGGCCTGTCCATGGTTCTGTGTGGCCTGCAGCCCCTGCGTGGTGCAGATCATGACAGGATCAGTGGATCCCCTGGTCACGGCCCATGCTGCACCTACTTCCATTTCCCTGTGAGGTGGGTCCCCCAGGAAGACACTGTGCTGAGAGTAATTCCAAACCTGTGGATCAGGAATGTCAGCAGCTCCTGGATAGTGGTGCTGGCCGAGAGTCTGAGAATAGGGGAAAACAAGCCTACCCATGGAGGAAGTGTCTATCCCTGTGAGGATGAACCCCTGGCCCTTCCATGATGAGGTCAATGTGGTCAATGTGTCACTTAGTGGCTATTTGGTCACCTAAAGAAATAGCGCCCTAGCAGGGCTCATCAGGGCCTATCATGGCCCTCTAATCCTGACAAGCTGCATATTCAGAGCCAGCAGCAGCTGGATCAGCCTTGGTTGGTGGGAGTCAGTGCTGTGCTGGGCCCATTGTAGCCTCCAAATATGAGGCTACCTATGGGTCCAGCAGCACTGACTTACACCTGCCAACGCAGTCGAATGACCTGGCAGGATGGGCAAGTGAAGGGAGCTAGTGTGGTTCCTGCATGCACGCACCCATCCTGCCAGGTGTGAGCGACCCACAGTGAAGACTGGCTAACTTGCATTTGTCCACTTGGTTGTTCACTGACACCTCATGGGCAGGTATTTTCTGCATGGATGGGGTGTTAACCTGGGGTTCAGGGCCAATCCACATGGACTATTTCCATCTCATGATGGACACTGTTGGGCCCATCCAATCTATGACTCTGTAGATCACACAGAAGCCAATTGATATAAGCAGTTGGAATCACATGGTTCTCGGTGTCCCATGGTCAAGAATTCTATCTGATCAGGGCCAGTAACACTAATGTGTTTCTAGAAGCAGGCATATATCTCTGCTGTGGATGACATGATCTTACTCCAGAATCCAAGGTCCTCCACTGTGACTTTCCCCCGATGCTTGGTTCGGCTCCATCCTGAATCTTTCCCCGCCCCTGCCACCTCCAGCACCAGTGGGACTGAGGGACGGTGGCTGCCTGCACCACAGCCTGGATCTGCTGCAGGGTCCTTTCCTGTGTGGGCCCTGCTTGAAGCTGGCATCCTCATATGTCACCAAACATGTGGCCAAAATGATATACCTAGATATGGAATGTAGTGTTGTCAGAACCCGAAGAGATTCACCAGGCAGTGTGCTTCTCTCTTTTTTTTTTTGTTTCAGTGAAGATGAAAGATGCAACAGGTTTTTTTTGTTTTTTTTTTTTTTTCTGTTTTGTTTTGTTTTCACTTGGAAGAAATACCCTGCATGCCCCTAGCCACCAGACCCATAAAATTTCACTGTAGTGGCCACTCCGGAAGTTCTGTAAGATTTATCCTCCTCTTTCTGGGGTGCATGTGTTCTACCAAGCCTCCTGCATACTTTCCACCTTCTTTCTCATCCATCCCAATCTATGATGTTGCCAATGAAATGAACAGATTGAATATTTTGTAGAATGTTCGGAATCTCTAAAGACTCTGTTATAGATGGCGGGTGAGTTCTAACAGCTCTCAGGGAAACTGTAACTAACTATGATGTGAATGTGAATAACTCCGTATCCACTTTCTAATTGGAAAGGAAAGCACTCAGCAAATCCCCGGCTGCACACCATTGGCCTGCAGCCTTGTTAACCTCCGCTAGCAGTGATATCCGG
>NW_012099410.1:74087-76999 GCF_000951045.1 Mandrillus leucophaeus | reverse complement strand
AAGACCAATTATGCACTCAGGAAATAAGGAAATAAACAGGGCTGGGACTATGGGATTATGAGCTATAATGTGTCCCGGCCTCTGGAAGCCCCTCTGTGATGGGACATGATGGTGCTGTGGGAGTCTGGGCATCAATGTCAGCTCACACCCAATGTCAATCCTCCCCCAAATTCTGCCTATTTCCCTTTCCCAGTGTACAGTCTCCTGAGTAAATGGCTGTAGGTTCCTTTGCAGAAGAGCTCAGGGAATTGAGCCAGCATACACTTCCATGCTGTTCCAGGGTCTTCCTCCTATGGATATGGACTCCTCCTCCGTCACTGGGATGTGAATCTGAAAGTTGGCTGAGGTCTGGGCATTGAGAATGGATTATGATTTTGTATCGTGTCAACCACCCTTCGGCCTCCTGCTCCTCAATTCTTGCTTTCTTTCCATAGATATCAAGCAGCGCCCTTGCTGGCTGCCCTTCTGTTCTGAACCTGAGACACAGCCCTCTATTAACCTTCCCCACATCCCTGCAGATCAAGCACAGCCTTGGCTGCTCTGTTGGAGTTGTCATGGTAACTGTGCCCTCTGACTTTTGCAGGTTACTGCCACCACTTGATCTCTATCTTTTCAGGGCCACATCCTCAAACAGATAGTAACTAGCCCAACTCTGGGACCACGTTTCCTATCATCATCCCCATCCTACAGAGGACAGAACCCCGACACTTCTTACTGATGCAGGTCTCTCTCACCAGCAGGTTCCTGAGGGCTCTGGTGCAAGGTGTGCCCTCTGGGCCTTCTGGTGGGACATGACCCTGATGGGCCTCTGGCCTCACATAATGGCTTCATCTACACCTCAACTTTCCTCAGCCTTCTTATTTCATCCTCTGCATGTTCCAGGGCAACTAAGTCGTGGTTAACTTGTTGAGAGTTGGGCATTACTTTTTCCAGTCTACATAGAGCCACCCAGCAGTGAGTGTGCCTCATGCCCTGGAGTCCCTGATAAACCCATGTCCTGAGAAACTGCCCTCAAGCCAAAGGATTTTTATTCATCCAGCCTGACATTCTGATGCTTTGATCAAACACCCTCACATTCCAATCCCGGAAGTGCTCCGTGGGCTCCTACAAGGCCATGCCAGCTGGTTCCTGCAGAGCTCCTGAGAGGGGTTCCCGCTGCATCACAGTGGGGAGGCTTCTGCAGCATCTTCCAGTACAGGAAGTGGGAACTATTACCAGAGAAAGGCGAGCCTCCCCTGCATGCCCAGAGGGTCCTGGAGGACACCCATCAGATAACTCTGTTCCAGTTTCCAGGGTCTCAGGTTTCCCCAGCAGGGCCCTGACCTTTCCACAACAGGCGTGGCTTGGCTGAGTGTCAAACATCTCTGGAGTGCTGTGACCCTCACAATGATGTCTTCAGCTGCTATTCCATGCTACCTGCCCTTCCTCTAGAGGAGATAAAGGACTGTCCAGGAGACACTGCAGAGGCACTCACACATAGCCACCGACTGCTGTTAACAATCCTCAGATTCTCATTCTCCTTTTATAGGACATCAACACAGCCGAGTAGTATTCAGCCAACTCCACTGTCTCTGTAGGTTTCCCTCTCACCCTGTCATTATTGTACAGAGGCTTCTATCATCACATTTGCCAGAGCTTCCCCTAACCAGGGCATCTTCTCAGGTCAGCACTGGGCAGATCCACAGTTGCTCGGCGGCACCTTGTGCTATGCACTTTCTGTGTCCTCCACCAACCCAGATGGCATCCTCTTCGCCAGCCAGGCAGTGGGTGAGCTCATCCCAAATCCCCATGCTTTGGCCTGTGTTTTTGGAACAGTCCTGATACCACTCTTGTTAGCATCCCTGGAGAAGACCCTAATATAGTATTAGATGTGCAAGAATTTATTAGGGGAAATGCTTGTGACAGAAATTAGGGAGGAAGATAGAAAACGCTGGGAGAGCCATCAGAGGGTGATGCAAGTCTAAACTCCAGTGAAGGAGAGAGGGAGGCAGAGTCAGCTGGAAGCGCCCTAGACCCACTGCAGGCTAAGGGAAGTTTAGTAAGGGGATCAGGGAGTCCTGGAGCTCAGTCGGCCTTCAGTGGAGGAAAGGTCCTGCCTTAATTTCCCTGCTGTTCTCAACCCTGTCCGGAGGAAGCCTATGGGAACATGGTTTCAGAGCAAATGTGGCGATAGGCTTCAGGCTAGAATAGCTGGGACCATCATCAGTTACACGTCCTCTAGCTGAGGGCCTCAGATGTGCATTCCTGTGAGTGCCACAGTGGTCCAGTAGAGAGAGAAAAAATGATGATGATGAAAGAGAAAACAATAATAGACTGATGAATTATTATCTTTAAGTAGATGAGATAGGATGTGGTTTGGACACCGGCAGAGGAACTGGCTCTGGCTGGGACTAGCTTAACCTACAACAACTGTCTATGTGGTGGAAGGCCCATCAAGTGGTACAGCTGCAAATGCATGAGCTGATGGTGGTGGAATCTGTGAAATTGTCTTCTAATGTGTTCACTTCTCTCAGTGAGGTAGGAAGCAAGGTCATCAGTGGAAGTAAGAATGGGGAAGGGGGGTTGGATGTGTGAGCACAGAGAGAAGGTGTGTAAGAGTCATCCAGGCCCGGAGGAGGCTGAGGGTGAGCTATGCAGGGAGAGGGTGATTGCTGAACGTGGTGGGGGCTCCCCATGAGATTTGGGTGGTGAAGGTAGAGAGAACAGTCAGTGTGCTGTGTGCTGCTCTCCAGTCTCCTGCATCTCACGGGGGCAGGTGAATGTAGGCAGAGGTGGAATTCACCAGCTGTGTAGTTTTGCCAAGCAAGTGTGACAACACAAGGGAGAGACAAGGGAGGGATGGAAATTATCTACCATAGAATTCAAAATGGGTGAGGAGGGAGGAGAGGACACCCAAGGCTCAGGGACAATGG
>NW_012099410.1:70706-72793 GCF_000951045.1 Mandrillus leucophaeus | reverse complement strand
CAAAACCACAATGAGAAATGAGTCCAAAGGTACAAGTCCCTGGGGAAAGTCCCCATGCGGGAGGACTTCTGAAGGGTCTGTGTCCTTCGGGAAACTCAGGCTCCTGCTGGAGCTGCGAGATCAGGAACATCCTGAGAGAGGATGTGGAGGTTTTCCTGATCAAGGGCTGAGAATTCCAGGGGGTACAGTGGGAAGATTTCTGGAGTTGGGGTGAGAGGATGAGGGGGACAGAAGAGGAGTGTGCAGAGCCTTTTGAGGATGCGAGTGCAGGGTGTTTGGGGGACCCAGTGTGACTGACACAAACAGGGAAAGGGCATGAGGAGCTCAGTCCTGGTGGACTCAAGGCAGACGATGGTGCTGAGGCTGTGGGAGACGAGGGAGGAGGAGCAGGGGTGGCTCTCACCTGGGCTCTGTCCATGGAGGTGAGGACGGTGGAGTGGTTGGGTCTTAGTGCTGTCTGGACCTTTCTTGACCCCCTGATGACAGAATGGAGTGCCTGAGGCAGGGGGATTCTTAGAGGATTGACCCTTGAACGTGAGGAAGGGAAGTGAGCTCGTTCCAGGTCTCAGGTCTACCCTGACACCCTCTGCAGGTGGTGTCACTTCTGGGTCCCACGTGTGACCCCAGCACAGGGGCTCTCTTCTTCCCTGCTGAGGAGACGGAGGCCCAGGGGAGCTGTGCTCAGATTTGATAATGCTAATATGTGTGTTTACATCTTAGAATACTATGTGGACATGGAGGTGTTGTTTCCAAACAAAAGAAAACTGAGTAAACGGGAGTTTTAAGAAACCTGAGCAATGGAGAGTAGAAGAAAATGTTTCTACTTTTCAGTTTCCCCAAATGTTGCTGTCAAGGCGCTGGAGAGAGAAGTTGCAGGGAAAACAGAAACCTCAGAGAGAGTTGGAGCTCCTGAGCTCTGCTCACCTCCACAAGAAAGATGTTTGGGAAATTATTAAGACAATTTGACATTACTTGGAAATTTCATAATACGAGGAAATTGTAGCAACTCTCTTCAGTGTACTAATATTATTGTTGGAAAAATGATATTTTTTAAGAGATGCGTACTGAAGTATTTAGGAATGAGGGTCATGATGTTGTTAAATGATTGTCAAATGTTTTAGTAAAAATTATAGAAATATAATTTATTACATACACAAAGGAAATAATTAGATCTATGGTGACCATTGCATTCTTGCAAACTTTAGGACTCTTTGCAATTTTGTGTAATATTTGGAGAAAAAATTAAAGTGAATAATACAGAATCGCATGAGAAATGTTCACCACATCATGTGGATTGGAAATTAAGCTTCGAGACCAGATGAGGTGGCTCATGCCCGTAATCCCACAGCTTTGAGAGGCTGAGGTGGGAGGATCACTTTAGGCCAGGAGTTCAAGAGCAGCCTGGGAAACATAGGAAGACCCCGTCTCTAGAAAATACTAAACAATTAATTGAATGTGGTGGCGGGTATACCTCTGGTTCTAGCTACTTGGGAAGCTGAGGTGGAGAATTGCTCAAGCCTAGGAGTTCAAGGTTATAGTGAGCTATGATCATGCCACTGCCTCAGTGACAGAGCGAGATCCTGTCTCAAAAAAAATTAAAAATAAAGAAAGAATATTAAGCTTTAAGAGCATTCAAGAGCATGTGTGTGAGAATGTGTCAGTGTGTGCCAGTTGTGTGTATTTTGTGTGTGATTGTGTCATTGTGTGGAGAGTATCTAAGAACATATGTCAATCTGTGTGACGGCACCTTTGTGTCTGTGTATGTTGGTGTGTGAGTCTATGTGTGCATTCACTCATTCATTCATTCACTCAACTAGTATACTTAAAGTAACAATCAGGCACTATTCAAGGCAAGGGAAATACAGCTGTGAACAATCCAGATCACTGTCCTTGTCCTCATGAAGCTTGTATTCCAGAGGAGAGAGAGACTATAAGCAATTAAAATAAATACATCTGTAGCTGGGCACAGTGACTCATGCCTGTAATTCCAGCACTTTGGGAGGCTGAAGTGGGAGGACACCTTGAGGCCAGGAGTTTGAGACCAGCCTGGGAAACATAGCAAGACTCCATGTGTACCAAAAAGAAAT
>NW_012099410.1:62412-63951 GCF_000951045.1 Mandrillus leucophaeus | reverse complement strand
ACTTTGGGAGGCTGAAGTGGGAGGACACCTTGAGGCCAGGAGTTTGAGACCAGCCTGGGAAACATAGCAAGACTCCATGTGTACCAAAAAGAAATACAAAATAGCTGAGTGTGGTGGCACACGCCTGTAGTCCCCAGCTACTTGGGAGGCTGGGGTGGGAGGATCACTTGAGCCCAAGAGTTTGAGGCTACAGTGAGCCAAGACTGCACTACTGCACTCCAGCCTAGGTGACAGAGCACAACCTGGTCTCTGAAAATAAATACATCAGTAAATAATTCTTAAATGTTAGTAAAAGCGTTGTGAACAAAGACAAAACAGGGTGGGGTCAGAGGGGATGGGAGACGCCACATGAAGTGGGCAGTGCAGGGACGGGTTGTGGTGGGAATGAGGAGAATGTCAGGGTGGAAGGGAGCCCTGGAGATGAGCTTCCAGGGAGGGGAGCAGTTGTGCAGAGCTTCTGAGGGGTGGACACCTGGGTGTAACATGCTTTGAAAAGATTCTTCAAAACATCCCAAAGGTATTACAGGGGACATTTTCCTCCATTCCCAGACCGCAAGTCATCTGCCAGAAACGAGCACGTGACCATGTCTCATGCATCCTTCCTGGAAAGCAGCTGTGCACGTGTTATTGTTGTTACGTGAAGAAGGAGCACTGAAAAGAAAGAAGCAGAGGAAGAAAATGCTTCTTCTCTTCGGTTTTCCGCAGTGTTGTCATGAAGGGCTGGAGAGAGGGTTTGCAGGGAGGAGACAGAAACCTCAGGGACGGCACAAGGCTCCAGAGCTTCCCTCTCCTCTCGTCGTTATGGAGTCCCTTGCTGCCCAGAGGCTCCTTCACTCCCACTGATGCTCAGCCCCGGGTCAGCCATCTCTGCCTGACTTACAGCCCACTCCTCTCTTCTGCTCAGAGAATCTGAGAGCAGCGCGGCGGCGCCCCCCGTGTGGCCACAGGGCTGAGGATGGTAGCCCTGACGTCCTACCTCCCCTGCTCAGCCAAGACCTCTGGATCTCCCTGGGCTCCAGGCAGCAGGACAGGCGTCTGAACACAAGAGGGCGCGCCTACCCTAGGTCAGGGTTGGGATCGGCCGGAGTCTGTGTGGTTCTACTCATGTACGCTTTATTGTATTCCATTGATTTATGCCTATTTTATGCCAACATCACACTGCTTTTTATTACTAGAATTTATAGCAAATATTGAAATCACCCACTATGCATCCTCCAAATTTCTTCATTTTAAAAATTATTTTGGCTATTCAAAGTTATTTTTATTTCCGTAGAAATGGTAGCTTCAGCTTGCCAATTTCTTTAAACATTTCTTTTAAAGCTCACCAGTGTTTTAATTCAAATTGCACTTAATTTAATAGCTCGATTTTGGAAATTAATAACATTGGAGATCCCAGTTCTTGAATACACTACTTCTCTGTTTATTTCGATCATCTTTACTTTCTGTCGGTGCTGTCATGTAGATCTTAGTGTACAAATCACAAACACTATTAAAAAATTAATGTCTGAACATGGTATTACTTTAATAAATGTTTTATAA
>NW_012099410.1:57137-60812 GCF_000951045.1 Mandrillus leucophaeus | reverse complement strand
CTTGGGTCTTATAAGTCTGATTCTGTTTCAGCGTTTACAGGTTGGTATTGGGCTCTGAGGACCATGAGCTGTACGGTGTCAACCCTTTCCCTGACAAACTGTAAAATTCTGTTGACAACACAAGGTCCTATGGTAAACAGAAATAGTAGACTTAGCAGGGGTCCAAGGCAGGGGGCTAATAGGGAAAACGTAGAGGAATTCCACCATTGGTCTGCAGCTGAAGCAAACTGCTGTGTTTTTGCTTCTATGCTTAACTTGTGTAACTGTTGGACCTGGTCTTCTACAAGCCCTGATTCATTTATGTAGAAACAACAGTCTTCTTTTAGAAACATACATGTACCACCTTTTTCAGCAGTAAGTAGGTCTAGGGCCCTCTGGTTCTGCAAGGTTACCTGGGCTAGGGACGTGAGCTGTCGCTGAAGGGAGGTAAGGGACTCAGCAATGGCGAATTGTTGGTACAACTTGTTGCTTTCTATGAGGGTGTGACCTAGGGCTCCCCCTGCCAGTCTGGCCGCAATGAGGGATGAGGTGAGGGAGATTCCCGCAATGAGGGGGAGAAATATGGCTCGTGCAGGTCTCGGTCTAGGGACTGGGTGAATAGCAGTACTAGTCCAGTTACCGGTGTACCCCAGGAACTTGCCGGCAGTTAGTAGAGTCAACCAGGGAACTAATGTGACAGGAATACACAGTAGGTTGGTAACAGAGGGACCAGACAGGTTCTTAGATAATGTTTCATTACACCAGAAGAATATGCCCGGCGGAGCCCTTAGGGTGGTACTAGGGGGCGTTGCAGTGATGTCGCAGAGGCTGGAATTAGTTCCTGAGAAACAGTGGGGAAACTTCTCCTGACTGGGGTTTAGGTATAGTGGCACGTTAGGGATAGGGGCATATGAGAGGTTTCGGAGGTTGTTAGCTTGGGCAGAGGTAGAGGATCCCCATGGCAGAGTGACAGCGGTTAGCGGTGGATGCCCTAGAGTGGCACACAGAAAGCAGCCAGACAAGATGTGAAGTCCTGTAAGGTTAGCAAGTTCTAATCCTTCTTGTAATAATTTTAACCAGGAGAAAGGACGTAAATCTTGTGTTAGGCGGTTTTCTTGTCATTGGATATTCCCATGGACCAGGGGCCGTACCTGCACTAGACCTCGCCACAGATAGAGGTGACTGCTAGGCCACGTGGAGGAGGAGGAGTAGTATACAGCCCCATGTTGAGGCGTGGTCCAGCGGGAGTTCCAGGGGTCTTTGACTATCCATGTATATGAAAAGTCCCTGTCTCGTCTGTGATGGAAGGGCCACTTAGGATCTAACTGTTCTTCCTTACCCCAATAATGGGATTTATGGATGTTACAATAGTTATAAGGGCAGCCGGCATTTTGATGCCACCAATAGTGCTTACAATTGTATTTAGTCTGATCGAACTCAAAGCATATCATTGGTGCCATTGGTTTGGCTATTTGAAAACCAGTAAAATTTAGTAAAATTGGGCTATTGCACCCTGAGGAGGGGCAATCAGCACTGGCCAATAATTTCCCAGGCTTATGAGGTTGCCCAGGGTGGGTTTGGTTTTCATAAAGCCAGAATCTCCAGATAAAGGGATTAGGAGCTGGTTTTGTGTTTTCCCCAACGGCCACTAGGGCGACTAACGTTAGGGTTAGACTACCTAACTGCATGTTTGCAGTGAGCTATGCTGCCGGTGCAGGGTGAGTTTTAAGGGGTTGTTCTTAGCTCTGTCCACAGTCCACGTGGCCGGTGCTTCAGCCGCCACCGTGATTGGCCCCAGAAGGTCGGAGGTTGGGTCCACTGGCTTGACGTGGGTGTAGTGGATCCACGACGCGATGCCTTCTATCTTCAGGGCGGTGGGTGTGGTTAGGAGTACCTGGAATGGTCCCTTCCACCTGGGTTCTAGGGTCTCTTGTCAGTGTCGCTTAACTAGGACCCAGTCTCCCGGCTGGTACGGATGGGGTGTCGGTGGGGGACCGGTCTCATATAGTTCCTTCAGCTTGGGCCAGATTTCTTGATGAATTTTCTGCAAGGCTTGTAGGGAAAATAAGAGTTCAGAGACATTTTCTGTTTCAGACTTGAGCAGATCATCTTTTAGGCTGGGAACTAAGGGTGGGGGTCTGCCATACATGATTTCGTAAGGGGTAAGGCCCAGTCTGTAAGGGGTATTATGGGCCCAGAACAGAGCATAGGGGAGAAGGACCACCCAATTAGCGCCAGTCTCCATAGTCAATTTAGTTAAGGTTTCTTTTAAGGTCCGATTCATCCTCTCTACCTGTCCTGAACTCTGGGGCCTGTAAGCGCAATGTAGTTTCCAATTTGCCCCAAGGATGGAAGCCAAATCCTGACTTACCTTAGCGACGAAGTCCGGCCCATTATCTGACCCTATCTGGACGGGGAAGCCATACCTGGGGAGGATATCTTCCAGAATTTTCTTTGCTACAACCTGAGCAGTTTCCCTTTTGGTTGGGAATGCTTCAGTCCACCCTGAAAAAGTATCTACAAAGACAAGTAAGTACCAATACCCATATTTTCCTGGCTTTATCTCAGTAAAATCTACTTCCCAGTAGATACCGGGCCTGGTTCCCCTGAGCCTTGTTCCCATTGCAGCCTGGGATTGGGGGTAGGCGTTGTTAAGCTGGCAGACTCTGCAACTGGTCACGATGCTGCTGGCCATTTCGGCTATATGTCTGATTTTAAGCTTGGAGCGTCTGATCAGGTCTATCATCTGCCGGGCACCCAGGTGGGTGGTTTGGTGGATGTGTTCTAACACTTGTTGTCCTAATTTTTCTGGTAGGATGGTTTGGTCATTAGTACCAGTCCACTACCCATTCTGAATCTGTTTCAGGGGAAGTTTGTCAATCCACTGGAGATCTTGTTCTGAATAAGCAGAGAGATATGGCAAGTCCCGGGGGCCCGGATCAGGGAGCTGGAGTGCAAGGAGTTGGCTGGGAGCCTTTGCCACACTCCTTGCAGTTTGGTCTGCCAGAAAGTTGCCTTGAGCAGTTGGAGTGGTTGGTTTCTGATGCCCTGGGCAATGTACAATAGCTAATTTTTCTGGTCTCCATAGGGCTGTTAACAGGGCTAGGATCTCTTGCTTGTTTTTTATCTCTTTTCCTTCAGCCGTTAGTAACCCTCGCTCCCTGTAAATGGCCCCATGTATGTGCGCCGTAGCAAAAGCATATCGGCTGTCTGTGTACACTGTCAGTTTCTTCCCTGCCCCTAAGGTAAGAGCTTGGGTGAGCGCTATCAGTTCGGCCTTCTGGGCCGATGTCCCCGGGGGCAGGGGTTCCGCCCAGATTACCTCCGTCTCTGAAGTCACTGCCGCTCCAGCGTACCTCTGGCCTTGGTGTATGAAGCTGCTCCCATCAGTGAACCAGACTAGGTCAGCGTCAGGAAGTGGGCGGTCCTGCAGGTCTTCTCGAACTCCGTGCACCTGAGCTAGTATCTCGGTGCAATCATGGAGCGGGGCATCCAGGTCCAGGTTGGGCAGCAGCGAGGCAGGGTTTAAGGTTGTTGGGGGCAGGAAAGTTATCCTGAGGGGATTTAGTAGTAGTCCTTGGTAGTGGGTGAGCCGGGCGTTACTTATCCATCGATTAGGTGGCTGTTTGAGTACACCCTCGATGGCATGTGGGGTAACGATCTGTAATTCTTGACCCATGACAAGTTTGTCAGCAT
>NW_012099410.1:54988-57087 GCF_000951045.1 Mandrillus leucophaeus | reverse complement strand
GTCTCTGAAGTCACTGCCGCTCCAGCGTACCTCTGGCCTTGGTGTATGAAGCTGCTCCCATCAGTGAACCAGACTAGGTCAGCGTCAGGAAGTGGGCGGTCCTGCAGGTCTTCTCGAACTCCGTGCACCTGAGCTAGTATCTCGGTGCAATCATGGAGCGGGGCATCCAGGTCCAGGTTGGGCAGCAGCGAGGCAGGGTTTAAGGTTGTTGGGGGCAGGAAAGTTATCCTGAGGGGATTTAGTAGTAGTCCTTGGTAGTGGGTGAGCCGGGCGTTACTTATCCATCGATTAGGTGGCTGTTTGAGTACACCCTCGATGGCATGTGGGGTAACGATCTGTAATTCTTGACCCATGACAAGTTTGTCAGCATCTTGTACCATCAGGGCCGTGGCCGCAATCATTCGGAGACAAGGGGGCCACCCAGCAGCCACTGGGTCTAACTTCTTTGACAGGTAGGTAACCAGCCTCCGCCAGGGGCCTAAGTTTTGAGTTATCACCGCCTTGGTGACACCCTTGCTCTCGTCCACGTATAAGTGGAACGGCTTGGTGACATCAGGTAGTCCCAGTGCAGGCGCAGAGAGTAGGGTGGTTTTGATCTGTTGGAAAGCCGACTCGGCTTCTTCTGTCCAATTAAATGGCTGCTGCCCCCATGTTGCCTGATACAAGGGTTTAGCCAGCTCTGCGAACCCAGGTATCCATAGTCTACAAAATCCCGCCAACCCCAGGAATTCCCTTACTTGTCGGGTGGATGGTGGCCTGGGAATCTGCAGAACAGTCTGCTTCCAGGCGTCTGTTAACCAGCACTGCCCTCCTTTTAGCAGGTACCCCAGATATGTTACTTCTGATTTACAGATTTGAGCTTTCTTTGCCGAGGCTCGGTAGCCTAGATTCCCTAGAGCTTGTAAGAGACCCTTGGTCCCTTGAATACAAGCTTCTTGGGTCTCAGCAGCAATCAGGAGGTCATCAACATTTTGTAGTAAAGTTACCTCAGGGTGTTTACGTCGGTACTCACCCAGGTCTTCATGGAGGGCCTCATCGAACAGGGTAGGAGAGTTTTTGAATCCCTGTGGCAGCCTGGTCCATGTCAGTTGGCCACTTATGCCCCTTCCAGGGTCATTCCACTCGAAGGCGAAGAGCTTTTGGCTCTGAGGGGCTAAAGGCAAACTGAAGAAAGCATCTTTCAAATCTAAAACAGTGTACCATTGATGTTTAGGGTTTAGGGTACTCAGGAGGGTATACGGGTTAGGCACAGTTGGATGTATGTCCATAACCCTCTTATTGACTTCTCTCAAGTCTTGTACAGGTCTGTATTCTCCGCTATTAGGTTTTCGTACCGGCAACAATGGAGTATTCCAGGGCGAGTGACATGGGCGAAGGACCCCTTGGTCGAGGAGCTGGCGAATATGCGGTGCAATCCCTTCTTTGGCCTCTAGGGGCATCGGGTATTGGCGTACCCGCACGGGGTCTGTCCCAGGCTTAAGTTCAACAAATAAGGCAGGACGGTGTTTTGCTAGTCCTAAGCCCCCCGTTTCCGCCCAAGCTCCTGGATATTGCTGGAGCCAGGTTGCTATGTCTTGGTCAGGGGCCGCTCGCTCCTGGTGGAGCTGGTACTCATCTTCTAGGGTTATAGTCAGGACGGACACGGGCTGATTTTGGGAGTTGGTCATGACGGGCCCCTCAGGGAGGAAATGGATCTGTGCTCCCATTTTAGTTAGCAGGTCTCTCCCTAATAGGGGACAGGGGCTCTCAGGGATGACCAGGAAAGAATGGGTTACATTCCTGGCTCCGAGGTTTACTGTTCTTTGTGTTGTCCAGGGGTATTTCTTAATTCCTGTGGCCCCTTGTACCCACGAGGACTTGGAGGATAATTTTCCATTACTTTTAACTAGGACCGAGTGCTGTGCTGCCGTATCGACCAAGAACTGAACTGGGGACCCCTCCACTTGCAAAGTTACCCTAGGTTCGGGGAGGGGGTCTGAACCCCATCTTCCCTAGTCTTCGTCTTGAGTGACTAGTACGAGTGTAGACCTAGGGGGTCCCTGTCCTCATTGTTTCTTTTTGGGGCAGTCTCTTACCCAGTGGCCAGCTTCCTTACAGTA
>NW_012099410.1:54361-54938 GCF_000951045.1 Mandrillus leucophaeus | reverse complement strand
AGTTGTAAATGGTATTTAGTTTTTTTACTGTTTATTTTAGTTTCAGGTGTTAACACGTCAGCAGCTGAGGCAGCACAGCGGAGTGCAGGCACATCAGCTGGTGTGGGGTACCGCCGGGAGTGGGGCTGTGGTATTCCTGTGCAACGCTTGTGTTAGCAGTGGTGGTGGCGTGGCAGAGGCGGAGCTGCTGGTGTCTGCTCTGGCACTCGCATAGACAGCTGTGACAGCCAGAAAGATTGCTTGAATCTGAGAGTTTGAGGCTGCAGTTAGCTATGATCGTGCCATTGCATTCCGCCTTGGTAACAGAGTGAGACCTTGTCTCAAAACAAAAAAGGTTTTTTTGAGGCAGGGTCTCAGTGTGTCACCCAGGCTGGAGTGCAGTGGTGTGATGTTGGCTCACTGCAACCTCCGCCTCCTGGGTTCAACAGATTCTCCTGCCTCACCCTTCTGAGAAGCTAGGATTATAGGCGTCCACCAACATGTCGGGCTAATTTTGTATTTTTAGTAGAGACGGAATTTTGCCATGTTGGCCAGGCTGGTCTGGAATTCCTGACCTCAAGTGACCCGCTGACCTCGG
>NW_012099410.1:53764-54196 GCF_000951045.1 Mandrillus leucophaeus | reverse complement strand
ATGGCAGAAGCCAAGTTGCTAATTTGAGATCTTCTTTTTTAATAGAGGCACTTAAAAATACCAATTTTTCTCTAGTACTGCAGCTACATCCCACAGATTTTGATTTATTGTACTTTCATATCCTTCAGTTTAGAAGACGTCCTAATTTCTCTTGTGATTTCTTCGTTGACAAAATTATCGATCAGAATTTTGATGTTTAATTTCCAGATACTTGCTATTTTTATGATCACGTATCTTAGTCCATTTGGGTTGTTGAAACAGAACACCGTAGTCTGTGTGGCTTATAAACAACAGAAATCTATTTCTCACAATTCTCAAAATTCCGGAGCCTGGGAACTCCAAGGTCAAGACAATGGCAGAGAGAGTGTGTGATGAAGGGTGCATCCTGATTCACAGATGGTGTCTTTTCTTGGTGTCCTTACATGGTGGAAG
>NW_012099410.1:52945-53387 GCF_000951045.1 Mandrillus leucophaeus | reverse complement strand
TGTGTATAAATCAATAAAGACTGTGTGGCTAATGCTTTTTGGTTTTCTAGGTCTTTGCTGGAATTTTCTATAGTTTTAAAATTTATTGCTAAAGAGAAACTTTTAACATGTCTAATGTTTAACGTTTAACATGTCTAACCCCTGCCTCCCTAGTTCCAGCAATTTTCCTGCCTTAGCCTTCATTGTAACTGAGATTACGGGCACCTGCCACTACACCTGGCTATTTTTTTTGTATTTTTAGTACAGACAGGGTTTCATCTTGTTGGCCAGGCTGATCTTGAATTCCTGACCTTGTGATCCGCCAGCCTCAGCCTCCCAAAGTGCTGGGATTATAGGAGTGAGCCACCGTGCCCAGCCAGATTCTTTTTATTCTATCCATTGTGATAATCTCTGAATTCTGATTGGGGAGTTTAATCCATTTACATTTAAAGTAATTACTGAT
>NW_012099410.1:44799-47170 GCF_000951045.1 Mandrillus leucophaeus | reverse complement strand
GCGGAGCTTGCAGTGAGCTGAGATCCGGCCACTGCACTCCAGCCTGGGTGACAGAGCGAGACTCTGTCTCAAACAAACAAACAAACAAACAAACAAACAAGTATAAAGTCATACTTTTGCCAAAGATGATACAATTAGCTTGCATCCAACTAAAAACACACTAACCCTTTCCTCAGAAAAAGAATCAAACTGAATACATGATATGCACTTTTCTCTTTGATGTACTGTAACCTAAATACCATGTGTAATAAAAGTGACACCATCATTAATAAAAGGGAACTATTGTTAACACATCTTATGTTTTATTACAAGATGATCAGGAAAAGTTGAAAAGAAAGGTATTTGCTCAAAGCATGTATGGATACATACACACAGACAGAAATATCATTATAAAAACATAAGGAAGTAATGCTGATAACATTTACCGTCCTTATTTCTGTAAGTGCTCACATGGTTACAGCTGGTTATTTATTTATTTACTTATTTATTTGAGACAGGGTCTTGTTCTGTTGCCCAGGCTGGAGTGCAGTGGCATTACCTCGGCTCACTGCAACCTCCACCTCCTGGGCACAAGTGGTCCTCCTAGCTCAATCTCCTAAGTAGCTGGGACTATAAGCACACCTCCAAGTCTGACTAATTTTTTGTATTTATTTTCAGTAGAGATGGAGTGTCAGCATTTTGCTCAGGTTGGTCTCACATTCCTAGACTTAAGCAATCCACCTGCCTCAGCCTCCCAAAGTGCTGGGATTACAGGCATGAGCCACTGTGCCGGCCACAACTAGTATTTATAAATACTTTTGTTGTTTTTCACTAATCACCCCATATTCCCATTGCTTTCAGCAAGTCCGTCAACTGATCAGGTTTCTTTTCCTGCTTGGGTGACTCAAACCTTCATTTCTGAAGGGAATGGGTCATTAGAAGTCCTACCTGACTTGGGTTGTTGTAGTTTTTATTGACTTTAATTATAGGGCAAAGTATTACTAAGACATGCTCTAAAAGATCTCCTGTGTTGCAGATAATAGTCCTATTACCGCCATTGTGTAGTAGCAGACCAATTCCCCGTGATGACCAGGACCAATCACCCCAGAGGGTGCAGTCACTCCTTCCTTTGTTGATTCAGAATCATGAGGAGCTGAAGGCCCGGGTGTCTGTCTTAGCTTCCAGCTCAGTGGTTCATTTCTGTGACTCCTGAGGGAGCTCAATGGTTCATTTCTGTGTCTCCTCCTTTTGTAAACCTCTAGATCCTGATCCTGTTCCTCCTGACTGGGCAAGACCTCACAGCCAGTGTCTCCACCATCTCCTAAAGGTTTCACTCTGGCAACAGGTCTATACTTTCCTGGAACAGACCTCCCGGAGGAAGGGGCAGACTGCCATCTTTGCTGTTACATAACCTTCACTGGTGATACCTTCAGGTACTGGAAAATCCGAGGCAACTAGGGACTGTGGCAGACCCCAGCAACTGTACAGCCCTACAGAAAAGTGGCCAGACTGTTAAAAGAGAAAACAAAGGAGAGAAAAGAAAACCCACTCAAAGGTCAGCAACCTCAAAGATTTAGGGTAGATAAGCCCACAAAGGGGAGAAGAAATCAGCAAAAGAATCTGATAACCAACCTGACAGAGCTGAAAAACACACTAGAAGAATTTCACAGTGCACTCACAAGTATTAATAGCAGAATAGAGCAAGTGGAGAAAAGAATCTCAGTGCTTCAAGACTGGCCTTCTGTAATAAGACAAGAAGACGAGACTAAAGAAAAAAGAATGAAAAGGAATGAACAAAACACCTGAAAAACATGGGATTACGTAAAAAAACTGAATGTATGAATGATTGGTATACCTGATAGAGACCGGGAGAATGGAACCAATTTGGAAAACATTTCAGGATATCATCCATGAAAACTTCCCCAACCTAGCTAGACAGGCCAACATTCAAATTCAGAAATGCAGAGGATCCCAGTAAGTTGCTCCATGAGAAGATCATCCATCATCCCCAAGACAAATAATCATCAGATGCTCCAAGGTTAAAATGAAAGAAAAAAATGTCAATGGTAGCCAGAGAGAAAGGCCAGATCACCTACAAAGGGAAGCCCATCAGACTAACAGTAGATCTCTCAGTGGAAATCCTACAAGCCAGAAGAGATTGAGGGCCAATACTCAACACTCTCAAAGAAAAGAGTTTCCAACCCAGAATTTCATATCCAACCACACTATGTTTCATAAGCAAAGGAGAAATCAGATTCTTTTCAGGCAAACAAATGCCAAGGGAATTCATTACCACCAGACCTGCATTACAAGAACTCCTGAAGGAAGCACTAAACATGGAAAGACAGTTACCAGCCACTACAAAAACACAGTGAAGTACACAGACTAGTGA
>NW_012099410.1:42772-44557 GCF_000951045.1 Mandrillus leucophaeus | reverse complement strand
CAGAAAATTAACAAAGATATTCAGGACCTGAACTCAGCCCTGGATCAAATGGACCTGATGAATATCTACAGAAGTCTTCACCCCAAAACAACAGAATATATATTTTTGGCATTGCCACGTGGCGCTTACTCTAAAATCGATCACACAATTGGAAGTAAAACACTCCTCAGCAAATGCAAAAGAACTGAAATCACAACAAATAGTCTCTTGGACCACAGTGCAATCAAATTCAAAATAAAGACTAAGAAATTCACTTAAACCATACAATTACATAGAAATTGAATAATCTGTTCTTGAACGACTTTTGGGTCAATAATGAAATTAAGGCACAAATCAGGAAGTTCTTTAAAGATAATGAGAACGAAGATACAATGTATCAGAATCTCTGGGAAACAGCTAAGGCAGTGTTAAGAGAGAAATTTATAGCATTAAATGCCCACATCAAAAAGTTAGAAAGATTTCAAGGTAACAACCTAAAATCACAACCAAAAGAACTTGAGAACAAAGAGCAAACATATCCCAAAGCTAGCAGAAGACAAGACATAATAAAAAAAAAATTAACAAAGGCATTGTCTCCTGAAGGAGGCAGAGACACGAAAAACCACTCAAAAGATCAACGAATTCAGGATTTTTTTTTTTTTTTGAGATGGAGTTTCACTCTTGTTACCCAGGCTGAAGTGCAGTAGCGTGATCTTGGCTCACTACAAGAGGGGAATAGCACACACTGGGGCCTTTCAGAAAGTGGAGGGTTGGAGGAAGAAGAGGATCAGGAAAATAACGAACGCATACTGGGCTTAAAACCTGGGTGATTACATAATCAGTGCACCAAACTCCCACAACGCAAGTTTACCTGTAAATCAGCCTCCACTTGTATCCCTGAACTGAAAATAAAAGTTAAAAAAAGGAACTGATCTGTGGATTTTGCCTGTTGCTGAGTAGGTCTATTTCGATTATGCAAACCAGCACTGAGGAAATAATCACAGGGTGGTCAGGGGCCCACTGGACCCGCTGTGAGAATGGTTCATGGATGTTAGGGCTTCAGGTTTTCTATTCTTCCTAATTTAATCTTGCTAGGTTATATGTTTTCTGGAATTTATCCATATCCTCCAGGTTTTCCAGTTTGTCAGTACAGAATTGTTTATAATAGTCTCTGATGGTCTTTTGTATTTTTCCAGGTTCAAGCAACTCTCTCCTGAGTAGCTGGGAATTACAGGTGCATGCCACCATGCCCAGCCAATTTTTGTATTTTTAGTAGAGACAGGGTTTCACTTGTTGGTCAGGCTGGTCTCAAACTCCTGACCTCCTGATCCGCCCACCTTGTCCGCCTAAAGTGCTGGGATTACAGACGTGAGCCACTGCGCCCGGCTATCCAATCTACATTTTTATTGATAGTCACCCACCTGAATAATGACTTAAATCCTGCCGTTAATTTGGTTTCAAGCTTTAAATTCATCTGGTACTCCAGTATCATATGTATAAATGTTAGGATCAAAAAATTCACAAGAACACTTTTTGTACTACGATGCCTTTTTAAAATTTTAACAAAAATGCCATTTAAAAACATTTTTTTTGGTGAATGAAATGCCAGGGCGAAAGAGCTAGCCAATTGAATTAGAGCGCAAGTACCACTCCTTTTATTTGGCAGAGTATCCCACAAAGGTCCACCACAATGCCACCATACATCTGCTTGGGGATGGATAAGGGCGGACTGATGGGTTAGCTCTTGGAAGTGCTTGACCTCACTGCATCCCGTCAGGTTTCCAAGGAAAGCCAAATTTTCTCCCT
>NW_012099410.1:41480-42287 GCF_000951045.1 Mandrillus leucophaeus | reverse complement strand
AAGTATAGCATAGGGACTCTGTTTTAAGGGGACAAGAGTCCCATTCCCACCAGTTAATACAACTAGTATTTTTGGCGTTATCATGATCTTTACAGGAATTTGCTGTATCTTTCCAATCTGAGGAGGTCCAAGAGGGACAAAGATATTTATCTGAGGCAGTAAGCTGTCTTTGGTCCTGTAAATTTCCACAAGACATGACTAGACAAGCATCAAAGGTAATAATTTTGGCCAAACGTGATCTAGTTACATTAATGATGAGATGGCGGCAGTTAAGGGAAAGAAAAGAAGAAAAAGAGATACACAGATTACGTTTTTCTTTTTATCGTCACTCTGGTGGGAGTTGACGGAGTAACGGTCCATGTCTCTGGAGACTGGGATGCCTTCTTGACTCGAGTATAATGGGTCCACCCTTTCTCAGTGGTCTGAACTGCTGTTTCAGTCGTTGTGAGCACCAGATAGGGTCCTTCCCAGGTAGGCTCGAACTTTCCCTCTTTTCAGCCTTTGATAAGGACATGATCTCCAGGTTGATGCTGGTGGGCCAGGAATTCAAGGGGTAGAGTCTGTGCTAGGAGACCTTGAGTCCTGAGGGAAGAAAGAGTGGAAGACAGACAAATACATAATTTCTAAGGAACTGATCTTTTGTTTTGTTCATAGGAAGGTCAGTAGTAGTGTTTAGATAAGGTAACCCATAAAGCATTTCATAAGGAGACAAGCCAAGATCCCTCTGAGGGGCAGTTTGGATTCTTAGTAAAGCAATGGGATGACATTTTGTCCATGGTAACCGAGTTTCTAAAATTAATTTGGTTA
>NW_012099410.1:40266-40875 GCF_000951045.1 Mandrillus leucophaeus | reverse complement strand
AGTCGACTTGGACACTTTGAAATGGCCTTAACCCAGGATTTCTCCCTCTGGGAGGTTGTCTTTTTAGGGTCTGCTTATGAGATTTTCTGCACACTGTACAAGTTTCCACTATTTGCTTGCTGAGGGTGTATATTCCTATGCACCCATAAACCCTAAGGACTACATCGCACATGGTTTGAGGACCCCAGTGAGATCCTTGATGAAGCTGCGACAGTATTTCCTCATAAGAGGTTTGGATAACATTTTCCTTCCATCTGGTAATAACCACTTTCCTTTTGAGTTTCCTCAGCTCCTAAGTTTTTTTAGTTTTTTCTGATCTACTTGAAAGAATATAGGCAGTGCAGCTGGAGATGGAAGACAAGGGGTTAGTCGAAAAATGGCTTCTGCCAGAGAAGAGGCAGCTTACTTAGCTATTTGGTCAGTGAGATTATATCCCTGGCCTTCAAATGAAGGATTCCTTTGATGTCCCGGAACATGTACAACAGCTATTGTTTTTGACAATTGTAAATTTTCCAGTACTTGTATTATTAGGTCCCTATGGAGTAAATTTTGATCTGAGCTGTTAATGAGGCCCCGCTCAGTCCAAATTTTTCCAAAAGTATGGACTAC
>NW_012099410.1:39185-40216 GCF_000951045.1 Mandrillus leucophaeus | reverse complement strand
GGGACTCGAGGTAAAAAGAGTAGAGCCCCTGGCCCCCCATTCCTCCTCAAAGATCATAAGTGGGGTGATTTCTTTTTCTTTTTTCCATTCAGGGCATTCTCTTATAAAGTGATCTTCCTTCCCACATTTGAAGCATTTCTTCTGCCCTGTTCCTCTTTTTATTTCCTTGTTCCCTGGTTTGATTCCTTTACCTCTGTTATAGGGTCTGGCAGTCGGGTACCTAAAAGATTTACCAGCTACATTTCTTTGAACTGCCTGTTGGGGAGTTCCCTGCTGTGAGGACAGCAGAATCTTTGCTTTGTGCTTTTGCTTTTCTTCATACATTCGTACATACACCATTTGGGCCTCCCTTAAGAGTTCCCCTATGGGATGGTCCTTCCAATTTTCTATCTTTTGTAATTTCTTGGTAATGTCTGGCCAGCTATTTGTGACAAAGTGAAGCTTTAACATTCCATGTCCAAGTGGGTCTCCTCCACCCAAACCAGCATAGTTCCTCATGTGTTCCTTAAGCCTATCAAAGCATTCTATAGGCCCCTCATCCTTTTCTTGCTGTATATTAAAAGCTTTGGTCATATTCTGGCTGCGGGGTACCGATTCTCTAATTCCTTTTATTATAATTTCTTGCAGGTCTCTCATATTCCTCCTATGAGCTATGTTGTTGTTATCCCACTGGGGATCTTGAGCAGGAAATTCCTGTTTGGCTGCAGGGATGTTTTGACCGGGAGGATGCTCATGCTCCCAAATGGTCATAGCGGCCCTATGCATCCTGCTCCTTTCTTCTCCTGAAAAAATGATGCCTATGATGGACATTAACTCAGCCCCAGTATACAACTGGGGTCCTAAAAATTGATCAATTTGATATGCCACTCCATACGGTTCATCTAAGTGTGGCTCAAGGTCCCTCTTCAAGCTCCGGACTTCTGAACTGGTCAGGGCAGCATTTACAAAGCCAATGCTCCCTCCTCTTAGAGGCATTTCCCTCAATGTGAAGAGGTTTGTAGCCAAACCCCTAGAGGAAGAGGGAAAAGGAA
>NW_012099410.1:37161-38386 GCF_000951045.1 Mandrillus leucophaeus | reverse complement strand
ATATAGAGGTGTGAAGTGGGAAATCAGGGGTCTCACAGCCTTCAGAGCAGACAGCCTCAAACAGAAATTTACCCACGTATTTATTAACTCAAGCCCGTGATAAGCATTGTTTCTATAGATTATAGATTAACTAAAAGTATTCTTTATGGGAAACAAAGGAATGGGCCAAAATAAAGGAATGCGTTTGGCTAGTTGTCTGCCACAGGAACATATCCTTAAGGCACAGATCGCTCATGCTATTGTTTGTGGTTTAAGAACGACTTTAAGCAGTTTTCTGCCCCGGGTGGGGCAGGTGTTCCTTGCCCTCATTCCGGTAAACCCACAACCTTCCAGTGTGGGCGTCATGGCCATCATGAACATGTCACAGTGCTCCAGAGATTTTGTTTATGGCCAGTTTTGGGACCAGTTTATGGCCAGATTTTGGGGGGCCTGTTCCCAACAGCTTTGTTCCTGTCACATTGTTGTTTTCTGGTTGTTTTATATGTCCTTTGTCTTTTTCTCTTATTGCTTGTCATTATGGTTTAGTGGATTTCTGTAGTAGGACCATTTGAGAACTTTCTCTTCCTCTTTTGTGTGATTGCTTTACCAGTGAGTTTATACTTGTGTACGTTTTCTTGGTAATAATGTGGAAATGTTGAAAATGTTGTCCTTTCAATTCCAGGTTTAGGACTTTCTTGAGCATTTCCTGTGTGCCCTGTCTAGCGGTAATGAAGCCTTTCAACATTTGCTTGTCTTGGAAAGATAATTTCCTTTTCAATTATGAAGAATAATTATGCTTGGTTTATTACTCTTGGCTTGGCAGTTCTTTTCTTTCAGGACTTTGATTATACTATCCTGTTCTCTTCTGGCCTGTGAGATTTCTGCTAAGAAATCTGCTGTTAGAGCTGGGCAGGGTAAGATTTCTGCTAAGAAATCTGCTGTTAGAGTAATTACAGGCATTACTCACACCCGTAATCCCAGCACTTTGGGAGACTAAGGTGGGCAGATCATGAGGTCAAGAGATAGAGACCATCCTGGCCAACATGGTGAAATCCCATCTCTACTAAAAATATATACACACACACACACATACACACACAAAAAAAACTAGCTGGGTGTGTTGGCATGTGCCTGTCATTCCAGCTCCTTGGGAGGCTGAGGTGGGAGAATCACCTGAACTCAGGAGGCAGAGGTTACAGTGAACCAAGATTGCACCACTGCACTCCAGCCTGGCAACATAGCAAGA
>NW_012099410.1:31938-34265 GCF_000951045.1 Mandrillus leucophaeus | reverse complement strand
GTGTTGGTGGGGTTCTTGTTGGTGGGTCCCACGTGTTGGTGGGGTTCTTGGAGTAAGGGGTATTAATTTAATGAGAAGTAGTTTCTGGCTTGTCTCCTTTAATTTTCAGATGACAAAGGAGGAATGGCCCTTGCCGCCAACACAGAACATAATGTATTTCCTCCTGGGAAACAGGACTCTTATCATTTACATATTCTATTAAAAGTTGGCAAGTCGAATCCTCATTTGACCTGAATTTTGGCCAGAAAACTGAAGGCTTTAGAATAGGTTCCTTGGTCCAAATGAAACAATAATACTTTATCATCTGTTGCTTTTTCTTATGTTTAGTCCTCTTGTATCCTTCCAATATTTTAACAGGAGTCCTAAAGGATTATCAGAGGTGATTTCACTGTCTGCCCTTTCCTTTTTACCTTCTATCTTACTCAGGGTATTTCCCATGTTGAATACTGGTTAGGCTCAGTCCCTTGAACTAGAGATTTCTCACCTATCCTTCCCTGGAGGTTTAATCCCTACCCTGGAGGTTCCTTGCCCTCCTCTCCTTTTGCTTCATCCACTCTGGCTGCTGTCCCAGAGGAAATTAGGCTCTCCTTAGCATCAGTGGGACTGCATAAACCCCAACGTCAGTATCCCCACAAGAGGGCTACCATAAGCCATATGAGGTGACCATGGAACCGCAGATTGGACTCACTCACTCTGCACAGCAGTAGTGCTTGTTACCTTTCACGTCCTTTAACCTCCAGAATATCCCCATCACCAAAGAAATACTGTTGTCCTTGTGACTTTTTTACCTTGGTCTCTGCAGAGTTACCTGGTCATTGCATACAAGGTAACAAGGTCATTGCAGTCCTTCCCCTTCCACAATGCTGAGAGCCTGAATTTGTTCATCACGATGGGTAGTCTCAATCTCCCATCCCTGGGGCCACCACTGTGAGGCAGTGAGGTGTGCCTCCCCTAGATGAGGTGATCAAAGACCCCTTCCCAAAGGAGAATGGGAATCCTGGATGAGCCCCCAGAAATTGTTAGAAATAAAGCTCGGAGTCACAAAGAAAATGAACACTTGAACAAAGGATTTCTCAGCAAGGCAATTTTTACTTCTGCAGAAAGGTGCTATCCATAAGCCTGATTGCCACGAGAGCACCCAGAACAAAGGAATGCAGGGTTTTTATGCCTAACACAAGTTGTTTCTACTATTGTGTCCTGTCTCCTTTGGCTGGAACTGTACCACACAATCTAAACTGATCCCAATTGGCTAAAAACTTAATCTTTCCCAAATATGGTAAAGGCGCAATGGAGAATGAAGGAAAGAAGGGGGTCGCTTATGGGAATCCAGGATGACAATAATATTTCCAGATAAGGAAAGAGCATAGACTTCAAGCTGGAACATGTCTGCGCATGTCTAGGCAGATCCAGGCAGAGTAGGGAACAAAGGAGTTAAACCTTGGTTCAAGTACAAGAACATAAAATGTGTTTATTTCCTTACTGTAGGTAACAACTACTTGAGGGCACAGTAAGGAGTCATTAGTAAAATAGAAGATTTGTTAGTATGAAGAGTGATGGAAACTTAAAGGAAGCTTTTAAGAGGAACTATCTTCTTAACACTTATCATTCTAAACCAAAAAGGAAAACTTTGTAGAGGAACTTTTATTCTTAACAAATTTTCTCTGTTTTTTTTTAGGTTTGTTTAGCTAGTGGTTTTTCAATTTTGTTTATGTTTTTGAAGAACAAACTTTTCACTTTGTTGATCATTTACATGGTTTTTAAAAGTTTTTATTTAGTTCTACTATGATCTTTATTATTTCTTTTCTGTTAATTTTGGATGAGTTTTTTTCTTGCTTTTCTGGTTCCTTGAGGTTCATTATTATATTGTTAATTTGTAACGTTTCTACTTTTCTTAGGTAGGTATTTATTGCTATAAACCTCCCTTTTGGCCCTGTCTAACTGTCTCCCACAGGTTTTGGTATGTTGTGTTTCCATTTTCATTTGTTTCAAGAAACTTTTTGATTTACATCTTACTATCTCTGTTTACTCAATGGTAATTCAGGAGCATTTTGTTTAATTTCCATGTATCGGTCTAGTTGCCAACATTTCTTGTGATGTATATTTCTAATTTTATTCTATTGTGGCCAGAGAAGATACTTAATATGATTTCAATTTTTGAAAATGTGTTGAGACTTATTTTGTTGGTTAACATAGGCTCTCTCCTAGAAAATGATCCATGTGTTCCTGAAAAGAGTGTATATTCTGTATGTTAGATAGAATGCTCTGTAAATATCTGTTAGCTTTATTTGGTGTAAAATTCAGTTTAAATCCACTGTTTCTTTCTTGAT
>NW_012099410.1:20902-23343 GCF_000951045.1 Mandrillus leucophaeus | reverse complement strand
AAAATACACATAAGAAGGGCTTTCTTTAACAAAAAAGAGAGATAGCATATGGCTATGTGGCAGATTCTTTTATGGGAAGGCCTTGAAAATACATAGCTGGCAAGTTAGACTGATGCCATTAGCCCCAGAAAGCAGCAAATGGGTCTTGACAGGAATAGATCCTCACCCTGCAGAGGGCTTTGTTCAGCTGGTGGTAGGTGTGTTACCAAACTAAACTGGGGTCCACTCACCTGGGGCAGTAAAAGCAAACATCCACACTGAGACTGTAGTGGGAGAAATGAGGGCATTTATGTGTAGGGCGCCAAACAAAGAGAATCAGGCAACACACGCTTAAGACCCACCCTTTTTGATGACTCACAAGCAAGGATTTTTAAAGGCAGGGGCAAATTTCGGGAAAGCGGAGTTACAGGTAACATCATAAATCAATGCATAGAAGTGATACACTGCTTCGGCCTTAAAAGGTGGAAAAATCCTTATGAGGGAGCTTACAGGTCTTAGGTAGATTTAAAGATTCTCTGATTTGTGATAGATAAGGAAGCAAAGCTTCCTTACACAGCTTCCTTCACAGCTGGGAGGGAGTAGAGAGGAGTGTTCCAGTCTGGCCTGTGGCCTTGACTCTCTCCAGTCCCCTCAGGAAGAAATTTAGAACAAAGAACGGTGGTCAGAGTTCAGTCCTCAGTTTCTCCTTTATAAGGTCTCCCTGTCAGTGGATCTATTAGGTGAGAATCTATGTTTCTGAAAAACAACTCAGGAACATATGTTAGGATGTTATTTTTAGTTTCTATAGAGAATCAAAGATGTTGTGACTCTAACTTCCTTGGCTATTGTTTTAAGCTATCATTACCTTCTTGTTTATAACGTCACTCACTTCCTTTTTCAGGCTGGCTAGGTGCCTGGAATTTCTCTTGAAGGAACTGAAGGTTTTTCTTTATTTCCAGGTTGAGAGGCCCTGGCAGGCTTCTAAGAGAGGTCCCTGCTTCATCTCAGATGCAAATGCTTGGAGTGCTACAAAGAACTGAATGGGAGGTACTGCAACCATGTGGACCACTGAGTCACATTTCTTTACACCGGAAAATGCACCTGCTCAAAATGTCCAACAATGGTCAGAGAGACATCCTCCTCAACGCAAGACTTCCATAGAGAATTACAATAGCCAATTGAAACATTGGGTGTATAAAGCAAGAGTGGGGAAACAAGCACGAAGGGTGGGCTTATACACCTTCATGAGTGTGCTCACACTTGACATGAGTATATCCTCTCTTTTCCTGGTGGATCAGGGAAGGTGCTGGTGTGATCTACATATATTCCTTCCCATGGTGGGAGGACACTGGAATAATGACTGTAATTCACCTCAACTTGCTTTTCTCATACCTGATGCAGTGGTCCCAGGACTAAGGATGCAAATAGAGTCCAGAAACAGGAATTATTCCTAAGCAAGAAACTGTAAATATATTTTATGTCCTTTATGTAATAATTCCTAAGGGCCTGGAGAAGTAGGTTCTGCCTTCACTGCATCTGGCAAAGTTGGGGCTAACACTGAATGCAGCTGTATTGCCTGGGGTCAGATAACCACCCAGTTCTCTACCTGCATAACCCTCCCCTCTATGAACTGGAATGGCTGACGGGAGACACTTGCTAGAACAGTATTGGTCCCTGCAGTCTAAGCCAGCACAGCAGCAGAACCTAGTGTTCCTTCCAAAATGGTAAATGTTTAGTATAAATGAAGAGAAGGAGAAATAGTAGCTGAGGGTAAATGAATGAACACATGGGTTATGTAGTGAGGAAAATCCAATGTTATATGAACTACTCGAAAGAGGTGTAAGGAAGAGATGATATTGTCTCTTAGCTCGATTTCACCAGATGCCTGAAAGGTGCAGCCATGTGTTGCTGAGACTATTCCTATTTTTGGACTGCACTGGGATAATTGTTAATGACCCAAGATGATCCTGGTAATGTGCCAGGATCTTTTCACTGTTGTGATTCTTCTGGTGTAGGAGATCTGTGATTGGCCAGGCACAGTGGCTCATGCTTTCAATTCCGTCAGTTTGGGAGGCAATGGTAGGAACATTGTTTAAGGCCAGGAGTTTGAGACCAGCCTGGGCAAAATAGTGAGACCCATTCCTATAAAATATTTAAAAATTAGTTGGACATGGTGGTGTGCACCTGTAATGCTATCTACTCCGGAGGCGGAGGCAGAAGGATCACTTGAGTCAGGAATTTGAGGTTATAGTGAGCTATGATTGTGCCACTGCATTCTACCCTGGGCAACAGAGCAAGAGATTATCTCTAAAATAAAATAATAAATATTATAAAAAGAGATAAGAGATAATGTGGTCAACCAGGGTGAGATCTGTGTCCAATAAAAATATTTGATCTTTGTCCCTGTTTCCTGACAACCGGGTTCTAGAACATTTGCAGTCTCCTCAGTGATAAACATGACT
>NW_012099410.1:13769-19587 GCF_000951045.1 Mandrillus leucophaeus | reverse complement strand
CTGAGTGATGGAAAAACTGCCTTTCTTTTGTTCCTAAACAAATAACTGCGAAGATAGAAGACCCCATATCTCCCCAGGTGGCCTCCCTCACAAACTGCTCACAAGATAATTCCTGTGGGCCCCAACATCTTTACTCTAAAATGGAGTTTTTTTGACTTTACCCCAACAATGTAAATTAACAGCTTATCTTCACAGGCACAAGACAAAGACAAGACTAGACATCATCCCTTCACCCACCCGGAGACAAACGCATATTTGAGTTTTCTACCCAACGTTTACTTTATCTTATGTAAAATGCAGATCTACTGAGCATGAGATGAATGCATAATTGACGGTTTTTTTCTTCTCCTGGCTACTCTTTCCCCTATAAATATTGCAGTCCTCAAAACCCCGTTAGGAAAAAGCATGGGCCACAGATGCTACAACGATTTGTGTCTCTGTTTCCAAGTTGCATCTTCAGCTTGGCAAAATAAACTTCTAAACTGACTGAGACCTATCTCAGATATTTTTTGGTTTACATGACTATAGCAACTTCCTGAGTTCTTTGAGTTAATGTAAGAATTCTCAAACCTTGGGGGGTGAGAGACCCCTGACTTTGTAGCCATGATAGACAGAAGTGCAGGTAACCTGGGACCCGATACTTGTGACTTGCATCTGAACTGAGGACAGTCTTGTGGGACTGAGCCCTTAAACCTGTGGTGCCTGAGGTGAACTCCAGGTAGTTAGTGTCAGAACTGAGTCGAACTCTAGGACTCCCAACTGCTGTTAGAGAATCACAAAGTTATTTGGTTGGAGGAAAACTCCATCACCATCCCACAGAGAGAAACTTAGAGTAAGAGTAAGCAAGTACACCTCTACCTTTTTGGTCCCAGAGGAAAAGATAGACAAAATGTAAGCATTTATTTCATGTCCCTAATCTACTAAACACAGGTTGCTACCAGCTGTTCATTGCCCAGACGTGGAGTGGCCCTGCCTCTAACCTAGAAGTTAGGATTGTTTAGGCCTTTGAGGGTGTCACATAAAAACTAATAAATGTTAGAGATTCTTTCCCCAGAAATATTTCAATACACAAGAATATATAAATATTAATATAAAATATCGGTGTGGACTCAGATCCTCGGAGATCTTACAATCCTGGGTGTTTTACTCCTAGTAAGAGACAAAGCCGAGGGAAGCTGTTTGAATAATCATTTCACTATCACACAATGCCACTCCAATAATCTAGAGTATGACCTGGGATAGATCAAAACTTGATGTAATAACCTATCCTCAACAGAATGGGTGGAAACATGTTATTTATTAGTCACCGGTTCATTCAGACACTCTGCGTGCCTGCCAGGTACCATATAAAGTTCTCGTCCTGGATCACTGCTCCAAGAATTAAAATTTGTCACTTTTCCCCACCCCTCACACTCCAGCACTTAAACCCTCTTATTACATCAGAATTCCACACTGTCAATGAAAAGAGTCAAACTCGGTAACATATTGAAGAGATTTATTCTGAGCCAAAAATGAGTGACCACATCCTATGACACAGTCCTCAGGAGACCCTGAGAACATGTGCTCAAGGTGGTTGTGGCACCTGTCTCTTATACACATCTAGATGTGTATAAGAGACAGCTCTTCTTGTGAGAGAGAGGGGCACCCAAAAGGGAATTCCGGCCTGAAATGGGAGTGCATTGGATTTTACAGGCAGGCTTGAGGAGATGGTGTCTGATTTATGTAGGGCCCACAGGTTGGTTGGACCAGTCGTGATATTTACACAGTGCGGGTGGAAGGCTGTTCACCCCACCCTCATCCTATTATGCAAATGGGCTTTCCCCTTGGCCGGCGCCATGTTGTCTACTGCTTACCGAAAACGTGCCTGGCAAAGAGAAGGGAAGATGCAGGTGCCATTGTGAACATGCCCAGTCTCAGGTGTCCTATTCCTATTGGTACAGCTCCTGGCATTCACCCGTGCAAGCTTCCAGCTTACTTGTCTATGTCTGAAGCTTGATATTACAGGCTGCTCCTTGTTAGAAAAGAAAATAGTTTGGAGCCTGCTTTTCATTAAAAGTCTTCCGTACCCTCACTACCTGTCTAAATAATTTCTTCTTAACTCCTATATCACTGCCAGACTGAGCCAGAATGAGGTGACAGAGAGGCTGGGACTGTGTAGAATGCATTTTAGTAAAGATTGCTGAGTGACAGTAGTGATGTCCAGTTTCCAGGTGCAGCAGTGACATCTGTCCTAGCCTCAGGGTCCAGTGTCCAGCACCAGGTGTCAGAGGTGTGAGCAGTGGCGTCTGTGCTCAGCAGCAGGGGCAGTTGTTCCTAGGAGGGACCTGATGGATTCTGTTCCTGGACGTGTAGTTTCAAGCCTGCTTCTGTGGCCTTCCCCACAATAAAACTAGCCCCCAATACCAGATATACGACTTTTTGTGTACATTACAGAAATTTGTTTTCCATAGTTTGCTCCAAGAAGGGAGTGGGAAATGAGTCTGTGGGCGAGTGTCAGAGAGTGGCATTCACAGGTGTTCTTTGTGCGAGAGCCGCATCCTGAATTCTCTACCTGGCGTCCACCCCACTGTGGAGAGATCAACAGGGAATGTCACATCTCATAACTGATGACACACATCCTCCCTTTTCTTTCTGTGAGAAAAATCCTCTTTTAAACAGAGTTTGAAAACTCACCTCACCCACCCACCGTGGGCACTCTCTGATCTCTGATCTCAGTGGTTCCCAATCTGGCTGAGCAACAGGATTGCTGGCGGGGCTTAGAAAATACTCAGGCCACTCCCCAGAACCCCAGTCTCAGAGTTTTATGACAAAGACCAAGGATTCGTTTATATAACACGCCCTAGAGGTGAGGCTGATGCTCAGACATGTGGCATCCTGGTGTTCTTGCTACTCCAAGTGTGATCTGGAGACCAGCAACATGAGCTCCAGCCTTGTTATAAATCCAGAATCTCTTGCTCGACTCCAGACTTCCTGGATCTCAGCATCACGTCCGGGGGATCCCTGTACACACGGGAGTTCCTTGTCTAAGCGTCCTCTAGACTTGGGGTCAGAACTGTGGAGTCTGCTCTTGGTGTGGTCTCATCACATCCCTTACAACTGGAGGTCCAGGGTTCAGTCCTTGCCCTCATTCTTTTCCACAGTCAGTCACTCCCTTGGTGCCTTCATCCATGCTTGAGGTTTTAAGTATCGTTTATATGGTATGAGCTCCTAAATCTATTTCTCCTGCCCAGTCTATTTCTCCTTTCCTCTAAAGTCTGGAGTTGTCTGTCCAAATTCCACCCCAGCTCCCTCACCTGCATTCCTAGTACACATCTCCTCTACTGAGTGCCTGTGATGCCTCCTCCTCAGTATGCTCCTGCCAGAGTCTCCACATCTCCACTGACGGCAGCTACACCCTTCCTTCTACTCACTCATTTTACAACTATGGGTGTCCTTGATTCATCTTTCTCACACCACAGATACAATCTACTGGCAAATGCTGTGAGTTCATCATCAAATGCATCCAGAATCCCCTCACGTCCCACTATTTTCCCTGCTCACACCCCAGTCAAGGTAACTGACATCTCCAGCCTGGAATACTGCACTCGCTTCCTACTGTTTTCCCCTCTGTCTCCCTCGTCCCTCACCTCTCAATTCTGTTCTCAGCACAGCAGTCAGAGATCCTTTTATAAGAGAAGTTATATCATGGCCCTCTTCTGCTCAAAACTGTCCTCTGACTCTTCATCCCACTCAGAGCAAAGGTCAAATCCGACCCCATTTCCCTCAAGCCCACCTGCTCTGGCCGCACCTCTGACCTCACCTCAGTTTCTCTCTGTCCAGCCCTCCTGGCCTCCTTGCTCTTCTGGGAACACAGACACCTTCCTGCCATAGTGCATTTGGACTGGAGGATCCTCTGTCTGGAAAGAACTTCCCCAGACATCCTCACGTCCCTCAAATCCTTCCTCAGAAGTCACCTTTGCAACAAGGCACACACTGACCACCCAGCACAACAGCCACATTCTCTGTCCCCACTGCCCACATCCTGGATTACCTGCCTCACAGCACTTACCACCTTGTAGCAGTTTCCTTCCTTACTCTGGTTATAGCGTATCTAACGTCTGCCTCTTTCCACTGGAACATATGCTACAAAAGGCCAGAGATTTTTCTGATTTTACTTAAATGGTGTTACCCAGATGCAGAACCATTCTGTCCTATGTCTGGTCAATGACAAAGGTCAGTTGAATGAATGATCACTGTAGAGAACCTCCCTATTCTAACGGCAGCATCTTTATTAACATAGCCTTAGGCCAAATGCTGTTTTGTGGCAGGTACAGCACAAGGTCCCCTCACACTGAGATAGACGCCGCCTATGTTTTTCTCAGCAGTGCTGCTTGTGTGTTCTCTCTCCCCCATCCCTCTTTCTACAGCAACGCCCCCCGTTCCCCCTACACCAGCACACTGCAGTACACAACCAGGTTCTCTCTTCAGGAAAGAACAGTCCTTGAAGATAGGTCCAATTTCACAGACATAAGTCTAAATTAGACTCTGCTTTATGGATTCATGAGTTGGGATTGGATTCAGCGCCAAGATCACTAGAACCAAGGCAGGGAGAGAGGGCAGGAAACCAGAGCAGAACAGAAGCTCTAGAAGCAGGGCAGGAGGTGAATGACTCTGAAAATTTGTCTCAGAATGCACAGAGACCCCGTGTGCAGGGGCCGCCCTGGGCGATGTCTGAGCCTCTGTGGTCACAGCTCCCGCTGGACAAGTTTCCACTGAAGGGACAAGGACGATGGGGCAGTGAAGGTGACCCAGCTGAGGACTGACCAAATAAAGCCCATGAAGAACTGAACAGCAACTAGGCACAGGCCCGCCCCATCCACATTTGGCTCCTCACAGCCTTCTCCACCCCCACCTGAAACAGACTCAGCACAGCGAACATGTGGATTCTGGAAGGTTCTCAGGTCTTTATTTGTTCTCTCAAATTCTAGGCATTGACTTATTTAATTAATCCATCAACCTCTCATAGCAGATATTTGAGAAAACAAATTTATATTCAGATTCTTATTTTCAGTAGGGAAGTAAGAAGTTGCAGCTCAGCACACATAAAGTTGAGACTGAGATGGAGACATCCAGCCCCACCTCTCTGGAACAGGAAAGATGACTGGGGAGAAACACAGGTCAGCGTGGGAACAGGGGTCATGGTGGACACGGGGGTGGGCTGTCTCTCCACCTCCTCACATTATGCTAACAGGGACACAGACACATTCAGATGCCTTTGCAGAAAGAGATGCCAGAGTCTCTTCAAAAGGGAGATGTGAAGAAATCCTGCTTCTCAGTTCCACACAAGACAGTTGTCTCAGGCTACAGAAAACAAGTCATGAACAAAAAAATTCAAGTCAGTCATGGTAAGTGATGACACTCTTAACAGCCCACCACACACTCGAAACATTACAATCAACGAATCTCCATTACTGAGGCCTTTCACCTCTGCCCCCCAACCCACTCTAGACCCCAAGAATCTCACCTTTTCAAGCCATGAGAGACTCATCAGATCCCTGGGCACTGTTGCTGGCTGGGGTAGAACAAAAACAGGACATGGTCAGAGCCCGCAGGTGACATGGGACAAGAGGAATTACAGGGTTGGTGAGCTCCTCCACAATCCCACCCCCACCACTTACACGTAGCCTGAGAGTAGCTCCCTCCTTTTCCACCTGTGGGAAGAAAATGTCCTGTGAGGAGGCTGGGAGGAAGCAGGGCCATAAGATCTTAGAGGAACCTCATAGTCTTGGACCCTAGAGAAATTTCCAGAACTATGACTACAGACCCAGGGCAGGATCAG
>NW_012099410.1:11822-12134 GCF_000951045.1 Mandrillus leucophaeus | reverse complement strand
CTGGTCCTGACCTGAGTGGAGGCCGAGGGACTCAGAAAAGCTGGAATCAGACCTTCAAACGCATTTAGTGTGAGGCAGAGAACAAGGCCTGAGAGGAAAATTCACGGTGCCCAAGGCTGCTGCAGGGGTCAAAGGGGACCTCTGATCAGTATTCTAGGGACTGTCTTCCCCTCCATGTCCTCAGAGACGTCATCCCTTAATTGTCCTAGAGAGCAGAGGGGCCCTCAGAGGAAATCAGGAAAACTCATGCCATTCTCCATTCAAGGGAGGGGACATTCTAGCGCTGATCCCATTTTCCTCCCCTCCTCATGG
>NW_012099410.1:11326-11617 GCF_000951045.1 Mandrillus leucophaeus | reverse complement strand
GGTAAAGGCGCCTGGGGCTCTCTCCGGTCGAGGGTCTGGGCGGGTCCCGCGGCCTCGGGGCGGATCTCGGACCCGGAGACTCGGGGAGACCCGGGTCGTCCGTGGGGGATGGGGAGGGGTCGTGACCTGCGCCCCTGGCCGGGACCACTCACCGGCCTCGCTCTGGTTGTAGTAGCCGCGCAGGATCCCCAGGTCCGCTCGGTCAGTCTGTGCGTTGGCCTTGGCGATCCGTGTCTGCTCTTCCCAATACTCCGGCCCCTCCTGCTCCATCCACGGCGCCCGCGGCTCCTC
>NW_012099410.1:8343-10194 GCF_000951045.1 Mandrillus leucophaeus | reverse complement strand
GAGCCTGAGACCCTGAGAGCCACGCCCCGGACCTGGGACTTCGTCCTGATCCCTCTTCTCCTACACCAAGCCTCTTTGTCACACTGTCTGCCTGAGTCCTGGACAAGGATCTGTCTGTGGAAACCAGGGAGAGACCCCCCAGGCCGCGCCCAGCCCCTTCCCCTTCACTGCTCCTCCTGGAATCCCCGACCCTGAACTGGACCCCCTGCCTCCCACTCCTACCTCTCCCCTTGGACCTTTGTACAGGGAAACTCACCACGGGGAACTTCATGCCAGAGAGTGAGCTCCCCCTGGGAATGGAGGTGGAGAGACAGGGGTTTTCTCTCTAAACCTGGTGAAGTTTTGTCTGAAGGCACCACGTAGAGATTCTCATAGAGACGAAGTTTCCTTTTTGTTTATTAATACAGTAGGTAGCACAATATTGGTAATCCCTGAATGATTAGAATTCCAATGTGTAAAAGACCTGTGTCAAAACAGCATTACAAAGCTCCTAAGTTTTACTTTCCCAGATTATGGATCTGTGACTGTGGGTTGTTGCATTTAAAATTACGTTCATTCCCTAGCCCGAGTTTCCCTGTGTGAGTCCAGAACATCTCCTGAACACAAAGAAGCAGGGTTTGTTACTGTCTATTGCAACCGGGAGCCTGTAGTCATCACCTCAAAGTGCGAGTGCTCCATGCAGACCCAATGCTCTTCACCGACGCTCAAGCACTGCCTGTTTTCCTGAACTCTGCACATCTAAGCAGTGTGCATATTTTATCTGGACACTTGGCATTTTTGTAACTCTTTTTTTTTTTTTTTTATCATAAGGAGCCAACTAGTTTTTAGGAAGTCCAACAAAATGTATCGAATACCGAATGCAAAGAACCCCCTGCTAGGCTCTTCCACTGCTTTAGAATTCTTTCCTCTGCTCCTTTTCCTCACCTCCTGCTTCTCCAGCCCTTCTCTCTGCCCCTCTCATCCCTCACACGCCCCCCCTCCCCTTAGTCCCCGCTACCCTGTCACTCCTGAATTGTGGCACTAACACTGTCCCTCACCTCCTGCCCATGTCTGTTCTCCCCACAGTGCTCAGCGGTCCTGCTAATGTGAGCAAGGTCCTGTCCTTTCTTCACTTAACAATGGTTGGATTTTGGTCTACCATTTTGCTATATGCTTTCAATTTGTCTCGTATCTTTTTTTTTCTGTTCCTCCTTTGCTACTTTCTTATGTGTCAAATAAACAGTTTTTAGTTTATGGTTTTAATTCTCCTAGTGGCTTTTGGCTATATTTCTTTACACTAGCTTTTTATTGTTGTAAGAATGGAAACCCGATTCCTTGACTTTTCACAGTGAAGTTCAGATTCTATTAAACTACATCGGGCAAAATAAAGGATACTTGTAACAGTGTAGTTTCATTTAACCTACATTATGCTATTATTGTTTTATATATTACATCAATCTATATTATAAACTCAATGATACTGTGTAATACTTTTTGTTTTAGACAAGCAGCCACATGTCTTCAGGAAATTAAGAAAATGAGTGTGAATGTGACATGTGTGTGTGCATCATTCCTGTTGTTAATTGTTCCTTTCTGTGTATCTGGGTCACCATCTAGTATCATTTCCCTTCAGCCTGAAGAACTTCCTTTAAAATTACATGTAGTACAGGACTCCTAGGAAATGAATTTTATGGCTTTGATGATCTAAAAATGTCTTTATTTTTGCCTCCCTCCCCCCTCCCTTTTTTTTTTTTTTTTTTTTTTTTTTTTTTTTGCTTATTAGGGCATTTACGTGTCATAAAATTCACCAGTGTTAGCTGCCCTTTTTGGTGAATTTTGGTAATTATTTATAGTCGTGTAACTACCACACTG
>NW_012099410.1:7073-7383 GCF_000951045.1 Mandrillus leucophaeus | reverse complement strand
CAGATTTTCTTTTATTCTCTCTCTTCTTCCTTCATTTCTCGAAGGCATCTCAAACTCAATAGGCCCCAAACCAAAGTCAAACTCCATCAGAATATCCTGCTACTTCCAACCTTAAAATATATCTTAAATCACAGTGTCTTATTACATGCAACCTTCTGGTTCAAACTACCATCATCCCTCACTTGAACTTAGAATTGGTTTTCTTGCTTCTGTATTTTTTTAAATCATAAAATATTTCAAATAAACCATGTGTGGCTTTATACTTTTTACTACATAAAAAGAATAAAGATCTGCCAGGTGTGGTGGCTCA
>NW_012099410.1:6424-7023 GCF_000951045.1 Mandrillus leucophaeus | reverse complement strand
CTCACTATGGTGGCCAGGCTGGTCTGGAACTCTTGGACTCAAGCAAACCTCTTATTTTTAGGCTCCTGAGTAGCTAGGACTGCAGCCATGAGCCATTCCACCCAGCTAACCTATTAATACTTGTACTGGTTTTTTTTTTTTTTTTTTTTTTTTTGCTTGTTTGTTTGTTTTTTGTTTTTAAGCCAGCTCCATAGCTAGAATATGTCCTATGTTGGATCCTATTTGCCGGATCCATGTCATTCTCTGGTTTGTCTCCTCCTTCATTTTGCTGGAGTATTTTCTCCAATAGTTTCCCAAGAAAGGGTCCATGGAGGTAACCCCTGATTCTTTGCTTGTCTAAAAATGTATTATTTTACCTTCATCCTTGATTATTTGGCTGAATATAGATTTATCCGTTGAAAATAACTTTCTTTCTAGAATTCTGAAGACATGCTTCCATTGTTTTCAGCTTCTTTTTCGAGACAGGGTCTCTTCTGTCACCCAGGCTGGAGTGCAGTGGCGCAATCACACTCCCTACAGCCGTGACCGCACGGGCTCAGTTCATCCACCGCAGCCCCTGAGCAGATGGGACTACAGGTGGGCACCACAGTGCCAGCTAA
>NW_012099410.1:2650-5133 GCF_000951045.1 Mandrillus leucophaeus | reverse complement strand
CCATACCTCAATTGATGATTTCTGGTAAGACCTAGCAAATAAACTGCTTTCACTGAAATTTCAGTCTTGGAACCTTCTCTGGGTTCCCCAAAAGACCGAAATATATTCATTTTCCCATCACTGGACTTCCAGGTTGCTTTCAATTTTTCACTGTTACAAACAGGGCTGCAACATTTGTCTACAAACCTCTAGATATACACGTAGGAAGATTTCAGTATTTCCCACTAGTGAAACTGCTCAGTTGGAAGGTATGTGCATCTTCATCTTTAATAAATACTACCGACATTTGAAAAGCCCGACAATGTCAAAGACTGGCCAGAGTGCCACATGTGATGGGTGTGGAATGGCAGGTCACTGTAGCAGGCGTGGGGACTCAGTTAGGGTCTTGGAGAGGTACTTAGTTATAGCAAGAATGTTTCATAAATGGTATCTGATATATTCAAGATTAGTGCAGGATAAAAATACGTTGCTTAGAAATAATTATACATATATCCAAAGTCAACAAAAGTCTTTTTCTTCTCATGTGAAAATACATAATTTTTTTCAGAGGGAGGGGAAACAAAATAAACCAGAAAATCCCTTCATATTAATCATTCTTCTCATATACTTCAAATTTGAACTTAACGTCTTTCTCCTCCTGGACATCAGAGAGAACACTTGGGTATTGTGGCAGAAGTTTATATTTTTCCGAATCAATTTCTGGAAAAAACGTGTCACTTTCAAAGTCCCGCCTGATCCTTGTCACAAATAGTTTAAGGTGGCCTGGGTGATTCTTAGCTTCCTTATAAACAGAACTGCCACCAACTGTCCAAATAATCTCTACTTTATTTGCTGATTCTGGTTGTTCCGTAAGTTTTAAGATATCATCCAGACATCTGGCAAGAAAATGAGCTCCTTGTGGAGGTCCCTTGAGTTCTCTGCTGAGAATTAAATTAATTCTATCCTTTAAAGATCGATTCTTCTCAGGAATGGAGAACCAGATCTTCCTACACGTAACACCAGATTCTGTTTACCTTCTAGTGAAGAGTTTGTGTCATTCTCTGGAATTACCTAAATTCATTCCTGAGCGGCGGCCAGGGCACGTGCCCATTCTTGCCAATGCCCATGTTCTGGGACACAGCGACGATGCAGTTTAGCAAACGAACCATGACAGCAGCGGTGAGCACCTCCGAGCCCGCTCGCTGCACCAGAACGCGCGGCCAAGATTGGCCAGAAGGTTTTTACTTTGAACCTGGAGGATGAGCAATGACATCCCTCTCTCCACCTCAAAGCTCCTCCTGAGCATTCACCTCCTGGGAGAAGGGGCAGCGCAGCAGCGTCCCCTGGTGGTCCATGCGCTTCCTTTTACAGATCACTCACAGCCATGAGACCCTTTTCTCCTTTCCATGCACCTGGGATTTCTTCACTGGACACCAGCCTGAGTCAAGTTTCCTGTAAAGCAAAAGAAGCGCACAGGGCTTGCTCATGGAGTCCCTGCACAAAGTGGCAGCATGGGCACAGCAATTGAGTCGCCACTCACCAAGGCTGACCTGGCAGCTGCCACTGCTGAGGGCCCAGCTAACTAAAAGCAGCTGTTTGTTTTTGGACGGAGAAATAAAACAGGGAATGGTAATTAAGAATAAAATAACATTATGATAGATAAATATGCCACTAAAGATATAGTAGCAGTTTAAATAATTTTGAGACTAAGAACAAGATTATGTCAATGGGGAGAACTTACTACAAGTAGAGAAAGCTGAGTATTGATCCTCCCCTCCTTGGTTGTCAGCTCCCTGTCCTGTGTGTGGGTGGAACGTACTCCAGTTGCTCTATAGCAAAAGATGGTGGGAGGAGGAATGGTGTCATCTCCACCTTTGGCGAGATCCATGTCACCGTGTTCAGGGGAAGGCCCAGGAACTCCCCATGCAGAGAGGAGGCTGTGGCCATGAAGGCGCCTGTGGGAGAGGTGAGGAGCCGCTCCGTCTACACTGATGGCCAAGAGCCTGCAGACGGCGGGGAAGGCTTCCCCTCAGCTGTGTCCTATCAGGTTTTTCCAAGAGTCAAGGAGTAGACCTGCATATTGCCTCTGCTGATGTGAGCTGCACGCACACCTAGAAGTGAGGTCCCCCCTGCTGGGGGTCCTGGGGCTGCTGGTTGTTCTGGGTGCTCAGAGGGAAGATGGGGAGGGGGCTTTGTGCAAAACAGTAACCATACTCTATAAATTAGTTTTTCATTAACCTTTGTGTCATAAAATGTAGGACTCCAGAAGGAAAAAGAAACAGTCTAAAATTTGTGTCCTTGAACGAAAAGTGAACACCCATTAACCACCAGGGATAGACGTTTGTGGAGCAAACCAGAAGCCCCATCATTTGCCCCAGCTCAGCAGTAAACTCTTTCTTCCCCCAAATGAAAATACATCCTGACTTTCACATCATCACTTCTTTGTTCTACTTTATATTTTTATCATCCAAAATTATAATTTAGTTTTACCTTTAGAAATATGC
>NW_012099410.1:0-1815 GCF_000951045.1 Mandrillus leucophaeus | reverse complement strand
TTGAAAAAATTAGTGCAATTGTTTTTAATTCCAGGAAATAAATACATATAAAGAGGAAAATCTACAACAACAGCAGTAGGCTTGGGAGCTGACACCAGAACAGCTTTGGAAATGGCTCTCAAGCCAGGAACTAGGAATCAAACCCAAACAAGCCCATGGGAGGGGGGGGGTGTGAAATGATGCCCAGTAGTGCATGAATGAATGAGTCATGGGCAGTGGCTCATGCCTTGGCTGGCCAGTCACGAACTTGGGGAAAATAGAGTTGGAAAATTGGGAGGTAGAGGAGAGAGGTACGCATAGACCTCTTGCTATAGGCCGAGTGCATGATGATAGTGGTTGTGTGTGGATGCCTACCAGAGGGTCTTTAAGGTACTGGGGCTCCCTGTAATCAGGTGAGTGAGATGGCTTGACGGACAATGCCACTCAGCCGCACAGGGCTTGCTCATGGTGTCCCTGCACGAAGTGGCTGTGGTGGCTGCCATGGAAACTGCATGGGTACAGCAATTGAGTTGCCACTCACCAGGGCTGACCTGGCAGCTGCCACTGCTGAGGGCCCAGCCAACCAAAAGCAGCTGTTTTTATTTGGATGGAGAAATAAAACAGGCAATGGCAATTAATAATAAAATAGCATTATGATAGATAAACATGCCACTAAAGATATAGTGGAGGTTTAAATAATTTTAAGACTATGAACAAGATTATGTCAATGGGGAGAACTTATTACAAGTAGAGAAGTTAAAACAGTTGTAAAACTTTATTTCCCTTCAGGCATATCCAAACTGTTTTACAGATGATTTCTATCAAAACTTTGAAGAAGGTTACTGAATTTATACATAATATTCAAGAGAATGAGGAAACATAGAGAAAGCTAGTAAACTCATTATTGTTTATGTATAAATAACATTGATTCTAAAGCCAACAAGGGAATACATAAGAGAAAAGCATGATAGGATAATCACTTTGAAGCAATTAGAGGTAAAAAATACTGAGAAAAACAGTAGACACAGTACTAGACTGTGTCCACCAATGAGCTATAAATAAATTAAATATCCTGCCCAGGTTATTCATCCCCAGGATACAAGAATATTTAAACTTTAAATCTGTAATGCATTTTACCACTTAATTAAAGAATAAAAGACAGAGATAATCACATTTTGTTAGATGCAGAAATCACTGCAGATGAAATTCAACACTCCATCGCACCCACAGTTCTTCACTTATCTCCACTTCTAAGAACTTGTGGTCAGTACTCGCTTTGGCAGCACATATATTAAAATTGGAAAGATACAGAGCAGATCAGCATGGCCCCTGCACAAGGTTGACATGCAAATTCATGAAGCATTCCATATTTTTAAGCTCTCAGTAAACTAAGTATTGAAGGAACATACCTCAAAATAATAAAAGTCGTGTATGACAAACTCACAACCAGTATCATACTGAATGGGCAAAAGTTGGAAGCATTCCCCTTTAACACCTGCACAAGGCAAGGCTGCCCTCTCTTACCAGTCCTATTCAACAAAGTATTGGAAGTTCTGGCCAGGGCAATCAGGTAAGAGAAAGAAAGATTATTCAAATAGAAGCGAGGAAGTCAAATTGTCTTTGTTTGCAAATGACATGATCCTACATCTAGAAAACCCCATTGTTTTAGCTGAAAAGTTTCTTAAGCCGATAAGCAACTTCAGTAAAGTCTCAGAATACCAAATCAATGTGTAGAAGTCACAAGCATTCCTATACAACAACAATAGACAAGCAGAGAGTCAAATCGTGAATAAACTTCTATTCACAATTGCTACAAACAGAATAAGATGCCTTGGA
>NW_012099409.1:0-1526 GCF_000951045.1 Mandrillus leucophaeus | reverse complement strand
TTGTTTTATAGACTTGATTGTATAGTTGCTTTATAGTGTCAGTGGACTATGTACTTAAGTGTGCTTTTGTACTGGCAGTAAGAGTCTCTAAATTTTATATTTAGCATTCCTTTAAGAATCTGTTTTCTGGTTTCAGGCTGGGCGTGGTAGCTCACGCCTGTAATCCCAGCACTTTGGGAGGCCCAGGAGAGCAGATCACGAGGTCAGGAGATTGAGACCATCCTGGCTAGCACAGTGAAACCCCGTCTCTACTGAAAATACAAAAAAATTAGCCCAGTGTGGTGGTGGGCGCCTGTAGTCCCAGCTACTTGGGAGGCTGAGGCAGGAGAATGGCGTGAACCTGGGAGGCAGAGCTTGCCGTGAGCCAAGATCACGCCTCTGCACTCCAGCCTGGGTGACAGAGAGAGACTCCATCTCAAAAAAAAAAAAAAAACAAAAAAAAAATTCTGTTTTCAAAATATTTTTTTCTGTAGCTTTTGGAGTACAAGTGGTTTTTGTTTACATGAATGAACTATACAGTGTGGTGAATTCTGAGATTTTAGTGCACCAATCACCCAAGTAGTATACCCAATGTGTAGGTTTTTATCCCACACTCCTTTGCCACCCTGCCCCTTGTAAGTCTCTAAAGTCTATTATATCACTCTATATGCCTTTGTGTACACATAGCTTAGCTCCCACTTATAAGTAAACATATTTGGTATTTGGTTTTCTACTCCTGAGTTCCTTCACTTAGAAAGATGGCCTCTAACTCCATCCAAGTTGCTTCAAAAGACATTATTTTGTTCCTTTTCAGTGATGAGTAGTATCCTATGGTGTATATACACAACATTTTCTTGATCCAGTCATGGTCAATGGACACTTAGGTTGGTTCCATATCTTTGTGATTGTGAATTATGCAATAAACATGCACGTGCAAGTGTCTTTTTGATATGACTTCACTTCCTATGGGTAGATACCCATCATGGGATTGCTGGATCAAATAGTAGATCTGTATTTAGTTCTTTAAGGAATTCCCATACTGTTTTCCATAGAGGTTGTGCTAGTTTACATTCTTAGCAGCGTATAAGTGTATAAACATTTCCTTTTCACCACATCCATGCCAACATCTACTTCTTTTTGTTTGTTTTACTTTTTAATAATGGCTATTCTTGTAGGAGTAAAGTGGTATCTTTTGGTGGTTTTAATTTGCATTTCTATGGTGATTAGTGATGTTGAGCATTTTTTCATATGATTTTTGGCCATTTATGTATCTTCTTTTGAGAAATGTCTATTCATGCCATTTGCCTACTTTTTGGTGGGATTATTTGGTTTGTTTCCTTGCTGATTTGTTTGAATTCCTTGTAAGTCCTGGATACTAGTCCTTTGTTGGATGCATGGTTTCCAAATATTTTCTGTAATTTTGTGGGTTGTCTGTTTACTCTGGTGATTATATCTTTTGCTGTGCAGAAGCTTTTTAATTTAATCAGGTTCCATTTGTTTATTTTAATTTTTGTTGCATTTGTTTTTGGAGCTGCAGTGGACTGGCA
>NW_012099408.1:0-1436 GCF_000951045.1 Mandrillus leucophaeus | reverse complement strand
CTTTCCTAAGTAGAAAATCACTACGCTAGTCAGGCATAGCATCTCCTCTGAAGAGTCCTCCACATTCCAGCCCTGTTCCTTTACATTTCAACAGATGGTCATTCTACATCTGGTATAATACTCACTAAGTGTTGGGAACACAGAGAAAAATCCGATATGATTTTTGCCCCGAAAGAGTTTATAGCTATGTAGAGGAAGAAGAAATATATTAATTATATAATTAGATGCTGTCATATTTGCAACACGTATGACAAATCCCTGATATCCAAGGCATATAAGAATGAGAAGCTAGCTAGGTAGGAGAATGATTGAATTGAGCATACTCATAGGATAGAATACTGCAGGGGCAGTTTAAACGATTGAACCAGACTTTATTTGCTTATAGTGTGAGACATTAAAATTTAAACATGCAGAACCATAGTATATATTATATATGAATACACACATATCTGTCTATAATGCTTTCATTTTTAATTAAAAATAGACTTGAAGAACATATGGGCTGGGTGCAGTGGCTCACTCCTGTAATCCCAGCATTTTGGGAGGCTGAGGCAGGTAGATCACCCGAGGTCAGGAGTTTGAGAACAGCCTGACCAACACCGTGAAACCCCATCTCTACTAAAAATACAAAAATTAGCCAAGTATGGTGGTGGGTTCCTGTAATACCAGCTACTTGGGAAACTGAGGAAGGAGAATCGCTTGAACCTGGGAGGTGGAGATTGCAGTGAGCCGAGATTGTGCCATGGCACTCCACCCCGGGTGACAGAGTGAGACTCCATCTCAAAAAAAAAAAAAAAAAAAAAAAAAAAAGAAAGAAAAAATATGAACATGTTAGCAGTTGTTCATTCCCACTCAGAATATTATATTTCTCAAAATAATAGAAGTGAAAGAGTACAGAAAAGAAAAGAATCAGTATTGTGGTGCAAGAAGGAACGGTGCACCCCAGGGAGAAGGATGCTTATTATGAGGGTAGGAGGATCAAGAAAGGCTGCAGGTGAAATCTGAATGTACGTTTTTCCAAAGAAGACCTACAAATGGCCAACAGGTATATGCGAAGGTACACAGCATCACTTATGGGAAAAATGCAAATCAAAACCACAATGAGATACCGCCTCACATCCGTTAGAGGGATTATTATCAAAAAGACAGGACTGGTGAGAAGGTGGAGAAAAGGAAACCCTTTTTGCATTGTTGTCGGGGGAGTGTAAATTGGTGCAGCTATTATGGAGAACAGTATGGAGATTCCCCCAAAATTAAAACTCAAATGATCATTATGACCCATCAATCCCTCTGCTGGGTATATACCCAAAGGAAACGAAATCAGAAGCTCATCAGATGTCTGGACTCGGGGTGGAAAAAACATGGGATGACCTCAGCTTGTCTCAGGAACACAGCTGAAACAAAGTGGATACCCTGGGTTGCATCTGTCCTGTCTT
>NW_012099407.1:0-1435 GCF_000951045.1 Mandrillus leucophaeus | reverse complement strand
AAAAAAAAAAAAAAAAAAAAAGGTGTACTACATTTTGATAATTTTCTTTTTTCTGTTTTCTTTTTTTTGAGATGGATTCTCACTCTGTCACCCAGGCTGGAGTGTAGTGGCGTGATCTCGGCTCACTGCAACCTCTGCCTCTCAAGTTCAAGTGATTCTCCTGTCTCAGCCTCCTGAGTAGCTGGGATTACAGGCATGTGCCACCACGCCCGGCTAATTTTTGTATTTTTAGTAGGGACAGGGTTTCACCATGTTGGCCAGGATGATCTCAATCTCTTGACCTCATGATCCACCTGCCTTGGCCTCCCAAAGTGCTGGAATTACAGGCGTGAGCCACTGCACCTGACTGATAATTTTCCATTCATGGATGTACTACATTTTGTTTATCTATTCATCAGTTCATGGACATTTGGATTGTTTCCATTTTTGGCTGTTAGGAATAATGCCACAATGAACATTCATGTACCAGTTTTTGTGTGGACATGTTTTCATTTCTTTTAGTTATATACTTAGGAGTGGAATTGCTGGGATATATGGTAATTACATTTAGCCTTTTAAGGAATTAGCAGACTGTTTTCCAGAGTGGTTGCAAACTTTATATTCCCAGCAGCAAACTTACAAGTATTCCTATTTCCTTTGGGAGGCCAAGGTGGGTGGAACACGAGGTCGGGAGATCGAGATCATCCTGGCTAACATGGTGAAACTCTGTCTGTACTAAAAATACAAAAAATTAGCTGGGCGTGGTGGCGGGTGCTTGTAGTCCCAGCAACTCGGGAGTCTGAGGCAAGAGAATGATGTGAACCCGGGAGGCGGAGATTGCAGTGAGCGGAGATCCCGCCACTGCACTCCAGCCTGGGCGAAAAAACGAGACTCTGTCTCAAAAAAAAAAGTTTCTGTTTCTCCAAATTCTTGTCAACTCTTGTTAGTGTCCATCTTTTTTTTTTTTTTTTAATCTTAGTAGGTATGAAGTTGTTCTCATTGCAGGGGTTTTCTTTCTTGTATTTTATTTTTATTTTTAGAGCAGTTTTAGTTTTTTGGTTTTTTTTTTTAATTGATAGGAGAGTACAGGGAGTTCCCATATACCTTCTCTCCCTGGGCACACAATTTCCCTTACTGTTTTTTTTTTTTGGTTTGTTTTTTTTGTTTTTTTGAGGTGGAGTCTCACTCTGTCACCCAGGCTGGAGTGCACTGGCATGATCTCAGCTCACTGCAACCTCCACCTCACGGGTTTAAGCAATTCTCCTGCCTCAGCTCCTGAGTAGCTGGGACTACAGGCATGTGCCACCATGCCCAGCTAATTTTTGTATTTTCAGTAGAGGCGGGGTTTCACCATGTTGATCAGGCTGGTCTCAATCTCCTGAACTTGTGATCCTCCTGCCTCGGCCTCCCGAAGTTCTGGGATTACAGGCATGAGCCACCAGGCCTGACCTTTTTT
>NW_012099406.1:0-1337 GCF_000951045.1 Mandrillus leucophaeus | reverse complement strand
CACCTCTGTCAAGAACTGTGCGAGGAGAGAGGGGACAGAGAAGGAAAGAAACATGTACCAACTTGCTCTAGTCGAGTGCTTTTCTAATAGAGCATGACATAAAAAAAACACACCTCTCAGATGCAAGAAATGAAAGAACAAACAGAAAACAAATCAATCCTATGTAATTACTTTTCTTCAAAGACATGTCAGCCTGTCTCTATTTTTTGGACACACTTTTGGTTGAAACGTGGAAAATGTGGACACAGAAACATGGAATAATTACAAATGTGTGTGTAATATTCCTTGCCAATAACAATATAAATATCCAGACATATATATCAACACATACTTTGTTGCATAAGGTTGAAAAAAATGATGGGGGTTGATGAAAAGCCCTTATTGTTGAGCATGTCACCAACATCCAAATCACCAAACATCATACGCTTTCATAGGACCCTCTACTCGGTTATAATACGGTGTGACATTCATTCTCTGAGTTTATTAGGATGTAAATTGAGTTTCTGGACAGACCTGGAAAAGAATCCCTTTAGTTTAGGGCCTCTGAGAAGTCAGATGAATCAACTTCACTACAGGTCATAGGAGGACGCACCAGCCAACGAGTCTAACAAAGCTGCCTGCATCCTTTTGAAAAAAGCTGACAGGTTGGACGGTGGCTCATGCCTGTAATCCCAGCATTTGGGAGGCCGAAGTGGGTGGATCATGAGGTCAGGAGTTCAAGACCAGCCTGACCAATATGGTGAAACCCCATTTCTACTAAAAAAAAAAAAAATACAAAAATTAGCCGGGTACGGTGGCAGGTGCCTGTAATCTCAGCAACTCGGGAGGCTGAGGCAGGAGAATCACTTGAAGCTGGTTAGCAGAGGTTGCAGTGAGCCGAGATCATGCCCCTGCAACTCCAGCCTGGGCTACAGAATGAGACTCTGTCTTTAAAAAAAAAAAAAAAAAAAAGGAAGAAAGAAAAAAGCTGATCTTTATGAAAAGAAAAGCGGTGGCCACATTGGCTTAAGGAAGAAGAGAATGCATCTGAAATGCAAAAATATGACTGGAAAAAAATGGGCTCAGTTTCTCAGTGAGAATTATAAAACTGCAGCATTAAAATTTAGTGAACTTGGCTTAAAATTTTGCTAAGGAAACACATGGAAACCACTTTGTCCTCAATGAGTTTTTAGGCATAAATGTTGAGGCAGGTGTAGCATATTTCATTTATCAAAAACCCTTTGTCCCCCATGACAAGTTCACAGACATGTTGCATGACTCTAACATCCTACTCACAGCATATTCTTACATATTTTAAAATCAAATAAAGGTGAAATTCAAGTGAAGAATACAGTGTC
>NW_012099405.1:0-1292 GCF_000951045.1 Mandrillus leucophaeus | reverse complement strand
GCCCAGTACAAACACATCCCACCATATATCTCTCAACTTCCTGAGCCCAGTACAAACACCATATATCTCTCAATTTCCTGAGCCCAGTACAAACACATCCCACCATATATCTCTCAATTTCCTGAGCCCAGTACAAACACCACCTGGAAAATCCCCGATAAGGACACAGCCTTTTGTAGTTTTACTGAAAGCGTGGGAACCAATAGAAAAACTACTAAATGTATAACTTAAAATGTAAACCAATTGTAATGCTGTAACCAAAAGAATTCCCTTGTTCCTCTGTAACTTTACGTATCCTACTTACATCGGGCTATAAAAAGCAAGCACTCGCATTGTTCGGGGCCCTCTTGTATGCTGTGGAATGGAGGGACCGAGTTCGAACTTGCAGTAAAAGATCCTTGCTGCTTGGCTTTGACTCTGGACTCTGGTGGTCTTCTTTGGGGAACAAACGGTCTGGGCATTACAATATGGTCACCTACTTTAAAAACCCCAAAGAATCAACTAACAAATTATTAAAACTATGAAATGCAAGGAGAATGTGATTATTATTGTAAGAAATTTCAACATCAGTAGCCAAAAAGCAGGGACAGGGGAATTGAATAAACAGTAATCATCAAGCAGTCATCAGCAGATACATACAGAACTTTATATCTTTCAAACAGAGAATTATCATTTATTTTATATGTCCACAGAATATTAACAAAGAACTGCCATGTACTTGGCCACTGAAGGAAGCTTAAAAACAAAACAAAAAAAAAGAAATTGTATACATATTTTCAGTGATCATATCCAATAAAATCAGAAACAAATAATGTAAAAATTAATAAAAATCTTACCTCATTGGAAATTAAGAAAAATTCTTAATGGAAGGTGAAATCAAGATAAAATTGCAAACTACCCATAAAACAATGAAAAAATAGACCACTTCCTAATAAAGCCTGGGCTTAGAGGGAATTTCACAGCCTCGGATGTCTTATTATGGAGGATAGACCCCAATAGCCTCAAATGCCTTATTATGGAAGATAGATCCCCAAAATACACCCCAAAAATGTGGGAACTCATCCTAACAGTGAAAAAAGACAAAATAACATAAATGAAGACTAGGAAATAATAAAAGTTTGAATTAGTTAAATGGAAAACCAAGAAAAAAGTTAAAGGAAAGATATCAAAAACTGTTTATTTGAAAAACAAACAAACAGATAAACTCTCCAGTTCGCTTATAAACCAGATTAAAGAAAAAAAGAGGGTAAAAATACACAAGACAGAAAATGAGAACTGAGACTCAACTACAG
>NW_012099404.1:0-1617 GCF_000951045.1 Mandrillus leucophaeus | reverse complement strand
CACAGTATATTTTAAGCCTGCATTGTTTTATATACCAATTTAAGCATTGGATTTTGGTTATTTTAATTTACTTAGTTTTAACCTCCAGAAATGGCAGTCTTTTTTTTTTTTTTTTTTAATAATAAATGATGTTGGTTGGTATAGCTATATATATTTTTTTTAATTTTTATTTTTGAGACAGTCTCTCTCTCTGTCTCCCAGGCTGGAGTGCAGTGGTGAGATCTTGGCTCACTGCAACCTCCACCTCCCAGGTTCAAACAATTCTTGTGCCTCAGCCTCCCAAGTAGCTGGGATTACAGGCATGTGCCTCCATGCCCAGCTAATTTTTCTGTATTTTTAGTAGAGATGGGATTTCTCCATGTTGGCCAGGCTCATCTTGAACTCCTCCTGGCTTCAAGTGATAACGCCCGCCTGGGCCTTCCAAAGTGCTGGGATTACAGGTGTGAGCCACTGTGCCTGGCCTTGGCATAACTATATTTACATTTGGTTTATCTCTAGTTTTTAATTACCTGGTATAGCCTAGTGGATTTTATGGTAGACCTTCAGGTGCTATTAGAAAACTGAGATCATCTGCATCCTGATGCTCTACCTGAGTGATAACATTACTTTGATAATAAAGAATATAGAAACCGTTTAAGAATCACAGGCCTTGGGCCGGGCGCTGTAACTCACGCCTGTAATCCCAGTACTTTGGGAGGCCGAGGCAGGTGGATCACCTGAGGTCAGGAGTTTGAGACTAGCCTAGCCAATGTGGTGAAACCCCGTCTCTACTAAAAATATAAAAATTAGCCGGGCGTGGTGGCAGGCGCCTGTAATCCCAGCTACTTGGGAGGCTGAGGCAGGAGAATCGCTTGAACCCAGGAGGTGGAGGTTTCCGTGAGCTGAGATCGCACCATTGCACTCCAGCCTGGGTGACAAGAACAAAACTCTGTCTCAAAAAAAAAAAAAAAAAAGAATCACAGGCCTAAATTTTTATCAGTATCTTAACTGAGTCTGTTTAATTATTTATGAGAAGTACATAAGTACCCACATTATTTAACCAGAATATCAAAATAAACAATTCTAGGACACACGTTTCTCAGGATCTCCTGAGAACTGTGTCATGGGCAAAAGAAATTTTATTAAAAAATAAAAAATATGCCAGGCACAGTGGCTCACGCCTGTAATCCCAGCACTTTGGGAGGCTGAGGCAGGCGGATCACGAGGTCAGGAGATTGAGACCATCCTGGCCTCCCCCACCCCATCTCTACTATATTAAAAGTACAAAAAAAAAAATTAGCTAGGCGAGGTGGCGGTGCCTATAGTCCCAGCTACTCAGGAGGCTGAGGCAGGCGGATCACGAGGTCAGGAGATTGAGACCATCCTGGCCTCCCCCACCCCATCTCTACTAAAAAAAAAAAAAAAAAAAAAATTAGCCAGGCGTGGTGGCGAGTGCCTGTAGTCCCAGCTACTCGGGAGACTGAGGCAGGAGAATGGTGTGAACCTGGGAGGTGGAGCTTGCAGTGAGCCGAGATCGCGCCATTGCACTCCAGCCTGGGCAACAAGAACGAACTCCATCTCAAAAAAAAAAAAAATTCGTCAGTTACTCCATTCTCAGAGTAGCATAATATAAACTAA
>NW_012099403.1:0-1082 GCF_000951045.1 Mandrillus leucophaeus | reverse complement strand
CCCAACAGGTTTCCAAAGGGTGCCAGCTCATTTCCCACTGCCAGTTCTCTTATTGTGCTGATATGTGATTAATACGGCTTTATGAATCTGAATTTGTGTAAATATGTTATTTTATTATCCTCTCACCTTTCTTATGCTTCAATTCTTACCTAGTTGTGTTGATTATTTCCAGTTTGGAAATCCTCTTTGGTAGAGAAAGACAAAATAGGAGTTAGACTGTTTAGCTACATTATGGCATTAGTTGATATTATTTATTCTTCCCAAGTAAAGAAAGTCTCTTATTTTTATTTTCTTTTTCTGAACATTATTTAAAGCCTATTTTACTTCTTTTTCAACTTATAGAAAAAAATTGCAATTATCTGTTATATGAAAAAATCTAAGAAATATTTGGAGACATTCTCAGGCTTCAGAGACCTTCCTCTCACTAATTTTCATGGGAGTAACTGTCAGGACAAATCACTTGGCATTTAGCACCTTATCTCATGATGTATTCCTATAGGTTTGTATCTTTTCTAGCCAATTACTTATAATTTACTTGAAATCTGGAGTCATAATCTATTTTTGTACTCCAAACAACTAACAATAGTGAACTAAACATAAGTAGGTATTTGTATATATGCTTTTGATAAAGAAACATATGTATCTCTATGCAAAAAAACAATGAGGCATAAATCAGATAGCATAAAGATAGGTTAATTCTATTTCCAAAACTATAAGAGATTTAGTCAATTCAAGTTTACTGATGTTTTCATTAGAAAAAAAAAAACACCTTAAAATTGAACATCAGGGAAAATAATACAGAAAAAAAAATGTATTTTGGCTTCTCAGTTTATAAACTAGGACAAAATTGTAAGTAATGCACTGCCACCTGGTGGCAAACATTCACTTTAAATAACATGAACAGTTAAAGGAAGGACTCCAGCCATTATGGATCTTTGTCTAGGAAATTTTATATTCCGTTAGAAAAATATTAGAAGAGAAATTAATACCCATATCTTAGGAGATTTTGGACCAAAGAAGAGTAAATAACTAGCCCAAATCAAATAAACTGTAAAGAAAAAAAGTCAAAATTATTTATGGGA
>NW_012099402.1:0-1250 GCF_000951045.1 Mandrillus leucophaeus | reverse complement strand
AGATGGGGTTTCACCATGTTGGCTAGGCTGGTCTTGAATTCCTGACCTCAATTGATCCGCCCGCCTAGGCCTCCGAAAGTGCTGGGATTACAGGCGTGAGCCACCGTGCCTAGCCTTTTTTAAAAAAAAAAAAAAAAACAGGGAGTCTCACTGTGTTGTCCAGCCTGGCGTGATCCTGGCTCACTGCAACCCCCGCCTCCTGGTTCAAGTGATTCTCCTGCCTCAGCCTCCCGAGTAGCTGGAATTACAGGCATGCATCAACACGCTCGGACAATTTTTTGTATTTTTTTAAGTAGAGACGGTGTTTCACCATGTTAGCCAGGCTGGTCTCGAACTCCCGACCTCAGGTGATGCGCCTGCCTCGGCCTCCCAAAGTGCTGGGATTACTGGTGTGAGCCACCACGCCCAGTTTTTGTTGTTGTTGTTTTTGCTTGTTTGTTTTGTTTGTTTTTTGAGGCAGAGTCTCACTCTGTCGTCCAGGCGGGAGTGCACTGGTGCCATCTCAGCTCACTGCAACCTCCACCTCCCAGGTTCAAGCGATCCTCCTGCCTCAACCTCCATAGTAACTGGCTACTGTTCCTGGCTAATTTTTGTATTTTTCGTATAAACGGGGTTTCACCATGTTGGCCAGGCTAGTCTCGAATTCCTGGCCTCAAGTGATCCACCTGCCTCGGCCTCCCAAAGTGCTGGGATTACAGGTATGAGCCACTGTGCCTGGTCTGCGGCAGTTTTTCTTTGTTTTTTAAAGAGATGGGATCGCACTGTGTTACCCAGGCTGATCTTGAACCGCTGGGCTCAATTTTTGTCACTGTATCTGGCTAATTTTTGTACTTTTAGTATAAACGGGATTTCACCATGTTGGCCAGGCTGGTCTCAAACTCCTGGCCTCAAATGATCCACCCTCCTTGGCCTCCTGAAGGGCTGGGATTACAGGCGTGAGCCACTGCACCTGGTCTGCACCCAGTTTTCGTTAGTTTTTTACGGAGATGGGATCTCACTATGTTGCCCAGGCTGGTCTTGAATCCCTGGGCTCAAATCATCCTCCTGCTTCTGCCTCCCAAAGTGCTGGGATTACAGGCTTGAGCCACCATGCCCGGCCATAATTATCCAGTTGTAAGGTCAGCTGATTAATTCATCTCTCCATATAGTAACACATTCACGGTTTGGGAGATTAAGATGAGAACATCTTTGGAGAGGCCATTATTCTGCCTTTTAGAGAGAAAGGCCTAGGACAGGAATTCCCACTGCTC
>NW_012099401.1:0-2181 GCF_000951045.1 Mandrillus leucophaeus | reverse complement strand
TTTTTTTTTTTTCGAGACAGAGTCTTGCTCCGTCACCAAGCTGGAGTGCAGTGGCATGATCTCGGCTCACTGCAACCTCCACCTCCTGGGTTCAGGTGATTCTCCTGCCTTAGCCTCCCAAGTAGCTGAGACTACAGGTGCGCACCACCATGCCCAGCTGATTTTTGTATTTTTAGTAGAGATGAAGTTTCACCATGTTGGCCAGGATGGTGTTGATATCTTGACCTCATGATCCACGGGCCTCAGCCTCCCAAAGAACTGGGATTACAGGTATGAGCCACCACGACCAGCCCCTTGTCTTTTAATACTTAATATCAACTAAATTATTGCAATAGTCTACTTACTACTCTCCCTGATGTCATACATACTACCCTACAATCTATTCTCAACACAGCAGCCAAAGTGATCCTTTTTTTTTTTGAGATGGAGTCTCACTCTGTCACCCAGGCTGGAGTACAATAGTGTGATCTCAGTTCACTGCAACCTCCACCTCCCGGGTTCAAGCGATTCTCCCGCCTCAGCCTCCTGAGTAGCTAGGATTACAGGTGCATGTCACCACACCCAGCTAATTTTTGTATTTTTAGTAGAGACAGGGTTTCACCATGTTGGTCAGGCTGGTCTCGAACTCCTGACCTCATGATCCACCCGCCTCGGCCTCCCAAAGTGCTGGGATTACAGGCATGAGCCACTGCGCCCGACCTGATCCTTTTTTTTCTTATTTTTATTTTTTTAGGGGACAGGATCTCCATGTGTTTCCCAGGCCAGAGTGCAGTGGCCTTTCACAGGCACCATCGTAGCACACTAAGCTTCAAACTCCTGAGCTCCAGATTTCCTGCCTCAGCCTCCCCAGTAGCTAGGATTACAGGCATGCACCACTGCGTCTGGCTAATTTTTATATTTTGAGTAGAGATGGGGTTTCATCATGTTGGCCAGGCTGGTCTTGAACTCCTGACTTCAGGTGATTCACCCACCTTGGCCTCCCAAAGTGCTGGAATTACAGGTGTGAGCCACCACGCCCAGCCTATTTCTAACACTCTTTATATTCCCTCTCTTAATTTTTCAAAATTATGAAAAACCTCTAATATACACACAAACAGAATTCTGATGAACCCCATATACCTATTACCCAGATTCAATATTTATGAACATTTTGCTGCAGTTGTTTAAAACAAATTATGCTTAGAAGATTTCATCTCTAAATACTTTAGTATATACTTCTAAAAAATAAAGACATTTCCGGCTAGGCGCGGTAGCTCACGCCTGAAATCCTGGCACTTTGGGAGACTGAGGTGGGTGGATTACCTGAGGTCGGGAGTTCAACACCAGCCTGACCAACATGGAGAAACCCTGTCTCTACTAAAACTACAAAATTAGCCAAGCGTGATGGTGCATGCCTGTAATCCCAGCTACTCGGGAAGGCTGAGGCAGGAGAATCACTTGAAACCGGGAGGCAGAGGTTGCGGTGAGCTGAGATCACACCACTGCACTCCAGCCTGAGCAAGAAGAGCAAAACTCCGTCTCAAAAAATAAAACAAATAAAAAAATAAAATGAAGACATTTCCTTTCACAGCCACAATATCATCATCACACTTAACAAAATCAGCAGTAATTCCTTGTTATCTATTACAGGATCCAGATTTAAACTTCTCTGTTTGTTTCAAAGAGGTCTTTTAAACCATCTATTTATTTAAATCAAGAACCAAGTAAGATCAACGCATTTTATGTGGATGTCTTTTTAAATCTCTTCATCTAAAACAGATCTGTCTGACAAAACAGATTTTGTCTTACTGACAAAAGGTAGTCAGTTTTCCTACTGAATGTCCTTGGAAGCTATATTTGTTTATTTACTCATTCCTCTAGGCCCCATGTTTTCTATAGATTATAAATTATATCTAAAGGTTTGATTATACTCACCCATTCCAATCTGACTTTCACTCCCTGAATCTCACTCCACCAAAACTATTCAAGATCACCAGTGACCTCCACAGTGGTGAAGTCCAAATTCTCATCTCTATTATACTTGATCTAACAAGCAGTACTGACTAACATAGTTAATTGGTCTCTCCTTGATATGCACTTTTCTATTCGGTTTCTAGGATAGCACGTTCTCCTGGTTATCGCCTTACATTACTTTGCACTGTTCCTTGGTTCTTTACTAGTTTTCCCTTCTTTTTTTTTTTT
>NW_012099400.1:0-1583 GCF_000951045.1 Mandrillus leucophaeus | reverse complement strand
GGATCACGAGGTCAGGAGATCGAGACCATCCTGGCTAACATGGTGAAACCCCGTCTCTACTAAGAAATACAAAAAACTACCGGGCGTGGTGGCGGGCGCCTGTAGTCCCAGCTACTCCGGAGGCTGAGGCCGGAGAATGGCGTGAACCCGGGAGGCGGAGCTTGCAGTGAGCTGAGATCTGGCCACTGCACTCCAGCCTGGGCTACAGGAGCGAGACTCCGTCTCAAAAAAAAAAAAAAAATATTGTAAAAATCGCTGTACAGTTTATAAGGTAGACTAGATGTACTGTTGGTCTCCAGAACTTTTTGCGAAGATCTGTTATCAGTAAAAGCTCTCAGATATGTTTCTTGTTGTCAGTTGATTCATTGGGTGGTGGTTCTAAAAACTTACTATTTTTGTAATACAGAGTCTCTCACTGTGTCACCCAGGCTGGAGTGCAGTGGTGTGATCATGGCTCACTGCAAACGACCTCCTGGGCTCAAGCGATTCTCCTGCCTCAGCCTCCCAAAGTGCTGGCATTACAGGCATTAGTTGCTGCGCCTGGCCTAAAAACTTTCTAAGAAGTGGTCTCAGTTCTTTCCTGAATTGAGGCTTTAGGATATTCAGTGAAATGCCTAAGAAGAAATGATAGAAGACGAGGAAATCCATTTTGGAAAAAGCCTTACGTGTAAAGATTTTATTTTTGAATGGCAGGCAGGTCGGTATGTTGGCAAAAGAACTTAGTTATGGATTTGACTGTCATTTACAACCCCGTCTCTACTAAGAAATACAAAAAACTAGCCAGGCGAGGTGGCGGGCGCCTGTAGTCCCAGCTACTTGGGAGGCTGAGGCAGGAAAATCACTTGAACCCAGGAGGCGGAGGTTGCAGTGAGCCGAGATGGCGCCATTGCACTCCAGCCTGGGTGACAGAGCGAGACTCTGTCTCAAAAAAAAAAAAAAAAAAAAAAGATTCTTTATAAATAAACTGTGTTCCTTCTTGAAGTAAATTTACTATTAATGGATTATTATCTATAGTAACAAAATGGTGAGAGCATTTTGGCAAGAGCAGATATAGTAATATAATCATTTTCTAGAATGTGAAAAAAGTTGATTCCAGCTAGCAGTGGATAGAAAAGTGAATTTAGCAGAAAACTCACTTCTGGTCTGTTTTGAACAACTTAGCCATACAACACCACTAAGAGTTATACTCAAGATGTAATATTGTTTTGCCAATTCTAAGTTTACCTGTTCCCTATTGTCCACTTAGAAGAGTGTACTCTTTAGGTGAAAGATTAAAGAATGATTACCCTTACCATTTTGAGTACAAATTAGTGCATAAATTGTAACTTAGCAAGTTTCATGAATGAATTGTACTGTCTCCACTTAGGGCTCATCACTGGAAATATTGATGAAAATATTTTCCATTGAAGCAGCAAGTGTTTTTGCCAACATTATTATCAAATCCAGTAGCTCCACAATTCCTAATGCAGATTTTCAGATGATTGTGATTGATCTTTTAGATGCTTTATTTTTCAAAATATGTTTTTCTTTTTTTTTTTTTTTTTTGAGACGGAGTCTTGCTCTGTCGCCCAGGCTGGAGTGCA
>NW_012099399.1:744008-744512 GCF_000951045.1 Mandrillus leucophaeus | reverse complement strand
CATGGCACAAGTATACATATGTAACAAACCTGCACGTTATGCACATGTACCCTAGAACTTAAAGTATAATAATAATAAAAAATAAAATAAAAGAAAATAAAGAAAAAAAAATTATACACCCTATGGGGCACTTACCTTAATGGAGTTTACCAGAGTAGAAATTGCTCTGAGTGAATCAGTGAAGGAGTGGTAAGTGAATGCAAAGGCCTAGGACATTGCAAACTATTGTAGACTTTATATATGAACACTGTACACTAAGGCTACACTAAATTTATTTTTAAAAATTATTTCTTCAAGAATAAATTAACCATAGCTTACTGTAACATTTTTTACCTTATAAACTTCTAAATTTTTAAAAACATTTTGATGCTTGTAATAACACTTAGCTTAAAACACAAGCACAATGAATAACTATATAAAAATATTTTCCTTATATCCTCTTCTATAAACTTTTTTCCATTTTTAAAGTTATTATTTTTAATTTTAACCTTTTATATTTTTCTG
>NW_012099399.1:737175-743958 GCF_000951045.1 Mandrillus leucophaeus | reverse complement strand
TGCAGCACACCAACATGGCACAAGTATACATATGTAACAAACCTGCACGTTATGTACATGTACCCTAGAACTTAAAGTATAATAATAATAAAAAATAAAATAAAATAAAATAAAGAAAAAAAAAATGATACACCCTATGGGGCACTTACCTTAATGGAGTTTACCAGAGTAGAAATTTCTCTGAGTGAATCAGTTAATGAGTGGCAAGTGAATGCAAAGGCCTAGGACATTGCAAACTATTGTAGACTTTATATATGAACACTGTACACTAAGGCTACACTAAATTCATTTTTTAAAATTATTTCTTCAAGAATAAATTAACCATAGCTTACTGTAACATTTTTTACCTTATAAACTACTAAATTTTTAGAAACATTTTGATGCTTGTAATAACACTTAGCTTAAAACACAAGCACATTGAACAACTATATAAAAATATTTTCCTTATATCCTCTTCTATAAACTTTTTTCCATTTTTAAAGTTATTATTTTTAATTTTAACCTTTTATATTTTTCTGTTAAAACCTAAGACAAAGACACACACTAGCCTAGGCCTACACAGAGTCAGTCAGAATCATCAATATCACTGTCTTCCACCTCCACATCTTGTCCCACTGTAAGGTCTTCAGGGGAAATAACATGCATAGAGCTGTCATCTCCTATGAGAACAATGCTTTTTTTTTTCTGGAATACCTCCTAAAGGACCTGTCTGAGGTTGTTTACAGTGAACATTTCTTTTTTGTAAGTAGAAGGAGTACACTCTAAAATAACCATAAAAAGTGTATCATATAAAATATATAAACATGTAACAGCCATTTATTACCATTATCAAGTATTACGTACATAATTGTATGTGCTATCCCTTTATATGATGGACAGCACAGTAGGTTTGTTCACACCAGCATCACAACAAACAAGTGAGTAATGCGTGGTGCTATGATGTTAAAACAGCTACAGTGTCACTAGGCAATAGTAATATTTCAACTCTGTTATAATCTTGTGGGACCACCATTGTCTATGTGGTCTATCAGTGGCCAAAATGTCGTTATGTGGTATAAGACTGTACTTCCTTTGAACCTTCAGAGATTTAAAAAAATGTAAAATGCCCCAATCTACCTCAAGCTTCTTGCAAATGGTCTTTTCAGACCTGATTTTAAAAATCAGTCATTAGAACTGTAAATACTACAAAGTGGGAAATGACACTAACTTTTGCCAAACAAAATGTTGCATCTTAAAAAATAATAATCGAGTAACCATATGTCAATATAAATCACACATATATTGCTTGTTGTTATTATGCAGAGCAGGCACACCTCAGAGTTATTTCTGGTTGTGTTCCAGACCTCTGAAATAAAACAAATATTGCAATAAATTGAGTCACACTATTTTTGGTTTCCCTGTACATATACAGGTTATGCTTACAGTATACTATTAAGTGTGTAATAGTGTATGTCTAAAAAACCCATGTACATACCTTAATTTAGAAAGACTTCATTGCTATAGAATGCTGAAACGGAGACATAAAGTGAGCATATGCTGTTAGAAAAAAGGCACAAATAGACTTACTTGATGCAAGGTTACCATAAACCTTCAATTTGTAAAAATGCAGTATCTGGGAAGGGCAATAATGTAATACACAATGACACAAGCTATGCCTGGATAATATAATGAACAAGAGCAAGATCTTTGAAATCTGACAGTTGGAGAAATGTGAGTACTAACACTTGTAAGCTGCTAAACCAGCACTTTCTCGTACTCAAAACGAAGACAGTATCTAAATCTTAGGATTGCTTGGAGGTTAGTTTTGATAACGTATTACATACCTTCTTTCATCTAGCTGTTAGCATAGTGCCTGGGACATAGTAACCACTAAAAAATTATAACCATAGTTATTTTTAATAAAGTGTTCACCATTATTTTGAAAATTTTTTTTGGCTTTTATTCATGAAACAGTGATTGATAGCTTTGACCCTATTTTGGTTAAATGAAATTCCTGACAGTACTCTATCAAAAGGTGAATATAGAGATTCTAAAGTGCATTCTTGGTACCTCATTTATTTTTCAGGTTTTTGAATTTTAAATCCCTAGTGCTGAAATGAGCTTTCTGCTGTCACTCATTTGCTTCAGGGCTGACTTGTTTTGAAGCCAGTGGGCAGCAGAGAAAAGCACCTGGTAAGTGGTGCAGCAGGAGAAAACTCCTCTGTTGAGACACACTTTTCTTATCCTTGTCATTCCTGTACAAACCTGCTTTATTTGCAGATGGTTGAGATCCTGAAGCCAAATAATAAGCAAATGCAATTAGGGGAAATGTATAAAATGTTTTTAGGTAAGACTGACTTTCCTTCACTCCTCCGGCTGCAGGAATTGTAATTATTTGTAGCAGGAAGTAATAAGGGCAAGGAAATTTATTCTGGCTCTATCCTATAAAATGGGTGAAAGTGGTAATTTGTAATCCTCAGTGGGTTTGTTTCATCTGCCTGCTGAAGAAATATTGTGCTTGTGTGGTGTTTTCAGATATGAGGATGAACTTAAATCCCTCTCTCTCTGTCAACAATATCTATTTTAGGAAAGCCATTCTACTCTTTAAAATAAATGTAGACTTTTAGGATAAAAATAGACTGAATAAACCTTATTCTTATATGCAGGCATTCTGAGAGTATAGGACCATACAGCATAAGGGAGGTGGTGATAAGGCAGAGAATTTTATCCCTTACTTTCTCAGCAATTCTCATCAGATATAAATAAAGATGTATTTGAAAATATAGAATGACTTCAATGGTATTGAAATTTATTAGACTTGGAGTCAGAAGATCTGTTTGAGCTATAGTTTTGCCACCTGCTATTTTCTTTAGCTTGGTACTTATGATCTTGGACTACAGATTTATCCACAATAAAACAGGGATGATAGCATTTGTTCTATATACCATATAGTATTGTTGGAAAGATTAAATATCATAATGAAACATTATACACAAGTATGTATAATGTATAATGTTTCATTATGTTATTTGATAATAGAGGTGCCACTACTTTATTACCAAACTACCAGTGAAGAAAAGTAATAGAACCAAAGAGCTAGAATATGCCTTGAAGTAAATTTTGAATAATTTTAGGGCTGTTATTTGTTAGGTCAACATTTATTGCATATGGCTAATGGATTTAATCATTTTCTTTAGTATTCTTTATATATTATATGCCAAGTAAAAAATGTTATTTATAATAATGTTAATTATGATGGCATGCTTCAAATTTCAGGCCCTAGAAGTTGTCAATCTAAATAACAAACAGAGAGGCTCTCTAAAAAAAATGATGTTTATTTGGGTATAGGGCATTGCAATGGGAGTATGTGTGCCATAGTAAACTACGTGCATATTCAGGGAGATAAAAGAAGACCAAAGGCTTTTTTTTTTTTTTCTTTAAATGAGGAGGATTATATAATCATTTTGAAACAATTGTCCTTGACTACAAGGAGCAATAACAAGGGTGGTGCCAGTTAGAGGTTAGACAGGCAGTTTCTGGGAAGATGTCCTCCTAGAAATAATTTTTTTGCATAAGGTTGTGATGGCGTTTGTACAAGGTAGTGGTTTTTGCGAGTCTTTTGTGATAGTTCTTGTGATCAGGCATGTGTATATGAGAATCCTCCCTTCATAGTCTTCCTGGCTCTATTTCTCAGAGTTTTAAACCCAAGTGACTGTGACTCCATTTTGATTCTGAAAACTTTCACGTTGTCTAAAGAATTCTGGAAAAGTACATAGTAATGTGGCTGCTCTAATCCTTAGTTTAATATTAGAACTTATGGGACAGGGAGGCTGGTACACATAATTTCAGCTACTGTGGAACAATGAAATTCACATGTCCTTATATGTTATGTACAGCTTTACACTGTCAATATGCTGTTTTTCTTCCTTTTCATTTGAGCTTCATCACCAGTCTGAAGTCCATGTTTTGTATGGCTGTGGTTTGTCATCCTTAAAGCATATTTTCTTGTTGTTAGGCCTTGTATCCCAGCTGCCTTCTTCTTCTTTAGTTTCTTCAGCTGTCTTTTAGGGGAGGTGTTTGCTGTGCCATTGAAAACGTGGAGATAAAACACTCATCACTTATTACAAGATGATAATGAAAGAAAATGGATTTAAAAGATAGCAGCTGAGACTAACATTAAATGTAGTAGTACAAGAATCAGTTGGTTAAGGATTAGGAGATTCAGTCAAAAAGGTATTTGGTGAGAAGTGAAGATAAGACAGCTTGGGTCTGGAGATGGAGTTACAGTGCATAAGCACAGTCGCTGTTCCCAAGAACTCACAGTAGAGTGTAGTAATTCTCAAGCCTCATTCTGTACCACTCACCTAGAGGCCTTTAAAAACACAGATGCCTGTGTTCAATCCTTAGAAATCCTAAATTCTTCCATAGTGGGCCCTGGAGAAGTGCATAGTTTTGACTGCTCCCTACGTCATTTTATCTGATAGTTCTGGTTTTATTCTTTCATATACTACGAAATCAGGCAAGTCTCAAAATATACTTCTAGCCTACCTATCTATGAAACATGGATGATATCATCTGCTCTTTATTCATTTATGTCATAAACATTTATGGCATTCATATTTTGTGTCAGACATTGTGATATGTCAAAGAGAGAGGCACGTTACAGTGTCTATTGTAAAGGTGAGTGTGAGGAGCAAATTTGAAGTAAAACTATAAACCTGAAAAGCAAATTTGTTCATGGCTTTTGACATCAAGTCTGTATACAGCAGAGAAGACAGGAGCTTTGAGTTAATTGATTGATCAAATCAGTTCCTGTACCTGAGCAGCTGAAAGCTTCTGGCAAAAAATCACCTGCTTGTGTTGGCCAGTTTTTCTTTAATTTAATCGCAAGCACATGTCACTGACTGGTAACCTTACTAAATGTGCTAGTTTAGTGATTTAAAATCCTACTTGCAGAAATTAGTGTTTCACACTCTTTCCAAAACCTCCAACATCACCTCTAGTCAACTGTCAGTTGCTGACATTGTTTATTTTACTGAGAAAACCAGAAGCAATTAACAAAGAATCACATTATTTTTAAAACATTACATTTATCAGTTTACCAACATAATATCTCTATGTTTTGCCTTTCTTCCTGTTACAGTTGTTCCTGCTTATGTCTAAGTATAATTCTTTCTGTGTTATAAATCTGTATTTTCAGCTGTCAAAGCACTTCTACAATTGTCTCTGCTCTCACCTGCATCATCAATTTATCCCTGCCTGTCAGATCTTTCCCATCAACAAATATGCACTAATGGCACCTACCTGAGAAAAACTAAACAAGACTATCATCCAAGGAACCTACAGCCTCCTCCAGCTCTTAATCTCATCTCCCTTCTACTTCTCTGTAAAACTTCTTGAAAGTATCTGTATGGGCTGTCTCTACTTCCTCACCTTACCACATTCCAACTGAGTCATTAGTTATATCTATATATTCTCTGACAATATCTTTTTCTCCTTAAACTACACATACACATATATACATTCCTTGTAAATGCCTTATCAAATCAGAAGAGACAGTGGTCAAGTCTCTGTTCGCTTCTAAGTCAGCCTCTAGATGGTATTTGAACACAGGCAGCCACTTCTAGAAACACTCTCTTCTCTTCCTTTGGTATCTACCACATTGTCTTGGTTATCCTGTTACATAACCAATTACTTGTTTTTAGTCTCCTTTGATCATGTCCTCAAATGTTGAGCCTCCCAGAAGTTACTCCTAGGTCCTCCTTTGGCCTCTATCAGAACTCTTGGCATCTCTTCTGGTTCCACAACTTGCAGTCTATCAAGGGATAAACTATTAACATATTTAGATATTAACATATTTAGTCTACTAAGGGATAACCAGCAGGTGTGTATATCCATCTGTCTTATCCCCTGAACTCTCTCTGCACAAACCTTCTCTTGCTCCTCCTTCAATCTTACCCAACTCAATAAATAAAACTAATTGTCCCTGCTTTTCACCTCTAAACCCTAAATACCAACCTTCATTCCTTTCTTCATTCTACCACATCAAATCTGTCAGGGAGTTCTGTTAGCAAGATATCCAAAATGTATTCCACTCTGACCACTTTTTGACATCATCACTTTACCTCTTTTGTTCAAGCTGCTTTCATCTCTGCCTCGACAGTGCATCAGGCACCTAAGTGGTTTAATTGCTACCGCCTTTGCCTTCCTGTAATTTATTTGACAGATTTGTCAGAGTGATTTTTAAAAATCAGATTATGTTGCTCACTTTAATGGCTTCCGTTGTAATTTTAATATAATCCATCCCCTTCAAACAATTCAACTCTAAAAAGACTTTTTTTTTTGAGAGAGAATTAGGGAAATTTGAATGAGTATTTGAGAATTTTAAGGGATTATAGTCAATTTTGTTCTACTTTTATATATGTTTAACAATTTTCATTAATTCATATAACGTTGAAGAAGGAGAGGTAAAGTTTCAGCCCTTTTCCATGGCCCTATGGGACTGAATGTTTGGCTGCTTCCCTGGCCTTTTCTTTCAGTCTCTCTTTGGTTGGCTGTAGTTGAGACACATTCACCTGGCTTTCTTTTTCTGAAAACTCCAAGCCTTTGCACTTTTTGATCCCTCTGCCTGGGACACTTCACAGAACTGGCTTATTTAGGTCTTACTGCCAGAGACCATTCCCCTAACTTTTGCCCATCTCTCTTCTGCTTCCCTGTAAAACTTCCCATCCCCACCAGCTCCATACACACTCTCTTTCTCTCTCTCTCTCTCTATAATATATATAATATATTATATATAATATA
>NW_012099399.1:726026-737070 GCF_000951045.1 Mandrillus leucophaeus | reverse complement strand
ATATTTTTTGAGACGGAGTCTTGCTCTGTCACCCAGGCTGGAGTGCAGTGGCACAATCTCGGCTTGCTGCAAGCTCTGCCTCCCGGGTTCCCGCCATTCTCCTGCCCCAGCCTCCTAAGTAGCTGGGACTACAGGCGCCCGCCACCTCGCCTGGCTAATTTTTTTTGGATTTTTAGTAGAGATGGGGTTTCACCGTATTAGCCAGGATGTTCTCGATCTCCTGACCTCGTGATCTGCCCGCCTGGGCCTCGCAAAGTGCTGGGATTACAGGCGTGAGCCACCGCCCCGAGCCTCCATACACTCTATTTTTAAAAATTAGTTGACTTTGTTTACGTGTTTATTATTTCTTTTCTCTACTAGAATTTAAGCAGCATGAGTCAGAAACTTGGTTCTAAGATGGTGCATAGTGGGTATTCAATAAATATTTGTAAATGAAGGAATTGGGCATTACTTTTTATTCCATTTTTAAAATGAGAAAACCAAGACTGTAAAAATTAAATACTCTTTCCTAATGTCACAGATATTAAGAGGCAGAACTGAGATGTGAACCCAAGTTTTTCTGATTTAGGAGCCCTTTAAAACTCTATTGTATAATTTTCTGCTAGAATAAATTAACGGAGGACAGAGGCAGAGCATAATTCCCCGTAAAACTGAAAGAATTGTCTTTGTAGCTATACTGACTTAGGAAGAAATTCCATGACTTTTATTAGATTCTCAAAGGAGTTCTTGAGCCCCCAGATTTTAATCATTGTCTCTTTGGTTGCTATCATGGCAACTCACAATGTTAGAGGCTCAATACAGTAGGAAAATTTTAAACTGCTTGCTGACTAAAGCATTATGTTATCCAGTCCTAAACATCAACATTTGTCAACACTTAAATAACTTTTCTGGATTCAATATTTTTTTTTCCACAGGCTATTGGGCATCCCTATTTTCCTCCATACTGGTCTCTGGGATTTCAGTTGTGTCGATGGGGTTATAATAGCCTAGATATGCTGAAAACCACAGTTGGACATTTAAGACAATATGATATTCCCCATATAAGTGTACTCAAACAGTATGGAGGGAATTGAGAGGAATAAGGAAATTAGAAAGTGTAGTAATTATACTGTAATATATATGTGTGTGGATGTGGATGTGTGTACATATAAGAGAGAGAGATGTGTAACTGTAATCATTTTCATATATTCTCAGTTCCAATAAAATAATCATTTTTGTTCTCTTTTTCTTACAAGATAACCCAAAACTCACACTAATATTTAAATTTCTAATTGAATGCAGTCACTTATAAGCTACTTGTGATTCTTCAACAATATTTGGTTGTCTGTTTTCCTGATGTTGGAATCTCGTATCTGCAGTGCCCCTTGGTACAGGATGTTCAGTATTGTGATATTGACTGCATGGAACGTCAGATAGACTTCATATATGATGAAGACAAATTTGATGGTCTGCCTGAGTACATTAAGGAACTGAAAATGATGGAATGCATTATATCATTACTTTGGTAAATTTCTTTTGAAGATCAAACAAAATATTTTAATTTATATTTTCTAAGCATTTCTAAATACACACATATATGTATTACAATTAATGTATCAAAAAGTAGAAGTCCCAACACTAGTATATTCTTGAGGAATAAAATTTTGTAATATTTAATGATAAATGTTATATTTCATTAAAGGATGATAGATTATAAGTACATTTTATGCTATTTAACGACATAGACATGTCATCAAGTGATGAAGGAATTCAGTTAAGCTTTTAAAACTCAGTGGTCTAAAAGAAAATTAATATATTGATTGCTCCATCAAGGTTTTTTCCACCATTTCACAACCTTATCTCAAATAAGAAGCAACAAACAAAAAAACAGGAAAGGTTCCATGCCAAAATAGTAGGAATATTTCCTTTACCTATTCATATAGCTTTCAAAAATGTTTATTATTTTTTAAAATTTTTGTGGGTACATAGTAGGTGTATATATTTATAAGGTACATGAGATGCTTTGATACAAGCTTGCTATGTATAATAATCACTTTAGGCTAAATGAGGAACCCATCACCTCAAGCATTTATCCTTTGTGTTACAAACAATCCCATTATACTCTTTAAATTATTTTTGAATACACAAATTATTATTGAGTACAGTCACCCTATTGTGTTATCAAGTACTATTCTTTATTCTTTCTATTTTTTGGTATCCATTAACCATCCCCACTTCCCCCCACCCCACACTACGCACCCCAGCCTCTGATAAACTTACTTCTATTTTTATCTCCATTAGTTGAATTGTTTTAATGTTTAGAACTCACAAATCAGTCACAACATGTGATCTTCATCTTTCTGTGCCTGGCTTATTTCTCTTAACATAATGATCTCCAGTTTTATCCATTTTGCTGCAAATGACAGGATCTCATTCTTTTTTATGGCTGAATAGTACTCCATCTTCATTGCATCATTTTCATTATCTGCTCATTTGTTGAATACTTGGGCTGCTTCCAAATCTTGGCTATTGTGAATAGTGCTATAATATTGAAGAGATTGCAGTTATCTCTTCAACATACTGATTTCCTTTCTTTTCGGTATGTACACAGCAGTGGGATTGCTGGATCATATGGTAGCTCTATTTTAGTTTTTTGAGGAACGTCTAACTTGTTCTCCACAGTGGTTGTACTAACATACCTTCCCACCAACTAGGTATGAGGGTTCCTGTTTCTCCACATCCTCGCCAGCATTTATTATTGCTTGTTTTTTGCATATAAGACTTTTTAACTGGGGTGAGATGATATCTCATTGTAGTTTTGATTTGCATTTCTCTGATGATCAATAGTATGCACCTTTTCATATACTTGTTTGCCATTTGTATATCTTCATTTGAGAAATTCAGACCTTTTGCCCATTTCTAATTTGATTTTTCCTGTAGAGTTGTTTGAGCTCTGTATATATTCTGGTTGTCAGATGGGTAGTTTGCATATATTTTCTCCCATTCTGTGGGTTGTCTCTTTACTTTGTTGATTGTTTCCTTTGCTCTGCAGAACCTTTTTAACTAGGTGAGATTTATCCATTTTTGCTTTGGTTGCCTATATTTGTGGGATATCACTGAAGAAACCTTTGCCTACTCCAATGTCCTGGAGAGTTTCCCCAATGTTTTCTTCCAGTAGTTGCAGACAGTCAGGTCATAGGTTAAAATATTTAATCCAGTTCAGCTTGATTTTTGTGTATAGTATGAAATAAGGCTCTAGTTTCATTCTTCTATATATAGATATCCAGCTTTCCCAGTACTATTGATTGAAGAGACAGTCTTTTCCCCAGTGTATGTTCTTGGCACCTTTGTCAAAAATGAGTTCACTGTAAATGTATAGATTTGTTTCTGGGTTCTCTATTCTGTCCCAGTGGTCAATATTTCTGTGTTTATGACAGTACCATGCTGCTTTGGTTATGATGGCTCAGTAGCATACTTTGAAGTCAGGTAATGTGATTTCTCCAGTTTTGTTCTTTTTGCTCAGAATAGCTTTGGCTATTCTGTGTCTTTTTTGGTTCCATATAAGTTTTAGGATTGCTTTTTCTATTTCTATGAAGAATCTCATGGGTATTATGATAGAGATTCCATTGAAACTGTAGAATGCTTTTGGTAGTATGGACATTTGAACAATATTCATTCTTCCATTCCATGAACATAGAATATCTTTGCATTCTTTTGTATCCTCTTCAATTTCTTTCATCAATGTTTTATAGTTTTCATTGTAGAGACCTTTCACTTCTTTGGGTAACTTAATTCCTAGGTATTTTATTTTATTTGTGGCTACTGCAAATGGGATTACTTTTTTGATTTCTTTTTCGGATTGTTAGCTGTCGGTATATAGACATGCTATTGATTTTTGTATGTCGATTTTGTATCCTGCAGATTTACTGAACTTTTGTATCAGTTCGAATAGATTTTTGTTGGAGTCTTTAGGTTGTTCCAAATACAAGATTATATCATCTGCAAACAACGGAAATTTGACTTTTTCCTTTCCAATGTATATTTCTTTCTCTTTTCTGATTGCTCTAGCTAGGATTGAAGTCTCCAGCTGTTACTGTATTGGGGTCTACTCCCCCTTTAGCTCTGATAATATTTGCTGTATATGTCTGGGTGCTGCAGTGTTGTGCCTATACGTTTGTAATTGTTGTGTACTCTTGCTGAATAAACCCTTTATCATGATATAATCATCTTCTTTGTCTTCTTTTATAGTTTTTGTCTTGAAATCTATTTTGTCTGATATAGGTATAGCTACTCCTGCTCTTTTCTTGTTTCTACTTACATGGACTATCTTTTTCCATTTCTTTCTTTTCACTCTATTAGTGTCTTTATAATTGAAACCTGTTTCTTGTAGGCAAGAGATTGTTGGTTTTTCTTTCTTTTTTTTTTTTTTAATCCATTCAGCCACTCCATGTCTTTTGATTGGACAGCTTAGCCCATTTACATTCAATATTGTTATTGATAAGTAATGACTTACTTCTGTCATTTTGTTATTTGTTTTCCAGTTGTTCTGTTGTCTTCTCTTCTTTCCTTCCTTTCTGTCTTCCTTTTAGTGAATTTGATTTTTCTCTGGTGGTATGTTTTAATGTCTTGCTTTTTATTTTTAGTATATCTGTTGTATATATTTTTCAGTTGAACTTAGCAAGAAGCTTGCAAATAATATCTTATAACCCATTTTTTCAAGCAGATGACCACTTGACACTGATTGCATAAAAAATCAGGCAAAGAGAAAACTAGTAAAAAATCTATGCTTTAACTTCTCCCTCAGTTTTAACTTTTTCTTGTTTCTATTTGTATCTTATTGTACTGTGTCTTGAAAAGTTGTTGTAGTAATTATTTTTAATTGGTTTGCCTTTCACCTTTCTACTTAAGAGTAGTTTATACACCACCTTTACAGTGTTATAGTATTCTGTGTTTTTCTGTGTACTTATTATTACCAGTGAGTTTTGTACCATCATATGATTTCTTATGGCTCATTTGTATCCTTTTCTTTCAGATTGAAGAACTCCCTTTAGCATTTCTTGTAAGACAGGTCTGGTGTTATGAAATTCCTCATCTTTTGTTTGTCTGGAAAAATCTTTATTTCTCCTTTATGTCTGAAGGATATTTTCACTGAATATACTATTCTAGAATGAAAGTTGTTTTTTTTTTTTCCTTCAACACTTTAAATATGTCATGCCACTCTCTTCTGGCCTGTAAAGTTTCCACTGAGAAGTCTGCTGCCAGACTTATTGGAGCTGCATTGTATGTTATTTTTTTCTTTTCCCTTGCTACTTTTAGGATTTTTTTCTTTATCCTTGACCTTTGAGAGTTTGATGATTGGATGTCTTGAGGTAGTCTAATGTGGATTAAATCTGCTTGGTGTTCTATAACCTTTTTATACTTGAATATTGATATCTTTCTCTAAGGTTGGGATGTTCTCTGTTATTGTCCATTTGAATAAACTTTCTACCCCATCTCTCTCTCTACCTTCTCTTTAGGCCATTAACTTAGACTTGACCTTTAAAGCCTATTTTCTAAATCCTGTATGCATGCTTCATTCTTTCTCCTTTTGTCTCCTCTGACTGTCTATTTTCAAACACCCTGTCTTCAAGATCACTAATTCTTAATTCTACTTGGTCAGTTCGGCTGTTAGGAGACTCTGATGCATTCTTCACTATGTCAATTGCATTGTTCAACTCCAGAATTTTTTCTTTTTAATGATTTCTATCTCTTTTTAAAATTTGTCTGGTAGAACTTTTAATTCCTTCTCTGTGTTATCTTGAGTTTCTCCAAGTTTCCTCAAAACAGTTATTTTGAAGTTTCTGTCTGAAAACTCATGTGTCTCTTTCTTTCCAGGATTTGTCCTTGGTAGCTTATTTTGTTCATTTTGTGAGATTATGGATGATCTTGATGCTTGTGGATGTTTGCCAGTGTAAGGGCATTGAAGAGTTAGGTTTATTATAGTCTTCACAATTTGAGGTATTTTATACCCATTCTTCCTGAGAAGGATTTCCAGATATTTTAAGGGACTTGGGTATTGTAGTCTACAGTTTTGATCTCTGCAGCCAAATCTGCATTAGGGGGCACCCCAAGCCCAGTAACACTGTGGCTTTTGCTGACTCATAAAAGTACCACCTTGCTTGTCTAGGATAAGATCCAGAAGAATTCTCTGGATTACCAGGCAAAGACTCTTGTTCTTTTTCCTTACTTTTTCCCAGTCTCCACCCACTACTCCCTCCTTCGTTTCCCTCCCTCCCTCCCTCTCTCTGCTGAGCTGCCTGGAGCTGGAGGGGTGATGCAAGCCCCCTGGGGCCACCATCCCTGGGACCGTGCTGGCTCAGACCTAAAGCCAGCATGGTACTAGGTCTTGCCCAATGCCTACTGTAATCACGATCTAGCTACCACCGATGTTCACTCAACACCCTAGGGTTCTACAGTTAGCAGGTGTCAAAGCCAGATAGGCTTATGTGCTTCCCTTCAGAGTGGTGAGCTTCTCCCAGCTCTGGATGTATACAGAGATGCCCTCTGGGAGCCAGGGCCTGGAATCAGCAATCTTAAGAATGTACCTGGTGCTCCATTCTACTGTGGCTGAACAGGCACTCCAGCCACAAGACAAAGTCCTTGCTACTCTTTCCTTTCCTCAAACAGAGGAGTCTCTCTGCTGGTGACCATCACCACCCCAGGCCCAAAGCGAGTATAGCCTGGGTACTACCGATGTTCAATCAAGGCCTAAGGGCTCTTCAGTCAACTTGTGGTAAATGCTGCCAGGCCTGGGACCTTTCTTCAAGTGAAGTTGCTCCTCTTTTGCCCAGGGTAGGTCCAGAAGTGCTGTTCAAGAGCCAAAGTCTAGAATCGGGAACCCTAAGAACCCACTGAGTGCTCTACCCCACTGTAGCAGAGCTAGTACCTAAGCTGCTAGACAAAGTCTCTTTTACACTTCCCTCTTTTTCTCAAAAGCAGTCTCTCACCATAGCCACCACAGCTGGGAATGTCTAGGGTCACACCAGAAGCCAGCACATCTCTGAGTCTCACCCAAGTCCCATGGCAAGTACTGCCTTGGCACCACTGCTGATAATTCAGGGTCAAGCACTCTTTAGTCAGTAGGTGATGAATCCTTCCAGGAATGGGTCCTCCCGTTCAAGGCAATGGATTCCCTTCAGGCCCTGGGTGTGTCTAGAAATGTCTAGGGTGTAGGGCCTGGAATGGGTGCCCCTGGACTCTGTCCATTGCCCTATTCTACTGTGGTTGAGCTGATATCCAAGTTGCAAATACAATGTTCTCTTTACTCTTTCCTCTCCTCTCCTCGAGCAGGGAGAAGGAGTCTGTCTTGGAACTGTGAGCTGCACTGCCTGGGGTTGAGGGATGTGTAATGCAAGCACTTTCTTGACCATCCTAACTGGTATCTTACTAGTTTGCATGCTCCCAAAATCTGCTGGCTCTGAGCCTAAGAATTGCCTAGGAATTGTAAGAATTGCCTAGGAATTGCAATCCTTGTGACCTAGACAGCCTTTTAGATTTGTTTAGGACCCCAAAGCACTTTAGTCTGCAGGGCTGAGGTTTGCTGGAACTCAGGTACTAATGGCTAGAATGGATGATTCTGGCTAGGGCTGGTCTAAATGCTCCCTCGGTGGGTTCCAGCTGAGTTCTATCCAGTGTTGCTTTCCACTGTGACAGCAGCACTGAGTTCCAATGCAAAGTCTCACACATTCTGTCTCTGTGCCAGGAGGTTGCTGCTGGGGGATGGGGGAGGGTTGGTGTCAGCAGTTCAAGACTGTCTTTCCTACCCTCTTCAGTGCCTTTTTCTGTAATATGAAGTTAGAACCAAGTACTGTTATTACTTAACTGATTTTTGGTTCTTATGAAGGTGCTTTTTTGTGTGGATGGTTGTTCAATTTGGTGTTCCTGCAGGGAGGATAATCCTTGAAGGTTTCTATTTAGGATCTTGCTCTGCCTCTTGCTCCTATAACATTTTTAGTAAAGAAAATGGATATTTTAATTAGAAGCAACTGATTCTACTACTAAATTAACATTGCTTGGGTCCACATTTTGCACACTAAAACATTCACAGAAAGAGTTCTTACATTTGTAACTGTACTTAATAGGTAGGAAGATTTTAAACTGTACAATATTAAACATTGTTTATATGAATATTGGAGATTCTTACTTCAAACATTTTTGTAATGTTTCCACTTAAATATCAATTACCAGGCAGACTCTTACCAGTGATAACATACTTGGGAATTTGCAGGATCCCTTTTTGACCAAAAATGAACCACAAGGCACTTATAAACCCTGTGAGCTTGGACAGGAAATGGGAATTTGAATCAATAACTCTGCTAGAGTCACACCAGCTATTGGCAAGGTAAGCATGTTAAAGAATAAATGACAACCTCCTTTCTGTATTGAATATATGATAAGCAAGTACAGTTCACGGGGCTCAGTGAATTGATATTGCCTGAGTTCAGTTCAAGAAAATTGTATGCAGCTTCTCCAGCTGTGTTAACTCCTGAGTGTTTGGAGCATTGGCCTACATAATAAGACTTTTTAAGAAATCATTTACATCCCAGAGAATTGCCAAGAAATTCAAAAGAAATATTAGTACACTGTGTAACATCTTTTGAAAAGGCACTCTTTTATAATTATGATAAAATTATAGATAGTGTTGATTGATATTATATTGATAATTTCAGTTTTTGTAGATTGAGTAATGAGACATATAAAATATTTCTAAAGCAAAAAGAAGTTTTTAATTTTTTCTTTTGCACAATAGAAATATCCTTAAAATGCTTTTGCCTGTTTATCAAAGTAGCACAACATCGTAAAAAATATTATGTAATGCTGATTTTTACAAAGGAGAAAGTGACAGTCCTTCTTCAACTCCCTAAAATATCACTTTTATCATTTTAGTGAATATTCCTCCTGATTTTTAAGTATATGTGATTATATTTTTAAGTGGGAAATAAACTATATGTCTTTTAAAACCTTTAAAAACAATAACAATATTATGTATATATATTTTCATGTTAATACATATGAAGCTATCTCATCTTTTTAAATAGTTACATGACATTCCATTGTTCCCAGGTAAGAAAATTAGTGTAACCAAAACCTAGTGATGAACATTTTCTTGTTTCTAGTATCTTAATATTATATTGTTAATATGAATGTTGCAGTAAACATTTTATTACAGATTATTGTATATATTCTTGTCTCACTATTCCCATATATTTTAAAAATGGAATAATTATATTTAAAAATATACATTTCAAATCTATAAAGATATTTTCTCAATATCCTCAAAATATACCAATTTGAACTCTTACCAAACAGGTCTCTTTACTCATTCACCAACACAGGGCAACCAAAAAGGTGAAAGGTATTTTCTTGTATTAACTGCAGTTTTTCTATTATGAGTGAGGTTAAGCATCTTTTTCATAATATTTCTTGCTGCTTCTATTTCATTGTAAAAAATCACTACTCTTTTTGTCATTTTCCTATTGGGGAATTCTTTCTTTTTCTTATTGATTTGTAAAATATTAATTCTGGTTTTCTAAACAGTTTATTCTGTCTTTTGCTAAACAGTTTTAAACTTTTTCATAGCCAAATCTACCTTTTTCCTTGTGGTTTCTGCCTTTGGTATCATGTTTCAAAGGGCTTTCCTTAACTAAAATTTGTAAAAGTAGAATCTATATATTCTTAGAGAATTTTTCTAAACACATAAATTATGAATCTGCTTTAATTTTGTGTACAATGTTGTCTTAATGTGCTTGAGCCACCATAACAAAAACTGAGTGACATAAACAGCAAAATTTTACGTCTTACAGTTCCAGTGGCTAGAAAGTCCAAGACCAAGGTTCTGGCAGGGTCTGGTTTCTGGTGTGAGCCCTCTTCCTGGCTTTCAGATGAACCTTCTCATTGTGTTCTCACAAGGCAGAGAGAGAGAGAGAGAGAGAGAGAGAGAGAAATAGACAGACAAGAAAGGTCTTTAATAGGGGTACTAATCTTATCATGAGAGCCTCACCCTCATGATCTCATCTAAACCTAACCATCTCCCAAAGGCCCAATCTCTAAATACCATCATACTGAGGCTTTGGGCTTTGACATAGGAATTTTGGATAAACACAGCTCAATCCATACCTGGAATATGACTTATTTTTTTTCCAAGTGGGTAGATAATAGACCTAACGTCACCTATTAAATAATTCCACATTTCTTCATACCTTTGAAATATCATCTTTATCACAGAGCAAATTTCCATATAGATGTCTATCTGTATCTTATCTCAATTTCATTGCATTGTTCCATTTATCTATTCCTATATTCAGTTTTGTTTTACTTAATACGAGCTAAGGGTATGTTTAAGTAGGCTTCTTATTTTTCTATAATTTTTAGCCAGTACCATTCACTTATACTTCCAGATGATTACAGAATCAAGTTACAAAACATACCATTGGAATTTGGGTTGGAAATACTTTGAATTTATAAATCAATTTGGAGCAACTTGACATTTATACAACAATGAGTCTTTCCATTCAGTCTTTCTATTCATTCCATATCTCTTAACTTGTATGTCATCTTTTGTATACATAGTTTACATTACATTATTCTTTTTTTTATTATACTTTAAGTTCTACGGTACGTGTGCACAACGTGCAGGTTTGTTACATATGTATACATGTGCCATGTTGGTATGCTGCACCCATTATCTCCTCATTTACATTAGGTATATCTCCTAATGCTATCCCTCCCCACTACCCCCTCCCCACAATAGGCCCCAGTGTGTGATGTTCCTCTTCCTGTGTCCAAGTGATCTCATTGTTCAATTCCCACCTACGAGTGAGAACATGTGGCATTCGGTTTTCTGTTCTTGTGATAGTTTGCTGAGAATGATGGTTTCCAGCTGCATTCATGTCCCTACAAAGGACACTAACTCATCCTTTTTTATGGCTGCATAATATTCCATGGTGTATATGTGCCACATTTTCTTCATCCAGTCTGTCACTGATGGACATTTGGGTTGATTCCAAGTCTTTGTTATTGTGAATAG
>NW_012099399.1:723650-724455 GCF_000951045.1 Mandrillus leucophaeus | reverse complement strand
TTGTTCAGTTTCCATGTAGTTGAGCGGTTTTGATTGAGTTACTTAGTCCTGAATTCTAGTTTGATTGCACTGTGGTCTAAGAGACAGTTTGTTATAATTTCTGTTCTTTCACATTTGCTGAGGAGTGCTTTACTTCCAACTATGTGGTCAGTTTTGGAATAAGTGCGATGTGGTACTGAGAAGAATGTATATTCTCTTGATTTGGGGTGGAGAGTTCTGTAGATGTCTATTAGGTCCGCTTGTATGGAGTTGAATTCAATTTCTGGATATCCTTGTTAACTTTCTGTCTTGTTGATCTGTCTAATGTTGACAGTGGGGTGTTGAAGTCTCCCATTATTATTGTATGGGAGTCTAAGTCTCTTTGTAAGTCTCTAAGGACTTGCTTTATGAATGTGGGTGCTCCTGTATTGGGTGCATATATATTTAGGATAGTTAGCTCCTCCTGTTGAATTGATCCCTTTACCATTATGTAATGGCCTTCTTTGTCTCTTTTGATCTTTGACGGTTTAAAGTCTGTTTTATCAGAGACTAGTATTGCAACCCTTGCTTTCTTTTGTTGTCCATTTGCTTTTAAATCTTCCTCCATCCCTTTATTTTGAGCCTATGTGTGTCTCTGCATGTGAGATGGGTCTCCTGAATACAGCAAAGTGATGTGTCTTGACTCTTTATCCAATTTGCCAGTCTGTGTCTTTTAATTGGATCATTTAGTACATTTACATTTAAGGTTAATATTGTTATGTGTGAACTTGATCCTGTCATTACGATATTAGCTGGTTATTTTGCTCACTAGTTGATGCAGTTTCTT
>NW_012099399.1:652106-718720 GCF_000951045.1 Mandrillus leucophaeus | reverse complement strand
CAGGCAGTCTGTCCGTTCTCAGATCTCAACCTCTGTGCTGGGAGATCCACTGCTCTCTTGAAAGCTGTCAGATGCTAGCATTTACCTCTGCCGAGGTTTCTGCTGCTTTTTGTTTAGCTACGCTCTGTCCCCAGAGGAGGAGTCTGCAGAGGCAGACTGGTCTCCTTGAGCTGTGGTGGGCTCCACCCAGTTCGAGCTTCCTGGCAGCTTTGTTTACCTACTTAAGCCTCAGCAATGGGGGCGCCCCTCCCCCAGCCTAGCTGCTGCCTTGCAGTTAGATCTCAGACTGCTGTGCTAGCAATGAAGGAGGCTCCGTGGGTGTGGGACCCTCCCAGCCAGGTGTGGGATATAATCTCCTGGTGTGCCGTTTGCTAAGACCCTTGGTAAAGCACAGTATTAAGGTGGGAGTTACCCGATTTTCCAGGTGTTGTGTGTCTCACTTTCCTTTGGCTAGGAAAAGGAATTCCCTTCCCCCTTGCACTTCCCAGGTGAGGTGATGCCTCATCCTGGTTCAGCTCGCACTGGTCGGGCTGCACCCGTGGACCTGCGCCAACTGTCCAACATGCCCCAGTGAGATGAACCTGGTACCTCAGTTGAAAATGCAGAAGTCACCCGTCTTCTGTGTCGCTCACGCTGGGAGCTGGAGGCAGGAGCTGTTCCTGTTTGGCCATCTTGGGTGCCCCCCGACCCCATTACATTATTCTTAAGGCTCTTGTTGGCATCATGGCTATATTACAGTTTTGTTGTTACTATAAATGTAATTCTTACATTTCCTAATCCTCCTATTTGTATTAATATAGATTTATATGTGGAGAAAAATTGCTAAAATTGTAACAGAATAATAAAAATACTATTTCCTGGACAATTTCATGGCTGAGAGAGCACTGGACTGAGATGTGGGATTCTATTACCATTCAACAGTGAACTTGCTATATGCTTATACTATGTTCTTGGTAAAGTTATTTAATTTTACTGGCTGTCAATTTTTGTTTGTGTGTCTCAAAATGCAAAATGAGAACAACTACAGAGATTTCTATACCATATTAGCTAAGTTGCTTTATTTAGTTTGACTTACGTGTCTATTGTATTACTGGCCACCAGGAGGATCAGTGTTTGCAGACTACTCCAAACCGCAAATGGTAGATTGGTGGATCCAGATGTACAAGGAATTTAAGAACATCCTTGATTATGATAGGATCTGGACCATAAGTCTAACCTTATTATTTAAAAATATTTGTCCTTGGTGAAAAAGTGAAGTGTTCATCCACTTATCTTTTTTCAGCTTTTTTTCCCCCTAACCCTTCCACTTCTATGAGCCCATCAACATGCAGCCTGCATACCAACTTCTCCATGGAGCCTTCACTGGCACTCTTACTAAAAGTAACTCCTCTCTTCTTTTAGTACAACAAATAAGTATTTATTGAGCACCTACTCTGTGCCAGGAGGCATTGGGGATACACTTAGAAAAACTCTTGCCTTCACGGAGCTGACATTTTAGTGGGAGATATAGAAAATAAACAAAATAAGTAAGTAAAACATAGAATATGTTGGATGATAGTAACTGCCCAAAAGAAAAATTATCTAGGAGGTGGAGTAGGAAGTTCGAAAACTTAAACAAGATTGAAATTTAAATAGGGTGGTCAGAGAAGGTGATAATTGCTAACAAAGGCCAGAGACTGGGCCATGGAGATATTTGAGGGAAGAGTATTCACAAAAGGAAAGAGCAAACACAAAAATCCAAAGCAGAACATGCCTGGCATTTTCTAGGAATGGCAAGAAAGCCAGTGTAGCTACAGCAGAGTATTCAGGGGGGACAACCATAGAGGAAAAGATTGCAGAGATACAGAGGCAGCATTGTAGACCATTGCAAGATCTTTGACTTTTGCTCTGAGTGAAATGGAAAACCACTGGTGGGTTTTAAGCAGAAGTTTTAAAAGGATCGTTCTGGTTGCTATATTGAGAATAGACTATAGGAAGCCAAAACAGCGTGAAGACAGAGGTGAATCCAGATTTTGTAAAGCTTTCTACAAATTGAACAACTGTCTTTAGGAAAAAATACTTAAAAATTACAAACAGAAAATTAGGCATACAACTATGGAGGAGGTCATGCAAAAAGCAGCCGTGAAACTTCAATTTTGTTAGCTTCCAGATAAATCCACTTCAGGTCGCTATTGAAAAGAGAGGCAAATTAAGAAGACACTATTACAACAGTCCAGGCAAAAGAAAATGGTGGTAGCCCAAGATAGTGGCAATAGAGTGAATGACATGTGTTCAGATTCTGCATGTAGTTTGAAAATATAATTAACAGTATTGGTTGACAGATTAGATGGTGAGTTTCAAGAAAAAGAAATTAAAAATGATTTATGTCCATAGGCACTGGAAAATTTGAATTGCCTTGTGCAATGACATTTATAGGTTTGTGAAACCATTGCTAATTTGCCAGTGTATGCTACTTGAGACCAGGGACACAATGTCGTTTATTGCCATGCCTCATAGAGCTTCTAACTTACCATCTCACACATTTAGATGCCCAAAATATATCTGTTGAATGAGTGATCTTTACGTATTCTGTTACCTCAATGGGAAGTAAGAAAACTATACCCATTATTACTCATTGAGTTTCTATTTTTATGTAAGGATATGAATGAACCAGCCAATTTTGGAACACGCCAACACCCAAGATGTGAAGAGAACACTCTAAACTGCTCACCCTATGTACCTGGTAAATAGACTGAAAATTCCAAATGGTTTTTAAGCATTTTCATATCCTATAAGGAAAAGTCTCCTTACTGTTGTTCGTTTGTCTTAGGAAAATATAAACTCACCAATGTAGAAATAAGTAGTTCATAGCTCACCAATCTAAAACCAATCCAGAAAACTCAGAATACATATGTGTACCTACTGTACTCCTTCAGTGGGAGGGGCTTGGAATGTCTGAGAATTGTGTCCTTACTTGTCTAGGGAGGAATCAGAGATTCTCTTCATAGGCTGTCATTCCAAGGAGGCAGATTATGGTGTTGCAGTTGACTCTTAGATGACTGAATTCTTCCCTTTGGCTACAAGGTGTGTTCACTTTACAGTTTCCATAATTTTTGTTATTTCTGTAACTAATCTACATTCAAAAATGCTACAAGGTGGAAAAGTCATGAAAATTTAATTGAGAAGTAGTTTTGCAGTCAGAGTAAAAGGGGCTTACCCTTGGCTGAGGATTTCAACTTTGAGTGATTATAGTCCTTCATTTACATTTCCTTTGCAATTATAGCCATTTTCATCTGCAGTGATTCAGTTCCCAGTAAAACCTAAAAAAATAAAAATAAAAAAAAAAGAGAGAGAGAGAGAGAAAAGCAAAATAGGATAAAATTAGGTTCAGAGAACTGATGTTCCATAAAGTCCTGCTTACCTTCCTTGAATCCTGGAGACACGGACCCCTCCTCCACAGTTTACTTGTTAGGCAAAAGAAATGGTGTGCAATAATTATTTCCTCTTTTATCATTGTCTGAAATATCTAAATGAAAATATCAAGTAGGCAGCAAGATACGTAGGTCTGGAGAGAAGTCATATGGGCTTGAGATAAAAAAAAAAAAAAACCCCACTGGGAATTAGGTGCATAAAAAATGACATTTAAACCCAAAGGGATGGGTGATTCAATGTACTAAGAATGGCAGAGTATAAAAAGTAAAATCAACAAGCGGGCCTCCCAACTCTGAGTTCTAAGTGAACCTGCGCCCCAACATTAAGACCTTGTATAAAATAAAATATACAGCCTGGAAAACCAAATTGATGCAATTGGATAGGGAGGAAGAATGGCAGGAATACATGACTCAGCTGAGAAGACTACATAGTCATTTCTATCAGATGCTGCCAAACAGCCAAATACAACGAGTGGAGACTGTGTGTAGAGTTCAGCAATATAAAGATTGGCAATATTAGTTTCAATTGAGTAGTGGGAATGGATACCAAACTGAAGTCAGTTCAAAAGTGAAAGGAAGGTGAGAAAGTAGAGACAGAGGTTCTTATTGTTGCTGGAAGAAGAAGAAAATGTGTACAGATGCATATAGATGGAAGGATTCAGTTTTTAAAATTTTTCATCGGGGGAGTGATATGGGGAATGTGATTGAACTTGGGGAGTAAGAAGTTTGAAGAGAGGGGAAAATATGAAGGGGATATGCCACAGTCATATCCGGGAGTGGCAAAGTGAATTTTTGAAAGAAGCATAGTGGGATTCTCAGGTGGTACTGAGAATTCATTTGAGGTTTGCATTCTTGAAGCAAAGGATGAAGAAGAATAGAGAGAAGGAAATTTGGGTGTTTTGGATATGAAAATGTCAATGTTGCTCTCTGAACTGCATTTGATCAAAATGTCAGGGAGTCCATGAAGTCACACACAATAACTTCAGCAATAAGACACCTGTGTTCTATAGTACACAATAGTATAGAAACATTTGCCCAGAAAGTCAGCTCGCATTACACAGGAAGATGACAACATGATACAGAGAACAAGCGTGGGCGTTAGTGTCACAATGGCTCCCAGTCCTGGCTCAAGCACTTTCTTGTCTTATGAATTAACAGAAGTTCTTTCACTTCTTTTGACTGTAGAATAGGGAATATGAATACTATTTACAAGTTAAGGATTACAAATATATGTCAGAGCGACTGACATACAGTGCGTGTACATAAGATAGCTACTACTAACAATTTAAATAAAAGCTATTACAAACAATTTGGGAGGACTCACATGTAACTCCAAATAGTTGGAAAAACACTGAAAAAAGCAACTAATATAGCCAATTATTATTGTAAACAATTGTCCACCATCTACAGTCTCCAGAGTATGAAGACAGAATTGTCTATCAAAGCGCGTCCTTATTTTTGCCCTGATTGGAATAATTCTTTCACAAGTGATTGTCCAGTGCTTAACCACCTTGTTTCTGGTTAATATTCTTTTAAAGAACAAATCTGTCACTATGTGAAACTTAAAAAAAATAAAAGGAAAAAGGATGAATCAAAGAAGAAAGAGAATGTTAATGCCAACTTGGAACATGAAAGAAAGAAACAAGGCCAGTTAAGCTCCCATACGCATTATTTCTAAAACAGACTATTGTAAAAAGTTCTGAAGAAACCTGTTTGCAGTCAGGGTGAGTGTCACCAAGACACTGAACCTAAAGACTGTAAAGATCTGATGCCACCTCCCATGAATATTCCTATTCCCTGTGCTATTTTTAAACAATATTAAATTTTTTTATCTCTTTTACAATTCAACAATCTAAGGTTTTTACTGTTTTGTATAATCTCTTTGATTGGTAACTGTTTCTGATTGTATAAAGTTAGGCATTTGAGATAATTAGGAGTTATATTCTGGTTAAAGTACAGGAGTTCTATAATTATCCACTGTATTTCAGTGGGTAATTATCTACATTTATAAATTTTTTCTTCCTGGCTGAGCAGGCTGGCTCTATTATGATATAGTTGATGTTTAAAATGTGTTCTCAGAAGTGAAAGAATATGATGAGGTAGCTGCCTACATCTGCAGGGGATAAGAAAATTATTACACAATGTCTGGATTCCTGTGTCACGGTTTTACATGTACTACAAATGGCTTTAACATGAACTGAGCTAAGAATGTAGTTAAATTTAAACCATAACTGATAACTAAGGTAAGGTGATTCAGGTGTTCTTGACATATCAAAAAATCATGAAGAGTTTCATTAGAGTTATTCTCAAATATGTAGATTTGGAGGTCAAATGTTAAGAGGCCCTACAGCTCTTTAGAAACATGTTCTCTTCTAAATTATAACAGGTTGGGGGGAAAGTTTATGGTAGAAACAGTAATGCTTGAAATGGACAACATTCTCCCTTCTCCTCTTCCCAAGGAGACCAGTCCTTTGGCATTTATGATCTTACGTGTCTTCAAAATGTTTCATAAATTCAGCTTAAAATGATATTAATGTCTCAATATTACTGATACATATCTAAAAGAGAGGCAAACATTTCAAGGCAGCAAAACCAGTACTAGAATTAGATTTTCTTGTCTATTAGACTCTAATCCTTGCTACTATGTTGAAAAAAATGCAGTTTAAAAAATCACTAAAGCTGAAATTCATTATTCCAAGGGAAAAAGCCAAGAAATAGAAAAATAAGTGGAGGGCAGCTTCCAGTGTGAATCCCTACAACAGAACACATTAAAAGTGGTATATGAAGAGATGTCTTTGAGTAGACTTGTTTAGGTCACGCTTTTGTGATATGTACTGGATATGTTTTGAGAGATATGATTTAACATTGGGAATCTTTGGATCTAGGTACAAAGGAGATACATGGATGAGAGGCTTTTGGAATTCTGCCACTCTTGTTTGAATATGAGGCACATGGCCACAGCTCATGCTTTCCTAGCAGCACAGCTGCTGGAGGCATATCATTTCTAGCCACACACAGTACTTGATCTCCTCCACTGCAAGGTAAGAGTGGGTCTATTGAAAGACAAGTGCTTGACCAGAGGTTGCAACTTTTGCTTCAGTGCTGCATGTTTTATGGATTTTAGCACAGAACATATCTTTCTTTTTTCTATTTTTGAGGCAGGGTTTCACTCTGTCACACAGGCTTGGAGTGCAGAGACATAATCATAGCTCACTGCAGCCTCGATCTCCTGGGCTCAAATAATCCTTCCACCTCAGCCTCCCAAGTAGCTGGGACCACAGGCCCACAGGCCCACACACCACCATACCTGGCTAACTTTTGTATTATTATTATTATTATTATTATTATTATTATTATTTTGTAGAGATAGGGTTTTACTGTACTGCCCAGGCTGATCTAGAACTCCTAGGCTCAAGAGATCCACCCACCAACTCAGCCTCCCTAACTGCTGGGATTACAGGCGTGAGCCACTGCATCCAGCCCAACATACCCTTTTCATCTTGGTCTTTCTGCACAATGCAGTTAAAAACCACATTGCAGTTTTTATAGCCATAGTAATCTTGAAGGACTGTTGAAAATATGTGAGAAATGTCTTCAGACCTTGTATATAGTAGGATGCTATTAGTGTGATTAAGATCCTACAGAATATGATTTAGTCCCATGTATAATCTAGTCTACATCCAACTCACTTCAAGTGTTTAGCACAGAGATGAAGAATGGGGAATTATTATGAAGAGGAGTTGAATTTCAACTTCAAAAAAGTACAGCAGTTAGCGACACTGGGCATATACTAAGAAACAGTTCACGACATATAGGTAGGCCTTGGAGATATCATGGGTTAAGTTCCAAACCACTGCAATAAAGCAAATATCACAATAAAGAGAGCCACGTGAATTTTTTTGTTTTCCAGAGCATACAAAAGTTATGTTTACACTTATACTATAGGTTATGAAGTGTGCAATAGTATTATGCCAAAAGAGTAAGTTACTAATTAAAAATATTTTATTGCTAAAAATTGCTATCATCTGAAACTTCATCGGGTTGTAATCTTTTTGCTAGTCTTGCTTCAATGTTGATGGCTGCTGACTGATCAGGGTGGTGGTTGCTGAAGGTTGGGGTGGCTGTGGCAGTTTCTTAAATAAGACGACAATGAAGTTTTCCATATTAATTTATTCTTCCTTTCACAAAAGATTTCTCTGTAACCTGTGATACTGTTTGATAACATTTTACCCACACTAGAACTTCTTTCAAAATTGGAGTAGTCAACCCTCTCAAATCCTGCTATTGCTTTATCGACTAGGTTTATATAATATTCTAAATCCTTTCTTGTCATGCCAACAATGTTTCTAGCATCTTCACCAAGAGTAGATTACATCTCAATAAACCACTTTCTTTGCTCGTCCATAAGAAGCAACATCTCATCCATTCAAGTTTGATCATGGGATTGCAACAATTTAGTCACACTTTCAGGCTCCACCTCTAATTCTAGTTCTTGTTGTTAGCATCATATCTGCGATTATTTCTGCCAGTGATGTCTTGAACACCTCAATGTCATCCGTGAGGATTGGAATCAACTTATTCCAAACTCCCGTTAACGTTGATATCTTGACCTTCTCCCATGAATCACAAATATTCTTACTGGCATCTAGAATGGGGGGTCCAGAAGTCTTTCAGTTTACTTTGCTCAGATTCATCAGAGGAATCACAATCTATAGCAGCTATAACTATGAAATGTACTCCTTCAATAAGAAGATTTGAAAGCTGAAATGACTCCCTTGATCCATGGACTCAAGAATAGATGTGTTAGCAGGCATGAAACAACATTAATCTTCTTGTATATCTTCATCAGAGTTCTTGGTTGACCAGGTGCATTATCAATGAGCAGTAATATTTTGAAAGAAATTTTTTTTGTGAGAAGTTGGTCTCAACAGTGAACTTGAAATAGTTAGTTAGTCATGCTGTAAACAGATGTGCTGTCATCCAGGCTTTGTTGTTCCATTTACAGAGCAGATTTAGCATAGAGTAGATTTATAGTAGATTTAGCAGAGTAGATTTAGAAGAGTAGATTTAGCAAAATTCTTAAGGGCCCTAGGATTTTTGATATGGGAAATGAGCATTAGCTTCAACTTAAAGTCACCAGCTCATTAAGTCCTAACAAGTGTCAGCCTTTGCTTTGAAGCTTTGAAGCTTTGAAGCCAAGCATTGATTTCTCCTCTTTAGCTATGGAAGTCTTAGATGACATCTTATTCCAATAGAAAATTGGAAAATAGAAGACTGAAAATCTATTGTTTGATGAATCTCCCTTTATCAATTACCTTAGGTATATCTTCTATATAACTTGCTACAGCTTCTCCAAGAGAACTTGATGCTTCACCTTACACTTTTATGTTATGAAGATGACTTATTTCCTTAAACCTTATGAACCAACCACTGCTGGCTTCAAACTTTTCTTCTTCACCTTCTTCACCTCACTCAGCCTTCAGAGAATTGAAGAGAGTTAGGGTCTTGCTCTGGAATAGGGTTTGGCTTAAGGGAATGTTGTGGCTGGTTAGATCTTCTATCCATATTTCTCAAACTTTCTCAAATATCAGCAATAAAACTGTTTAGCTTTCTTAACACTCATTTGTTCACTGGAGTAGCAATTTTAATTTCCTTCATAAACTTTTCCTTTGCATTTACACATTGGCTATCTGTTTGGCACAAGAGGCCTAGCTTTTGGCCTGTATCAGCATTTGACTTGCCTTCCTCACTAAGCTAAATCATTTCAAGCTTTTGACTTAAAGTGAGAGGTGTGTGACTCATCCTTCCACTTGAATACTTAGAGGCCATTGTAGGGCCATTCATTGGCCAAATTTCAATATTACTGTGTCTCAAGGAAAAGGGAGACCTAAGGAGAGGGAGAGAAAAGGGGGAATAGCTGGTCAGTGGGTCAGAACACCCACAACATTTATCGATTAAGTTTGCTGTCTTATATAGGCACGACTTGTGGTACCCCCAAACAATTACAATACTAACTTCAAAGATCCCTGATCACAAATCACCATAACAAATGTAATAATAATGAAAGTGTTTGAAATATTGTGAGAATTACCAAAATGTGACTGAGACATGACATGAGTGCATGCTGTTGGAAAAATGGCACCAGTAGACTTGCTCCATGCAACGTTGCCGTAAACCTTCAATTTGTAAAAAATGCAGTATCTACAAAGCAAAGTGCAATAAAATAAGGTATACATATAAGGTAATAGTATTAAATTCCAGAGAAAATAGTACGTCTTTGTATGTTTAGCAAACTATTTTAAAAGAAGTTAGGCTGGGTGCGGTGGCTCACGCCTGTAATCACAGCACTGTGGGAGGCCGAGTTGGGCGAATCACGAGGTCAAGAGATCAGGACCATCCTGGCCAACATGGTGAAACCCTGTCTCTACTAAAAATACAAAAATTAACTCAGTGTGGTAGTGCGCACCTGTAGTCCCAGCTACTTGGGAGGCTGAGGCAGGAGAATCACGTGAACCCAGGAGGCAGAGGTTGCAGTCAGCCGAGATGATGTCACTGCACTCCAGCCTGGTAATAGAGTGAGACTCCATCAAGAAAGAAAGAAAGAAAGAAAGAAAGAAAGAAAGAAAGAAAGAAAGAAAGAAAGAAAGAAAGGAGAAAAAAAAAGTTATACTGAAGGCAAAGATTTTTTTCAAATTTTTATAGTCAAAATTGTATATATTTGATACAGAACATGATGTTTTGATATATCTATACATTGTAGAATAACTAAGTCACAATAATCAACGTGTCCATTATCCCACATACTTATTTTTTGTAGTGAAAACGTTTAAAATCTCTCAGTAATTTCAAGTAGATAATACATTGTTATTAACTATATTCAGCATGTTCTACAATAGATCTTCCGAATTTATTCTTCTTGTCTAACTAAAATTTTGTGTCATTTGAAAAACATCTCAATTCCCCACCAGCCCCTGGGAATCACCATTCTACTCTTTGCTTCTGTGAGTTTGACTTATTAAGATTCTGCTTTAAAGTGAAATCATGTGGTATTTATTTTCCTGTGCCTATCTTATTTCAGTTAGCACAATGTCATCCAGATTCTTTTCACTTGAGAAGGGTGCTTCCCAACTTTGAGAGGGGGTAACCACAAGCTACTTCTCACTTGCCCTGTAATTGGTACCATGCTATCAATAAGAATACTTAGAATTCTTGCAGATTACTTAGTAGGAATACTTAGAAGTAATTAGTAGGAATGAGTAGGAATTACATCAGTAGGAATACTTAGAACTCTTGCAGGTTAATCACGCAGGTTAGTTTTCTGTTTCTGCCATAACAAATTTACCACAAATGTAGTGGCTGAAAAACAGCATGAATTTATTATTATCACACAGTTGTGTAAGTTAGGAATCTGACATGAGGCTCACTGGATGAAAATCAAGGTATTGGCAGGATTGCCTTCCTTTCTGGAAGCTCTGGAGGAGAAACCCTTTACTTTCCTTTCCAGCTCCCTTACTGCTTGGCTCATGGCCCCTTTCCTCTGACTTCAACGTCAGCAATGTTTTTTGTACCTCTCTCTGACCTTCTTTCAGCTTCACATCTTTCTGAACATAACTGGGAAAGGTTTCATTCTTTTAAAGATTCATGTTTTTGGATTGCACCCACCTGTGTAACCCATGATATTCTTCCTATCTCAAAGGTCTTAATTTTTTTAAAAAAATTGACACATAATAATTATACATATTTATAGGGTATAAAGTGATGTTTCAATACCTACCATTCATAGTGATTAGATCAGCATAATTAACATATCCATCATCTCAAGCATGTATCATTTCTTTGTGTTGGAAACATTCAATATGCTCTTCCAGCTGTTTGAAAATGTGTAATATATTATTGTTAACTCTAGTCATCCTACAGCGCTATGAAACTCTAGAACCCATTCATCCTATCTAGCTGTAATTTTGTGTCCTTTAACAAATCTCTCCTTATCCCCTACTTCCTACTCTTCTCAGCCTCTGGTAACCTCTGTTTTACTGTTTGCTTCTGTGAGATGAACCTTTTCTTAGCATGTGAGTGAGAGCATGCAGTGTTTATCAAAGTTTATCAAAGTTCTTAATCTTTATCACATCTGTAAAATTCCTTTCGCCATAGAAAGTAACATTCACAGGTCCCAAGGATTGGACATGAACAATTTTGAGAACTATTGTTCTGCATACCATACCATGACTACAAAGTTTTATTACTATCTAGTCTTCTTTTGCTTAATTTTGACTCAGTAGAGTTTATTCGCACTTTGGTTCCAAATTGTGCACAAACCTTTTCTCAATCCGTTTACCACATTTTTTAGATTTGATAATGTTTACCAAACTCCTCCTCAATCTTTCCCTACTAAGTCTGATCACTTTATCACTCGTTAAACTCTGTGGATTTCTTAAGACTCCATTTGAATCTAAATCATGGCTATATGATAAGTATTGCATTACTTTATTTCTTTTAAAACAAATCAAATCTGTTAAATCAAATGGATGTTACACCCCATCTCAGGTGTAAGAACCTTTCTCAGTTGCTACTGCAGTTGTCCTCTTTCTACTCTCAGTGTCATGCCAAGACCTTAATTGTTTCAGGCAGAGAAAAACTATTGAGAAAGGCGTTTTGGTCTTTTGTTTCTGTGGAGATGGAAGCCCAATTGTCCAAACCCAAAGTCTGCCAAAATTCTTGTCCTTCTATTATTTCTTTGCGTGCATGTGGGAGATCTTTGCAGGGCTCAAGAACCTTGGTGTCTACAGATACAGATAGTCTCCTGAGGTGCTCTACATACTCATTTTCCTTTAAATGTCTTTTCTCTTCTCTAGGGTATTGTGAGTGTAGACCCAAGACTGAGCACCAAATCTCTATCCCCCTCTAATGCCTTAAAGCTAATATCCACTACTCTAGCTTTGGTGAATTTGCCTCTTTTCCGTCATTGCCTTCATATGCAAGCACCTTTCTCTTTTACCCCCTCACATAATTTCCTTAAAAAGATTAGATTTCTGGAGGTAAAACTTGGAGATAAATTAGTCTGCTAAGACCTACTGCTTTTCAGAAAGCCTTCACAAACATCTGTTGAAATAAAGGGGACATCCTGAAATATCTTGAAACAATGGGAAGAAAAAATACTACTCAAATGAAACACAAATTAATAATTTCATAAATGATTTCTTCATGCTACAGTTTACTTGCTTGTACAGATTTATGTCGCTCCAGGATTGATCTTATTAGTTCTCTAGCTAGATGTGCACAGCAGCTTCCCTCCAAGTTGCAATAAATGCCTCAAGGTTAGACTTCATAATTTTAGGATTAAAAAAAGAGTCCTAGTAGATAGGTTGAGACTATACTTAAAAGGTCTACATTGTACAAGACTGTGTAAATTAGGAAATATTTTTATTTTATAGAATAATTCATATTAATATTTATCTTTAATATAAATATAAGTAATATCTTTATTATTAATACAATAAACTATTAAGTAATGATATGAAAAGACCTATTATTTATACTAATTATTTCATTTAATTCTCACAACATACCACTGAAGTAAGAATTGCTAGAACCATTTTCCAGATGAAGAAACTGAGGCTCATGAAATACCTTACTCAAGGTCACAGTGCTAGTATATGGCTGTGCCTGGACTTAAGAGCTCTATGAGGATCTGGGCTTTTACCGCCATGCTGTGCTGCTCATAGTGCAGTGTACTAACCAGTGGACTTCTATCTGGAGGTCCAATCTGAGTAGAACTGTCACATAAATAGGAGTTTAAGTTTAAAGCTGACACTGAAAATTGAACTTTCGTCTTTGGAGTTTGTTTGACAGAATTCAACACCAGCAGGCAGAGAGGTACACACATGCCAGTCTTGCGTTTGTCTGTAATCTGTAGTCAGTTTGAAAATCTCTCAAACTCATTGCCATTTTATTTTATTCAAATAATGTGGAAGATTATAAAGCAGGACAAAAAAGAAAATCCTTTTCATGCTTCCCTTTGCATTACGGTGACTACTGTTGAATTAACATTCTATACAGCCTAAGGGATGGGGAAAAGTAATTTTCTAATCCAAGGCAAAGTTTTCTCTAAACTTAAGTAAAATGATAAAAGTTGCTACATTTAAAAATAACTTTCTTTTTACAAGGACCTTGAAGAATATATTCTTATAGAGTATATCTTTTAATAACCTTTCTGAATTATTCCCCTACTTCTCATGTTTTAGACTTTTATGCAGCATTTTTTTCTTACTCATCTTGCTTCAGCTAGATAAGGCAAATATATTTCAGAGATAGGTATTGTATTTTTATGTGTGCGATTTGTTATGATATTACAAATCTATATATATTTTGGAAGGCGCTGTGCCCACAGGGTACAAGACCCTATTCTTGATTATTTACATTTCTTTCACTTTCGAGAGAAATGGAAAAGCAGAAGGGGATGGGCTAATCCCTACTGTGAATAGTTTTTAGGAAGCAAAGATTAATCTCCAGTCCTTTATCTTATTTGTTTCAACACTCAGTTAATTTAGAGGGAGAAGTCCCTTCTTGTCCTCATCTCTCCTTTCCAGAAAGTTCCATGTTGTGCCAACAGTAGATAAAACCTTTATTCCCTTCTGTGTTTATTTCTTCTATTCCCAGAAGCAAAGATTCTTACAGCAGGAAGGAAACATTAATGGTATCTAGCATTTTTCCTACATTGCAATAACACTGCTGTAATTTTTTTCTACAGTTGCAAAGTCTTCTATTCTTATGAATTTTCAGGAAGAAAATCATTATTTGTTCCGAAAACATTTTTCTTAAACTTAATCTAATCTTTGTTACTATACACCTATTTCCTCTCATTCAGTTATTTGTAGGAATGGGAGATAATTTCCTAGTTATTGTGCTCTGTGTAAGAATCCTTTATATGCTTGCTAAAGAATCATTCATTTGGAAAATATTTCTTGATCATTTGCTATCTGTTATGCACAGTACAAGATGCTAGACACCTACCATCTACCCTCACTATCAATGGGGCAGGGCAAACATACCTAAAAGACAGCTGTCTCTAGGAAGCCGACAGTCTAGTGAAGGTGACCAACATATAAACATACAGTCAAATATAATCAGAGATTTCCAGGTGATAATGGCAAAATAAATCTACACTCAGAATCTCCCATCTTCATTAATTACTGAAATTTTTTAAATTGGGAAAAAGCAAAATTTATCAGTAGCAACCAAAAAAGAAAAGATAATTCCTTCTTAAGCCTTTACCTTCAAAAGTGGCAGAGGATATCACTGCGTGGATTCTTTAGAAAATAGAGACTGAGGCAAAGTTTATCTGGTAAATGATGTTTTGATGGGGAAGGAATCAATGCTAAGCAGAAGGGTAAGGAAGAGAGGGAAATGAGGCTGGGAAAAAAGGAACCAAATGCAAGGTGGCATGTTAACCTGCTGCTCAGTCATCTCGATTTTTATCAAAGTGGTGAGTGTGAAATGTCAACTCTGTATGTATTTAATTTGCATATCTCTGATTATAAAGGAGACTAAGCATTTTTTCTCTTTGTTAGCTTTTTAGGTTTTATTGATTGGTTCAAGGGTTTTCCCCATTTTTCTACTGGGACGTGAGCTTTATTAATCTGACTTTTTGATTATATGTATTAAAATATCTCCAATAATTTCTGGCTTATGTTTTCACACTCTTTTTAGAATCTCTTGTTGAACACAGGTTCTTAACTAAAATATTGTCAAATTTACCAATCCTTTTCTTTAACAATTTGTAACAATATTTTTGAAGCTGTGGCCATAAAGACATATTATTTAAAAATATTTTATAATTTTGCCCTTTCATGTTTGGGCCTTTAATCTACTTCAGGTGGATTTTGAGAAGTATGTGATAACAATATAAATTCATTTTTTTTCTATGTGGAGAAAGAATTGTCCCAGAACCAATGAAAAGCCTATCCTTTCCCCCAGTGATCTGCACTACTTATTTTTTCTTGTGATAGATATCCATGTATAATATGTGTTGCTTCTACACTACTTTTTCTGTTCATTGGTTCATTTTCCTTTCCCTTAACCAATTTGACACTGCCTTAATTTCTATTGATTTATAATAAGTCATGAAATAGGGTAGAAAATAGATCTTCCCACCTTGGCCTTCTTTAAGAATATTTTGGCTGTTGTTGCCATTAAAACCATATAACAATTTGGAAAGAATCAATATCTTCTTCATACAGTTTCCAAAGATATGGTATTGTTCATCCTGTATTTGTCTTTAAAATTACTTTTCATAAAAATTTATAATTTCTTTATGAAATTTTCGACTCATTTGGTTAATCATATTTCTAGGTTCTTTATATTTGGATGCTATTTTAAAGGCCCTCTTTTAAGGCTTTCACTTACTATTTGTTGCTGATTTATGGAATGTAATTGTTTGTGTTTTTATATTGATTTTTTACTAGGAAAACTTGCTATACTGTCATATTAATTCTCATAATTTATCTGTTGACATTTTAGGATTTTCTGTGTAGACAGTCTTATCTGTGAATGATCCATAGCATTGATTCCCATTCTAATTTTTTCACTTTTTTTTTTTTCCTTGACTTATTCTTAGAAGGGAACTCCAGTTCAGGATTGAATAAAAGTGGTGACAGCAGACACTCTTTTGTTCCCAATCTCAGTTAACTGTTTTTTTGTTTTGTTTTGTTTACATTTTACAGACAGAGTGTCACTCTACTGCCTAGGCTGGAGTACAGTGGAAGCGATCACAGCTAACTGCAGCCTTGAGTTCCTGGGCTCAAGAAATTCTCCCATCTTGGCATCTCAGGGTTGGGATTACAGGTGTGAGCCACTGCACCCGGCTGAAGTGTTTTTAATATTTCACAGTTATGTATGAAATGTACTATAGATATTTTTGTAGCTAATCTTAATAAGGTTAAGAAAATTTATTTTATTTTATTACTATTTAAGAAATTTTTTATCAATAAAGAATTTGAATTTATCAAACACTTTTTTATATCTCTTGAGATAATTATATTCTTCTTTTAAAATATATTAATATATGAATCATGTTGCTTGATTTTTAATGATAAATTAGTTTTATATTTCTGAGATAAACGCACCTTGGTCTTGATACTAATATTCAATCGTGTCTCAAATTCAGGATACAGCTTAAAATTTTTGTCATGTCAAGGTAACACTGTTTTCATTAATTAAAAAGACATTCAATGTTCCCAAAGACTAGTGAAGGCAACCAACATGCAAATAGACAAATAAAATACAATGATATTTAGATTATGTTAAGTATGCATATTTATTTTGTTTCATCCTTAGATATCACAGGTAGATTTTTGGCTCAGACACATTATGCCCTGATTCCTGCGATATCTGGGATATCATTATGACACACATTCTCTGGCTGGTCATAAGCAGCACTTACTTTCTAGTGCGTAGCTTGTAAGTCTTGAAATGTTCTTGATGTTTTAATACCCAAAAATTATTATTAAAATACCATTTAAGAAATAGGGAAAAAACTGTTTACAGCAGATGTTACATTTTGTTATATCATTTCTTAATTTGTTAAGGACTAGTCAACAATCTTCCTTTTCTAAGGTTTTATCTTGCTGATTTTACAAGTATTTCTAACAACCCATTTAAACAGCACAAAAGCAGAGTAAAATGGCCTTCGTAGAAGCCCAAAAACTTGTCTAAGGCAAAAATCAAATCTAAACTTCAGATAAATGGTGGAGGAAACAGAATTTTGGAACAATTTTATAATGTAGGATGTAATCATTAACAAATGCTACAATTTTAAAGGTTACGTGCACTAATGTTGCCTTTATCTTGCTTCGACTAAATTATACTATTAGCTCTGAATAGAGACATTTTTAAACCTGATTAAATATTGATGTGTAAAGTCCCTACCATTAGAATCGTAAGTCAGGATTTATGCATGTTGTTACACTGAGTGCCGTATACTCCAAGCTTGGCAGATAAAATCTTTTTCTCCTGGAGTTAACAATCCCAGATCTTGAAGCACCTTCTCCATGACCACCTGATTCATGCTGTTCCTCTAATGAGGGTTTACTGTGTTGCATTATTTCTGTCTTTTCCTGTGTGTGTCTATTAGGAGATTCTCCTAGCCTGCATTAGTAAAAATGGGTTTATGGGCTCAGGGATAGAACACTGTGTTTCCATTTACTGCATCCTTGTCTGTTTAAAGCAGGTTTTCATTTCAATTCAGGTTTATTACAGTACTTTGACAAGATATCATAAACATGGGTAAAATATATATGATTGATAGAATCAGCCTGTCTGATTTACAGACTAAGTTCTCAGAAATACTAGTTTTAAGGTATGAGAATCAAGATAGAATTAGGTCATATCCAAGTATATACCATTTTAATGTTTTGGAATAGAGCCATTTTTCTGGACCATTACATTCAGGAAATGTAATGAAATTTGTTTGGTAAAATAATAGATAATTACAGAGCTAAAGATGAACATGAGACATTTAACGGGGCTCTCTTAACTACTACTGAAAAATTCTTAGGTTTTGATTTGACCGAAAACAAAATAAACAGACTACCTAGTAAACTTGACAGACAAAGTTCTGAACATACATTTTTAAAATATGGCAATTAAATATATCTGCCAAAATATTACTCATGGACTGGTAAAAAAGAAGTTACCTTTAAATATAAAAGTAACAATATATTTAAAAAATAGAATCATATGTCAAGGCTATAAAACAGAGTGGTTTATAGCTGTTTTAGGTTCATTTATCCTATTTTAATAAGGATTCTAGATGTCTAATCAGTTCTTCAGACTTTAGAATGTACTACACACACCTAGGTCCTCGGTTGCCCAAGAAACTGCTACTTGTGTTTAACTCATAAAGAAGTTTAAACAAGGGGGAGAAGAGGAAAGGTGAGGGCTAGAGGAGGAAGAAGTTTAGACATGTATTCCTTTTCAGTGTTGAGAGATACGTATCTGAACACTTTTCATATCTCTGAGATAAAGTGAACATGGCTTCCAAATTCTGAACTTCACTAAAATCAAACAATGAACATTTTTTTCCTGAAGGACATAACCATTTGGAAGCACTAGCAAGATTCACCTTGATAAGGCAATAGGAGTGTCTACTGAATTTATTAGCAGAGCTTCTATCATTCAATGTCATCAAACAATCAGTTCAACTTTTCTTTTTGTCTCATTATTTTATCCTTGAGAGACAGAATAATTGGTTCTGAAGTTTTGGTAAATAATGGCTAAAAATGAGATTCAGGTTTTTTAGCTAAGATGAAGTGGATTTGCAGCTGTAACTGCTCAGCACAATTTACTTGTTAAGTGCTGTTGTGATATATATACATTCTTTTAAACATTGCAACAACCTTGTGAAGTTAAGTATTATTAGCTTCTTTTTATGGTTGTTAAGTAACTTGCTCAAAGTTACAAGTACTTTTCGTGAAAGAGATAATGGAGTTTAAACTCAATCTGTAGAATGCAATGCCTATTTCAATTTTTTCTTGATTTATTGGTTTGATTAAAAAATGGCCAAATATACAAGTTAAATTCAAACAAAAAATAACCAAAATAAAAACTTAAAATAATGCTGCTAAAATAGGTAAACATTCTTTTTCACATACATGTAAAGATTCACTAGGTAAATATAATCAATTATCAAAAGAAAATTACTAGCATTTCCACCATGGCTGCCGTATTAGAATCACACAGAATTTTTTTAAATGCTCATTTCCAAGTCCCAGCCCTAGATATTTTGATTTAATTGATTAGGAATGGAACCTTGGGGGTTTTGTTTGTTTGTTTGTTTTAAAGCTTCTAGACGTTTCTAACATAAAACCATGGTTGAAAACCCCTGAACAATAGGATAACTTAAAAGAAGAGTTTAGCACAAGAAAATTTGGTTTGGATACTTATCATTGGCTTTTAACAGCTTTTTTTCCCTCCATCAAATGTATATAATAAATATAATTTCTTTTTTATTTATTTCTTCCATTTCATGTTCACAAAGATTTATACTTTTGATAAAATATTTGAATTACATGAATATTAGGGAATCATTAATATATTTTAAAACCATGTATTTCTTTAGAGAAAAAAAGGATCATTTTAGAATAATATTGAAGACAACTTTTCTGATGTTTCCTCTAGGGTTTCTCAGAATGCTACAAAAAAAAGCAAGCATTTTTTTGAGTCATTCAGCATTTGTTGGGAGTGGGAAGTACCTTGGCCATTGGCTGGGTGATAACTTCTCATGTTGGAGAGACATGCATTTGCCAATTATTGGAATGCTAGAATGTAATCTCTTTGGAATTCCATATGTAAGTTTTTTTGTTTGTTTGTTTTTTTAGACGGAGTCTCTCTTTGTCGCCCAGGCTAGAGTGCAGTGGCATGATCTCGGCTCACTGCAACCTCTGCCTCACGGGTTCGAGCGATTCTCCTGCCCCCCGAGTAGCTGGGATTACAGGCACGTACCACCACACCCGGCTAATTTTTTGTATTTTTAGTACAGATGGGGTTTCACCGTGTAGTCAGGGTTATCTTGATCTCCTGACCTCATGATCTTCCCTCCTCGGCCTCCCAAAGTGCTGGGATTACAGGCGTAAGCCACCGCTCCTGGCCCGTATGTGAGTTTTAAAATTAAATGAGTAGATTACATATTTTCAGAACATTGCATATAATACACTTCATTTTGTCACTGTAGAAATTCTCTTAACCTGTGTAGATCTCAGGAGTACCACGTCTTTCTAAATTATTTTTTGTTCTTTTTGTCTTAAGTCACTAAAGTACTTGGTCATGGTAAAGCTGGTGAAGTTTATTTCCTCTGCCACTCATTTCTCACCCTACCATATTCATGACTATTCTACAACCTATTATTTTAAAACTCATAGATAATGGGGAAAAAAGAAGGGACAGATAATTTGGATAGAAAATTCATGCCAGGAGTCTCCATCTCCTATGAATGGAGGAAGTGCAAAGAAGCTAACAAAATGCTTTAAATACACAGTAAAATACTCCCTTATCTGAGCCCTAGTGATAAATAAACAATTGAACTATTAAATAATTTGCGGCTATGTTACTAAATCGGAACATTTTATCATAGCAGTTTTTCCATATCTCAATGACATTTTAAAATAAAAGTATAGAGTATTTGCCTTATTTTGGAAAGCTACAAATATAATGATCTACTCTGAAATTTAGCAAGAATTGCATTGTTGTTCAAGTGATGAGTTAGCTACATTCAAAGAAGAATTGCTAAGTATTGAAAAAGAAATATAGCTTTAAGTTGTATCTAGATCAGAAAATGACAGAAGCCAAACTTTTAATAAGCAGCTTCAGAGAGAAAGGTAACATGAACTGTTTTTTTCTCCAGGGAAGGCCTTATAATTTAGTGGAGCATACAGTACAACCTCTGTGGTTTGAAGAACATTTTTATTGCAATCAACATATTTTATGACTCCATGCTGTACTTCTTGATGACTTTTTAACCTACAAGCCTTGACATTAACCACAGCTTTGGGGTTAAAGGTTGTTTTCTGAGAGAACAAGAAGAGTTCTGAAATAAAACAATTTGAGAACTGTGAGAGGCCATCATTACATGTCAGGAAGCAAAGTATCTGTAATTTATGATTTACAAAGAGAGTATAGTCCGGTGCAATAATCCTGTGCCCTTTTGTCCCAGCTTGAGTAGTCAACTACTAAGGCTCTTGTATTAGCTAAACACATGGTGAAAATTCTGTGTCTTTTAATTTATATTGAGACAGGAAATTTACAGCACTGCACTTGAAAATAAGCATTTTAATGCCAATTGGATTACTGAAAAGACTTTCTGTTTATACCACGATGTAGCTCACAGTTTTCTTTCAATCAAGGCAAGATAAGCGGGACTTGTCACTATTTTATTCCATATGCTCTTCTCAAAGAACACATTTACACTCTCAGATTCTACCTGAATATGATATCCTTGTGGTCTTAAACACATTTGTCATTCAAAATAGTGTAACCTGAAAGATTTCATAGTGGTTTACATGACAAAATTAATAACTGATATATTTTGAAGTCGATAAATTTTTCCCCAGGTTAGAGCTGATATATGTGGGTTTAATGAAGAGACAACTTATGAACTTTGCCTGCAGTGGATGCAATTTGGGGCCTTCTATCCCTTTTCCAGAAACAATAAGGCCATTGGAAATAAGGCAAGTGACAGTCAATTTAAAATAACTGCCATGCTTAGTATTAATCTGTAATTAGAAACTTCGGTTAGAAAAAAATGTATACAATCATTAAAATATGAATAAAAATCAAACTGTTCTTTGACAGCTTTAAAAAAATGTGATTTAAAAAAAAATATTTTGCACGTCATTCATTTTATCAAGAACTGTGAGAGGGAATGCCAAGAAGTACATTTTGGAGAAATAGCTTTTCTAAAATTGTTTTTGAAAATGCATTGTTTATAATTTCTAAGAGAGGGAATATACCATATCATTTTAAATAAGCTGTGAAAAGTCTTTCACTTTATGACACAGGTAGCAGCATACAAATGTATCATATTTGAAATTATCCTTAGCAGCTCAGTAATTGACCAAATTACAAGACTTTGTTTTGAGGGCAGGCAGATTGTAGTGTGATCTTGTGCAAGATTCTCTCTTCAGTCTGAAGGCAGAATTATTTCTCAGTCAAATGACTGTGAAGTTACCCACTCCCTTAAAAATAAGTTATAGTAATTCTATTGAGAAATTATTTGAGGCTTTGCTGGGAGCTGGTCATACAGACTATATAGTACACACTATAGTATATGAACTTCATAGAGTACATTTAATTGAAAAACAACTCTGTAATAATCTACCTTGGTGAAAGGCTTTCAAGTACAGATAAATAATATTCAAAAATTGTCTACTTCTCCTTAACACCCTCAAAAAGAAAAAAAACGCTTTACAAATTCATGCTTTAGTTAATAAGTGTGTTAAAATGTTTCTTTTTAATAGGAACAAGATCGTGGAGTGTTTGGAGAAGAGTTTGCTGCAATTTCTCATTCTCCATTAGGGATTAGATATTTATTGCTGCCTTACTTTTTTTTTTTTTTTTGGGACGAAGTCTCACTCTGTTGCCCAGGCTGAAGTGCAGTGGTGCCATCTTGGCTCACTGCAACCTCCATCTCCTGGGTTCAAGCCATTCTCCTGCCACAGCTTCCTGAGTAGCTGGGATTACAGGTGTGCACCACCATGCCAGGTTAATCTTTGTATTTTTAGTAGAGACAGGGTTTCACCATGTTGATCAGGCTGATCTTGAACTCCTGACTTTGCGATCTGCCCGCCTCAGCCTCCCAAAGTGCTAGGATCGCAGGCATGAGCCCACTGCGCCCGGCCTATTGCTGCCTTACTAATACACCCTCTTCCACCATTCTCATGTCAGGGGACCTACAGTGGTCAGAGGATTGATGCATGAGTAAGTAATATTTAATAGTTAGTCAGGTCTTAGATGTTCTGCCGTTTAGATCCTGTAAGTCTGAGTTTTTCTACTAAGGCAATTGTTTCGGACGTTAAAAATAATAAAATCAGTTTTTCTCTTTTCTGACTATGATTAGAAATGATTTACAAATTTGGAGAATTTAGTTAAGAAAACAATCAATTATCAAAAAGGGAAGGCTGTATCTTCTTGTCTAAATAGTGTGTGTAATATATAAAAAGGATGAAATGATTCTTTTTCATAGAAAACTGGGAAGATTATGATAAATTTGAAAAAAATTGATTACAATATAGAACATTGTATGTTTATATCCTGAGTGTGTGGCATAAGCTATAGAATGTGGTAAAAATTCAAAGAAAGGTAAGGTTAACACGAATGACATAGGAACAGGTCTGTGTAGAAGAGGGGATTGATGCAACTTGAAGGATGCTCAGGATGCAAAAAGGTGCAACAACAACAACAAAAAAAGTAGAAAATTTGATTACTTGACACTATTTTGACTTTAGCTTTAACATATAATTATCTTTGGGTGAGATAAGACAATTGATGTCAGTTACTTCACTTGATGACTAGATTTTTATTTCAAAGCGCTGCTTGTACTCCCAAACTTTCCCTGTTTTTACCATTTTGGTCAATTTGGTATTGATCACTATCAACAAAGTTGGTTGAGTAAAACTAATTATTTATACAAAGACGTAAGTTTGATTAAAGTAATGGGTTTTCATTCTAAATGTCTAGGTTTCCATCAGATCCTAAAACCCATGAAATCAACAGAGCATTTCTTTGGGAACCAGCTTTGACGACTGTCCATGTCTTACAGAGGTAAGTACTAGAATTTTATATCAGCACAATATAGTTATTTAAAGCAATTTACACAGTGACCATTTTTTACTTAAAACCAGTCTAGGCTTATCACATTTCTCTGTCTTTCTTACATTCTTTTTGTTCTTATATGTGCAAACAATGCATTTTACCTCATAAATGCATTTTACCTTATATTTGAAAACAATGTAAAATATACTCATGTATGTCAAAGATCAGATGGTTGTAGATGTGTGGTGTTATTTCTGAAGCCTCTGTTCTGTTCCATTGGTCTATGTATCTGTTTTGGTACCAGTACCATACTGTTTGGTTACTGTAGCCTTGTAGTATAGTTTGAAGTCAGGAAGCATGATTGCTTCGGCTTTGTTCTTTTTGCTTAGGATTGTCTTGGCTATGTGGGCTCATTTTTGGGTCCATATGAAGTTTAAAGTAGTTTTTTCCAGTTCTGTGAAGAAAGTCAATGGTAGTTTGATAGGGGTAACATTGAATCTATAAATTACTTTGGGAAGTATGGCCATTTTTATGATATTGATTCTTCCTATCCATGAACATGGAATGTTTTTCCATTTGTTTGTGTCTTATTTTATTTCCTTGAGCAGTGGTTTGTAGTTCTCCTTGAAGAGGTCCTTTGCATCCCTTGTAAGTTGCATTCCTAGGTATTTTATTCTCTTAGTAGCAGTTGTAAATGGGAGTTCATTCATGATTTAGCTCTCTGTTATTGGTGTATAGAAATGCTTGTGATTTTTGTACATTGATTTTGTATCCTGAGACTTTGCTGAAGTTGCTTATCAGCTTAAGGAGATTTTGGGCTGAGACGATGGGGTTTTCGAAATATACAATCATGTCATCTGCAAATAGAGACAATTTGACTTTGTCTTTTCCTATTTGAATACGCTTTATTTCTTTCTCTTGCCTGATTGCCCTGGCCAGAACTTCCAATACTATGTTGAATAGGCGTGGTGAGAGAGGGCATCTTGGTCTTTTGCAGGTTTTCAAAGGGAATGCTTCCAGTTTTTGACTATTCAGTATGATATTGGCTGTGGGTTTGTCATAAATAGTTCTTATTATTTTGAGATACATTAAATTGATACCTAGCTTATTGAGAGTTTTTAACATGAAAGGGAGTTGAATTTTGTCACAGGCCCTTCCTGCATCTATTGAGAGAGTCATGTGGTTTTTGTCATTGGTTCACATAAATGTGATAGATTACATTAATTGATTTGCTTATGTTGAACCAGCCTTGCATCCCAGGTGTGAAGCCAACCGGATCGTGTTGGATAGGATTTTGACGTTCATCAGGGATATTGGCTTGAAATTTTCTTTTTTTGTTGTGTCTCTGCCAGGTTTTGGTATGAGGATGATGCTGGCCTCATAAAATGAGTCAGAGAGAATTTCCTCTTTTTCTATTGTTTGGAATAGTTTCAGAAGAAATGGTACCAGCTCCTCTCTGTACCTCTGGTAGAATTCAGCTGTGACTCTGTCTGGTCCTAGACTTTTTTTAGTTGGTAGGCTATTAATTACTGCCTCAATTTCAGAACTTGTTATTGGTCTATTCAGGGATTTGACTCCTTCCTGGTTTAGACTTGGGAGGGCATATGTGTCCAGAAATTTATTCATTTCTTCTAGATTTTCTAGTATATTTGCATAGAGGTGTTTATAGTATTCTCTGCTGGTAGTTTGTATTTCTGTGGGATGAGGGGTGATATCCCCTGTATCATTTTTTATTGCATCTATTTGATTCTTCTCTCTTTTCTTCCTTATTAATCTGGCTAACGTTCTATCTATTTTGTTGATCTTTTCAAAAAAACAGCTCCTGGATTCATTGATTTTTTTTGAAGGGTTTTGTGTCTCTATCTCCTTCACTTCTGCTCTGATCTGTTATTTCACATCTTCTGCCCACTTTTGAATTTGTTTACTCTTGTTTCTCTAGTTCTTTTAATTTTGATGTTAGGGTGTTGATTTTAGATCTTTCCTACTTTCTCTTGTGGGCATTTAGTACTACAAATTTCCCTCTACACAGTGCTTTAAATATGTCCCCAGAGATTCTTGTACATCGTGTCTTTGTTCTCATTGGTTTCAAAGAACATCTTTATTTCTGCCTTCATTTAGGATTCCCTATTTAATAAATGGTGTTTGGAAAACTGGCTGGCCATATGCAGAAAACTGAAACTGGACCCTTGCTTACTCCTCATATAAAAATTAACCTAAGGTGGATTAAAGTCTTAAATGTAAGACCTAAAACCATAAAAACCCTAGAAGAAAACCTAGGCAATACCATTCAGGACATAGGCATGGCAAAGACTTCATGTCTGAAACACCAAAAGCAATGGCAACAAAAGCGAAAATTGACAATTGGGATCTAATTAAACTAAAGAGCTTCTGCACAGCAAAAGAGACTATCATCAGAGTGAACAGGTGACCTACAGAATGGGAGAAAATTTTTGCAATCTATCTCTTTAGCATTTCTTCTAAGGCACATGTAGTGATACTGAATTTCTTCATCTTTTGTGTATATGGAAATGTCTATGTCTCCTTTATTTTTTGAAGAATGGTTTTGCTGAGTATAGTATTCTTGGTTGGCAGCTTTTAATTTTTTTCTTTCAGTAGTTTAAATAATTCATTCCACTCCTTTTTGTCCTACATTTCTGCTGAAAAATCTGCTGATAGTTTTACAAGTATTCACTTATATGTGGCAAGTTGCTTTTCTCTTGCTATTTTCAACATTCTGCCTGTTACTTTTGATAATTTCATTATAAAGTGTGCTGATGTGGGTTACTTTAGGTCCATCTTCTTTGGGATTTCTTAGGCTTTCTGGATCTGTATTTCCACTTCCTTTCCTAGATAAGAAGTTTCAGCAATCATTTTTTTGGTCATGCTTTCTGATCCTTTCTCTCTCACACTTCTAAGACTCGCATTATACATATATTGGTTGCTCAATGGTATTCCGTAAGTCTCTTAAGCTTTCTTCACTCTTTTTCATTCTTCGTTCTCTTTGCTTCCCTGACTGAATATGTTCCAATGATCTGTCTTCATATTTACTAATTATTTCTTCTGCTTGATATAGTCTCCTGTTGAACCCCTTTAGTGAATATTTGAGTTACTTCTAATATTCTCCAGCTTTATTATTTCTATTTGGTACTTTTTATATTTTTTATTTCTTTGTTGAAATTCTCACTTTCTTCATGCACTGTTCTCCTGATCTTAGTGAACCTCTTTATAAGAATCATTTTAAATCTCTGTCAGGTAGGTTACACAACTGTTTTATTATGGTTGATTTCTAGAAATTTGTGTTGTTCTTTAAAACATGTTTCTCAGTTTCTTTTTTCTCTTTTGACTTTCTGTGTTGGTGTCTGCACATCAGACAAAACGGTCATCTTTCTTATTCATGGTGTGACTGGCTTTCTGTAGGAGAAGACCCTCACCCATCAGCATGGACAGATTCTAGTGGCCTCTCCATTCCTCTACAACCCAAACATCTCCCACTAAACCCCACCTCCAATACTGGGGAGCACATTTCAGCATGAGATTTAGAGGGGACAAACATTCAAACTATATCAATAAGCATTTCATATTTTATATTTTTCCATAACTGTATGACAATTGTCATTGAGTTAAAATGCCACAAAGTAATTACATGGTATGTAATAATCTATATCTACATTATAGTGAGACATTAATATTTTGAAACATAGCAAATTTAGTGTTTTAGAAAAATGATGAATATTATACATTAAAATTCCATAATCTAGACATGAAATATGTTTTCTGATACAACATAAATGTTTCATGTAGATTCTCCAGCCCTACTGCATAATCTTATATGAATTCACTAGGACTTGGTTTGAATGCCAATTAATATAAGATTAAATATGTATACAGCTTAATTCATTTTAACTGGAATATTTTAATTCAACAGAATAATTTTAAAAGTCAAATATTTTCTTTTTTCCAAAGGGGAAAGATCTGTGCATGTGTATTTTCCTGAAGCAACTTGCTTTGACGTTCATACAGTATATGCTTTATAGATATTTTATAGAAAAAAATAAATTCATTAACTTGGAGATTTTTTATTGTTTTTATATGACTTCTAGAACCTTGGGCTGTGTACATTTGATGACTTAATTATTTGTGAAGCCTTATGTTTAGAATTGCTTACTCTTCTCAAAATAGTGGAATTGATCATATATAGATCAGCAAATATTTAAGATCAAAATGTGATAATTATTTTTTGGAAGCAGACTGGACTTGCTTATTTCATGCAAACATTTAAATTCTTAAGAGCAAATGGGGCCAGACACAGTGGCTCATGCCTGTAATCCCAATGACTCTGAGGTCAAGGCAGGAGGATTGCTTGATGCCAGGAGTTCACGACCAGCCTAAGCAACATAGTGAGATACTGAGTCTACAGAATTAAAAAAACAAAACATAACAAAACAAAACAAAACAAAAACTCAAAAACCCAAACATTAGCCAGGTATGGTGGCATTCACCTTTAGTCCTAGCTACTCAGGAGGCTGAGGTGTTTGAGGCTGCTAGTGAGCTATTATCATGCCACTGAACTCCAAGCTGGACTGGAGTCCAGAGTGAGAGCCCAATTCTAAAATAAATAAATAAATTCTTAAGAACAAATTAATCCCTGCACTGAGGTTTCTTTATAGTAAAGTGTCATAGAGATTACATACAATCCATAAGACAGGTACTTTATCTTGCAGAAAACCAGAAATCCATTCTGACTAGCTTGAGTATGAGGTTTATAGTAGGGATATAGGTGAACTGACCTAAGAAATCTCATAGAAATTCAAGAACAGCAACTATGACAGTACTGGATTTTATGGAGAATTCCAGGGTCAGTTGCTAGAGTTGGTGAAATTTCAGCCTGGTGTTGTGCCATTCCCAGGGCTCAGCATTCCATTGGACTATTTTGTTTTACTAATAACTGCTTTTGCAAAGGGGACTCAGCTTGTCATGAACTCTTTGGATAAGGCAGGTGAATATGGTCTGGAGGCAGGGACCCTAAAGCTGTTCATGCTGACTTCCCAGAACTAAATTGAAAAGAAAGCCCTAACTTGCCATGCCTAAGTAACAAAAGGACCAGAGGCTACTACTCCCTTTGACCTTTTCTGCCAGCAGATGAAAAATAGGCTGTCTGCAACAAATCAGACTGATTGCAGGTCCAGTCTTCATTTGCAACTTGGTAGCTTCACTCCAGTCTCTGAATGGTTGCTGTCCACAACTAATCAGATTGATTGTGGGCCACATCTTCATTTACATAGAATTATAACTTTGTAACTTCCCTCTAGCCTCTGACTGGTTGCTTTTTGCGACTAATCAGATATTTGCACAGGAGTGTGACCTTTGTAACTTCACTTCAGCCTCTGGTTGTCTGCTTTCTGTAACCAATCAGACTGATTGTGGGCTACTACTTCATTTACATGAGGTGAGCATGAAGTGGCCAATAGGAAACTTCTAGGGTAACAGAAGTAGGAAGGCGGCCAATAGGAAACTTACAGGTTAACAACTTGTAGGGGGCATTTGAGCACAAGAAGATTCTGTATCTGGGCCGTTGAGGGCTAACAGAAGTAGGGTAACAGAAGTAAGAAGTTACTAGGGTCACAGAAGTAAGAAGTGGCCAATAGGAAACTTCTAGGGTAACGGAACTTCTAGGGGGCATTTGAACCTAAGAAGATTCTGACCCGAGCCGCTGCTCGGGTCCGCACCCACACTGTGGAGTGTATTTTTGTTTTCAATAAATCCCTGCTTTCATTCCTTTGTTGCTTCATTCTGTTTTTGCTTTGCTGGGTATTTTGTCCAATTTTTTCTTCAAAACACCAAGAACCCGGACAACTCGCAGTCGGGACCCTCTATCAGTTACACTAACAAAGACTTTTATATTTATACAGTCTTTGCGCTTCTGTGATAAGTGGCAGGCTCTCTCCATATTTTGTAGTTCAAATTACTCCCAAAATATAATATTATCAATCCAACTCATCTTTTCATCCAAGATATACCTAGTCTCTTAGGCAGTGGGAGTTACAGTTGTGATGATCAAGGAGGGTGTGGACTGTGAGAGAGAAGCAATGTGTCATCTCTACCATGGAACTTTCATTTGAACTAATGAGTTCATTTCCGCCATTCTTTTAGTGTGGTTTGATGAACATTGACTAATCTTTCCCAGAAATTTTTCAACAAATTTTTATGGAAATGACTTTTGACTATAAATGTAATCTCAAATTGGAAGCAAAGGTATGTGACTTTTTTTTTTTTTTTTTTCTGTTACCCATGCTGGAGTGCAGTGGCCTGATTTTGGCTCATTGCAACCTCCGCCTCCTGGGTTCAGGTGATTCTCATGCCTCGCCTCCGGAGTCACTGGGACTACAGGCATGAGCCACCACACCTGGCTAATTTTTGTATTTATAGTAGAGATGGGGTTTTACCATGTTGGCCAGGCTGGTCTTGACCTCCTGACCTCAGGTGATCCACCTACCTTGGTCTCCCAAAGTGCTGGGATTACAGGTGTGAGCCACCACACCTAGCCATGACCTATTTTTAAACTACCAATTAGTCATGACTAATTATAATATTATTATATTAAATTTTAACACTTTTTAGTGTATAAGTGTGGTTATAAAGTTAAATTTTTGAAATAAGTATGTACTATTATAATAAATGCTACTGTTATGTGGTTTACATATTGGAGTTTGTACTTTTATTTAAGCAATGAATTAGACATTTCAAATCACCCTTCCTGTTAGTGAGTTCTATGGATGCTTTGTGGCATTTAAGTGGAAGTTTGGATTTCAACTTCCCATGTCTCTTGAAATGTATGACTTCTTACCAGTTATAGAATTGGAACAGTTAACTCTGGCTTGTTCTATGCTAGTAGGAGTCAAATACTACCTTCTTGGCAGAAGAAGTTTGTTGAAGTTCCTGCTCCACTAAATGTAATTCCTCTTTTCTTTTCTTTCTTTTTTTTTTTTTTTAAGAAAAATGAAAAAGGAACGAAACTTCCAACCTGGAGTACAGCGGCACGATCTCCATTCACTGCAACCTCTACCTCCCGGGTTCAAGTGATTCTCCTGCCTCAGCCTCCCCAGTAGCTGGGATTACAGGCACCCACCACCACGCCCCACTGATTTTTGTATTTTTAGTAGAGACAAGGTTTCCCCATGTTGGCCAGGCTGGTCTTGAGCTCCTGACCTTGTGATCCACCTGCCTCCACCTCCCAAAGTGCTGGGATTACAGGCGTGGGCCACCAATTCCTCTTTTCCTTCGTGGAGTATACATTCTGCCTACACGATTTCCAGTCAGAACAACAAGGCTCAGGTACTAGGCACACCTTGTCTGGAGACTTCACAGAGAATATGATCAACCCTCCTGCTTGCAGAGTTTCCAAGGAGCGGGTGTTGTGAGTAGGGGGCCAGCAACAAGAGACTGGAGTAATCAGTAGTACAATTAGTTGCCTATGTGTGAGTTTATACCTGTGTCTGCACATATGTGTGTGTATGTGACACAGAGAAAGCAAAGAGGAAGAGAAAAAGGAGTGAGAGAAATCAGTAGATAATTTTCTGTTTGAGCATTTGATTCAGTTCTAAGCTATCCTTCTCTAAATATATGCCTATCATCATTTTTAAGTTACTAGTGACTTCAGATACACAAAGTCTCTCCAAGATTTTATATGTAGACTAGGTCAGGTCCCAGAGCTTTTTTTTCCCACCTAGGTTATATTTGATTAATCATTTTTGTTCCATAGATATCATGTAATCAAAGACTTTGTCAAGCAAATAAGCAGATATTTTTAAAAAGCAATAATTTGCTCATACTTCTATTTTACATCAACAATACATAGTAGCAACTCAGAACTTTTAATCAACATTAATTAAAAATAAAAATCAGTTAAAATTATACATCACTAGAGAGTTATGACCAGATATTTAAAAATATTGAACGCACACTGTCCAGCCTGGGCAACATGGCAAAATCCCGTCCCTACAAGAAATACAAAAAATTAGCTGGGCATGGTGGTGCTCTCCTGTAGTCCCAGCTACTTGGCCTACTTGGGAGGCTGATGTGGGAGGATCGCTTGAGCTTGGGATTCTATGGTCACACCACTGCACTCCAGCGTGAGTGACAGAGCGAGACCCTGTCTTAAAAAAAAAAAAAGTACTCAGAGGAGCCCAGAACCAGGTACTGAAGTAGATCCATAGCTTCTAAAGACTAACTTGAATAATAAATCCATTTGAACTTCAAGTTATTATATTATTCATTGCCAAGAAGAGCAGGTCTCACGTCTAACTTTCATTTCAATAGGAAGCATATAATGACATATGTATATTTTATATGAAACCAAAACATTTTTTTTTTCTTTTTTTGAGATGGAGTCTTGCTGTGTCGTCCCGACTGGAGTGCAGTGGCCTGATCTCGGCTCACTGCAAGCTCCGCCTCCCGGGTTCACGCCATTCTCCCACCTCAGCCTCCTGAGTAGCTGGGACTACAGCCACCTGCCACCAGGCCCAACTAATTTTTTGAATTTTTAGTAGAGACGAGTTTCACCGTGTTAGCCAGGATGGTCTCGATCTTCTGACCTCGTGATCCATCCACCTTGGCCTCTCAAAGCGCTGGGATTATAGGTGTGAGTCACAGCACCCAGCCAAAACATTTTTTAAAGGAACTTTCACTGTAATTCAAGTTCTCCAAAAGTAAGTTTGTTTTATTGCTTGCATTGTGTAGTTCTTTTCTTGTTATGCACCTTTCTGTTGCCAAGTGGTTAAAATTAAATCCTTGAGTCTTGTCTCCATTGTGGAAAAACAACAATGGGGCTCATGGATTCTGGCATTTTTGCTCCTGAGATGTTAATAAGACTCCCAGCTGTGCAGGCTTACTGAGTTATTATTCAGGCCTCATTCTCCCTGGAATTCCATTGCTCATACCTTAAAATCAGTTCCCAGGATCTCTAATCCAACAACTTTGTGACAACTTTGTTACAACTTTCTTTTTGTTGTAGATAAGCCAAAGAAACTGAGGGATTTGCCTTCAATCAACATGGTAGAATAATTGTGTCATTTTGTTCATCATAAAAACATTTCCTCTTTTTCCAGTGGAAGGCTCTTTGTTAATTGCATTTGATGAGATGTCCGTACTATTGCTATAACTTTTTTTTTTTTTTTTTTTTCAGATTGAACTATTCAGAGGTAGAATAGGTTGCTTAGGGATATTTTAAGTTTCTTATCACTGGATGTCTTCAAAGATAAACTTGAACATTTGGTAAAGATAATAAGTGAAGATTTGGTAAAGATGTTTCAGAAAGAACTCAGCAATTTTCTGCATAGTTCTATAAGATGACTGGAGATAGACTTTTCTAACCCTGAAAATACACACTTATGAAAGAAAATTAATATCAATTTTCACTCTTCCTCTATAGCCGTCTGAATCCTTTTGGCCTCAGAATTGCTCTAGACAAACAGGGAGAAGCATCTTGCTCCATTTTCTGGGATGATGGTGATTCTACTGGTAAACAGACTAACAGCACAATAGTTGAAATGTTCTGGATTTCAATATAACTTTATTTAACATTATTGGAGACCTAGCCCCACAAACTAAATATGATGTAATCAACATAATAGCAAAATTCTGCTTTTTTCAACATTACTGTACAGGAACATGAAATTTTCCTTATCTCTGACACTCCTCTGGATTAAGCAACACAGGTGAGACATTATCTCCAGGAAGGTGCTAACAAAATACACTATGGTTACCTGAGAGAAGAACATATTTCCCTATTTTACTAGTTTGCTGAAATAAAATTTCTTCTCATGAATACACTGACATTTTGGGAGGAATGGGGACACCAGTGTTAAGGAGTAGGGATTTGAATGGAAAGTTGTATAGCTGTTAAGTCAGAGAAAGAAGACACTATTGAGGTTCTGCGGTGAATAGACCTGAACTTTTCGTTGAAGAATGTTGTGTAGTAGAGGAAAAAGGTATGACTTGACCCAAGCAAACAGGTCAAGATATAGCTAGCAAAAGCACAGCATCAGTGTTTTGTTTATTTATTTCTCTTTTTTTTAAATCCCTGTTTTCCTTTGATCTAATGTCATGGATCAGTAAATTATTAGGAAAGACTTTTAGGCCCAGCATGGTGGCTCACACCTGTAATCCCAATGCTTTGGGAGGCCAAGACAGTAGGATAACTTGGGCCCAGGTTCAGGACCAGCCTGGGCAACATAGTGAGATCTTATCTCTACAGAATGTTTTTAAATATTTAGCCATATGCGGCAGCACATGCCTGTAGTCCCAGCTACTCAGGAGGTTGAGGCAGGAGGATTGCTTGAACCCAGAGGTTGAGGCTATAGTGAGCTGTGATTGCATGGCTACACTCCAGCTTGGGTGACAGAGTGAGATCCTATTTCAAGAAAAAGATTTCCTCAGAACAATAGAAATGACTCCCATGAAAAGAATGATGCATACTTACTATATACATGGATAAGTATATTCAAAGAGGCTCCATTTTACAAATCATAAATGAGTTTTCAGGGACTACATCACAGACAATAATGCTTCTGAGGTTACTGCTCAGCACATTTCTTCTTTCTCCACATTTAGATCACATCTGTCTTTATTTTCTTGTCTCTCTTTCATCAGTAAGACAGGCAAGAAGAAGAATCATTTTAATAAAAAAGATGAAAAGATAGAATAACAGAATGTGAAGCCAAATAGGATGATATTCTCCTAATCTTACATATAGATAATATGGCTGGTTGCTTCCAGATAGAAATTAAGGGAAATTAAGGGAAGGTACAGAAGCCCCCTGCCAGGGCCTGGATTTTCATGATAACTACAACTCTTTTATGTCCCTTTTAGTTTTCTTTATTTTCTTTTCTCTCAGCGAATTATCTCAGGATAAACTGATTAAATATCTAACACTTGCAAGAGATTGTTTCTGAATTTTAGAGGCAAGAATTGAAATCAGAAGAATATTAGCAGTGGAAGAGAGAGATGCCTATGTCTGTCTATGATTTTGTGTTTGCAAATATGGACAACATAGAGAGATTCAGGAGGAAGTTGTCCACAATAACATTATACCATATCCCTCCTTGCTAAATGAAAGTGTTGGAAACATGTTTAAAACAAAGTTCCTTGTCTCTTATTTTTCCATATAAAATGAATGAAGAAATGAGGAAAAAGTGGAAGGCATGGTAAGGTGATGAGGTCTACTTCACCAGATTAACTTTAGTTTTTATTTTCCAAAGAACATCTTGAAAAATGTAAGTTGGAGGCCAGTGATTAATCAATTAAAAAAAGTTTCCCCCAGAGGATTCTAAGTAAACAACCTAGGACAACTTGTGGGCTTGGAGCTTCATTGATCAAAATCTAAACTAAAAAAAAAAAGATAACATTGACCTTTATTTTCTGAAGTTAATGTTTGTTTTGTAGATTCTATTGAAAGAAGGGAGTACTTTATGTCCAATACACGTTCAGTGACGTAAGTTTAGGCATTCAGTATTTGTGACATAATAGTTCATTTTTCTGAAGAAAACTATGTACCAAGAGATCTTAAAAATAAGTGTTTCAAAATATTGACAGTTCCCCAAATTACTTTTTATTGTACATTTCTGTATATGTCATCATTTATTTAAAAATGTTTCTCTCCCCTAACAACAGAGAATGGTGAAAACCACTGTGATTAAAAATGGCTACTTTGGAATCAACAGTCTGGCATATGGCACAATTCAGATCCTTGGTCTGACTTCAAAGTCAAATAGTATTACTGTAAATGGAGAAACATTCCAAGCAACAGACTACCATATAAGTCTAATAATCGGGTAAAGTTTAAACACTATTGACTTAAATGGCAAAGTTTCCTTAATTAAGTCGTGTATGTGCTAACAATTGAATTTTCCCTGAATACTGTCTCTTTGCAAAAACCACAGTAAATCACATTTCTTAAATAACAGATTACATATTTCTGAAGCACAAGGAAGACAATAGCATACAGTTATATTTCCAGACAAAACTCTTCCCATATCAGGACGAGAAATTTTGTTGGATTAAATGTCACAGGCAATATCATGCAAGGCTGGTGCATTCTCTGGCAAGTGTAACATTAAGGAAGGATAAATGGGGATCTAAAATAAATGAGAATTAAGTTTATAGAAAATTGAAAGTGGAAAGTTTGAAGGGACTATATTTAAATTCCTTCATCTAACAGATACTCATTTAACTGAGCACCCAGGGAGGTGAAGTGACTTATCAAAGTCATATACCCATAATAACTGACAAAACTGAGTCTTGATCTTGAAACTCCTGACAGCTCATGCCTCTTTCCTTCTACTCCGTTCTATCTGGAAATTAAGCATATTTAGTGAGCTCCTGCTGAGAGTTTGAAAGTTATGCTATAGATGCATGCTTATGGATACAAGACATGGTTCCCACTCCTGAAGAACTCAATGAATAGTGTGCTGAATAGACATCACTTCCCTACAATATGAGGAGAGATCTAGAGATTTCAGAGTCTCCGAAGCCCCTATGTCTAATACCTTGTCACACAATACAACATAATTGTCTCTATAAATACAGAGAAGTGGAATAGAGCTCAAAATACTAGATTTGCTTTTTTTAATCAAAAAATAATTGATAACAAGGTTGTTTGATGAATAATCTATGCAAAATATACCCTTCTCTATCTAAATGCATTTCTGTCTAATTGAGATTTTTTTTAGTCAGTTTGATATCTTAGTCTTAACAGTAATTCTTTACTTGAAGTTTTATAATTTACAAAGAATTTTTAGCAACATGACTCCATTTAATTCTCACTGTGTTCCTGAGAGATAGATCTGTATAGCTGACATTATCATGCAGATTTTAGAGAGAAAGAAATGATGTCTTAGAATGATCTTGCCGTTAGTAATGGAGGGGTAGGAAACTCGGTCTGCCCTCCCTGCTCTCTGTGTTCGTTCTTTTTTCTAAGCTACCTGACAAACTAAAGCTGGTTGTTGAGGTCAAGAAAACAAAAATACTTCTGGGAAACTATTTTCACAAACTTTTGTTTCATGTATGTGTGTGGCTGATCTTGAATTAAAGAAACAAAAAACAAACAAGAAAAAACTTGATAAAGTTCTGTAGGATACAAAAGTAACTTTCTAATGAAATAAGCTATTGAATAAGAGGGGTCCATAGATTTATCATCTTAGGGTCTGTAAGTAATTTAGTCCAATGTGTGAATGTGTGTGTGTGTGTGTGTGTGTGTGAATACATATGTATTATATGCATATTTCATATCATATACACATTATTACATATAAATGTGTAAAAGTTTTCCCTTGACCCTTGATAACATTTCATTGTCTTTATGGCATCATCAGTTAATTCTGATGACTTCAACTGTAATTAAATTTCTTTACGTCAGTTTACTTTCATTAATTTATTTCCTTTCTCATCCGTAACAGAAAATTATTTTATGGATATTTGCACCCCTTTCCCAGGAGCTGACCATTTTATTTCATAAAATAAAAGATTGAGAAGTTTTCAAAATAACCAAAATAGTAGTGAAAAATTATCTATAACAGTTATTTATAACAGCTAAAAATTATTTGTGTAATATGGAAATTATTTAATTTAAATAGCAATACAATTAAAATAATTCAATCTTAAGTGCTGTCTGTGTTTATTACTCAAATTATCTGGCAACGTCTCTTACAAATGCTGGAAAAACTGCTGAATAAATTTTATCTGCCTTATGTGAACTAATAGATGTTGAAATGCTGAGCTGATAAATAAGTTTGTTTCTTGGTTCTCAAAGCAAGCCTCTAAAAAACATGTTGGAGAGTTTTTAGTTCAGTAGAAGGCTTGTGAACCCAATGAAACTTGGTAGATCTCTGGCAAAAAAGTGGCATTTTGTATTAACTTTTCAGCAGAAAATGTTTTTTTTAAAAAATGGGAATATACCTGATTTTCATTTTATATTACCTGAATTATTTCTTAGGAGTAAAATAAGAAAACACAATTTCTGACTTTTGTGACTTAAAGATATCTCTAAGCCCAAGTTTCCTAGTAAGAGTCAGGAATTTAAAGAAATTATTCATTTATCTTTTCAAAACAGTGGCTTAAGTATTTATTGCACCAAATTAACTATTAAATGATGACTAGGGTATTAAGGAGAGGCCATGAAGTAGGAGGAAACCAAGAGAAAGTAAGGGTTCAAGAACTAGTCTTTCATGAAGTAAGACCTCTAGGTAAAATGCTATGGGTAGGTCAAGTAAATAGGCACTGAGAAGTGACCATCAGGTTGGTCACAGTGAGTGTTATTAATGAACATGGCAAGAGGGGATAAGGTAAACTGGAGCGGGTCTAAGAGCGAATGGGGAAAAGGAGTGACTAGGGAACACTCTTTAGTGGAACTTAACTGTAAGGGGCAACAGAGATTGAGTAGTTGTTGGAGGAAATGTGGGTATGGAGTTAAAGTTTGCTTTGTTTTTGTTTTTAAGATGAGAGATTTTACAGCATGGCTGGGTATGAAAAATAAGATGGATAAATGTAGATAAAAACTGATGAAAGGGATAAGAGAGGTAAAAACTTCAGGGAGTAAGTCATTTTAAAAAGTGTGAGTGGAAGGAATCTAATGTACAAATAAAGATTCGTCATTAGAGTCGGGCGCAGTGGCTCACGCCTGTAATCCCAGCACTTTGGGAGGCTGAGGCGGGAGGATCATGAGGTCAGGAGATCGAGACCATCCTGGCTAACATGGTGAAACCCCATCTCTACTGAAAATACAAAAAAATCAGCCAGGCATGGTGGCGGGGACCTGTAGAGGCAGGAGAATGGTGTGAACCTGGGAGGCGGAGTTTGCAGTGAGCCAAGATTGTGCCACTGCACTCCAGCCTCTGTCTCAAAAAAAAAAAAAAAAAGATTTGGCATTAGATAAAAGCACAGAGAGTTCATTCATCCCAATGGGATAGAAAATAGATGTGTGTTGGTAGAGATATGGACTGATTTGTAAATTTGGTGGTGGGAAGGTGGAATTTCCTTTTTAATGGCTTATCTTTTTTCAATGAAATAAACAATGTTATCATCTGAGAATGAGGATAAATAAAGAAGTATTAGAAATTTGAGGAAATAGAAGAAGATGGGAGAAGAAGAAAAATGAATTGAAGAGAGAGATTAATGTGATTGTTATTTAGTACCAAGGGCCCACTTAAAGTTACATCAGTTAGCATGATTTGTGATTTCTCCAACCAGTTTCAGCTGTTTTGGTGCAAGTGGGAATTAGATGGAGAGTAGAATTTAGTCAAGTTGGGAATTTGGCCATGAGAATACAAAGGAGGGAGAGAGTGGAAAAGACATGGAAGGATAAAAGAGAATAATTATAATGATGGAACCTGGAATTTGACTTAAGCAAGAAAAGAAATGACATGCAGGATTAGAGGGACAAAAAAAAAATTGATAGGGTCAATAGATCAGAAGTCTTAGTGAGCTGGAGGAATTGCTGGAGAGAGGGAGAGGGTTGGGAAGTTGGCAGTAGGGGAGTGGGATTCTTGAAGTTAACTTTATGTGGGCAGTGTCTGTTCAATGACTACCACTTATAAATGTATATGTTTGATTTGATTTTAAAATGTATGATTTAAAAATAAAGTGCAGGCAATAATTTGGTGATGTCTAAAATCTATGTTTAAAGGTACTCTCTGAGCTTGAAAAGACTGAGTCAAAACCCTCTATACACCTATTAGAATGGCTAAAATCTTCTAAAAACCTGGCAATACCAAGTGCTGTTGAGGATGCAGGACAATAGGGACTCTCATTCAGGAATGCAAAATAGTACAGCCACTTTGGAAGACAGTTTAGCAGTTTTTCATAAAAGTAAACACTGAGTTACCATGACTTATGCCTATATAAAAACCAGCACACAAATATTTATAGTGGATTATTCATAATTGCTAAAAGCTGGAAGCAACCAAGATGTCCTTGAATAGGTGAATATATATATAATGACACCCCAGTAGCAACAAGCACACTTAGCACTCAGATCTTGATGTCTAAAAACATTCTTCAATATAAGGAAACAGGCCAGGGATCCCTGGAGAAATGTCTGTTTTTAGGGATGAGAAAGGAAATACACAAGATGAGTCTGGAGCATAACATAGTTCCAAAATTTATGGAAGTATTCAAAAATGACACAATGGGAATATGCCAAAGGGACACAGGAGCCAACATAAAAGGTTCCCAATGGCTGAAGCTGGAATCCGATTTTACCCTAAGGATAAAATAAATGTCTATAGACCCAAACGATATGACTAAATGATTGAAAATAAGTCAATGTGGGGAAAGAGACTCATCTCCCTTAAAGAAGAATGATTTATAAAAAGACTTCCCTCTCAACTCTGGGCTACCCTTGGTGACTTCCTTCCAAAGAGCACATTTTAGAACAGGGGAGAAATAAAAAAGTAACCATACAGTGGAGAAACCTGACAAACACTGTCTCAGACTGCTGGTCAAGGTTAGTATCATAAGTGATAGATTGTGTTGATAGTATATAGTCTTGGTCTGTGGTGTTGAAAATGACACTTCACCCGTTATGAGCTTCCTCTCAAAAAAGTCATAACCCCAGTCTAACTATAAGAAAAACATCAAACAAACTCAAATTGAAGGATATTCTACAAAATACCTGACCAATACCCTTAAAAACTGTTAAAGTTATTAAAATCAAGGAATGCCTGAAAAACTCTTACAGTTGATAGGAACCTGATGAGACATGATGATTAATTATAGATACCTTCGACAGGATCCTGGATCAGAAAAAGGCCATTATGCATAAAAACTAATGAAATCTGAATACAGTGTTGAATTTAGTTTACAATCATATATAAATATTGGTTAATTAATTATTGACAAATATACCATAGCAGTATGTTAACATACTGTTACGAAGATGTTAACAATAGGAGAAAGTGGATGCAAGGTGTGTGGAAACTCTGTACTATCCTTGAAACTTTTCTGTAAGTCTAAAATTGTTCTAACCCAAAAAAGTTTATGAAAAAGAAAGCATATGGAGCTTCATAAGGGTCCATATTTTCGCCTGAAATTTAGCATTGTCTTCCCAGTAGGAGTCATTGCAGTCACTGTTAAATTATCTTTTCAGGTCATCGCCATTTCAACTTCCCATTCATTATGACTTCCTCCAAAGAAAGTTGCTGTGATACCAATATGGTACTTGAAACAAATGGGCTGGTTATCTTAAGCCTGTACACAATGTAAAACAATTATGGAAATATAAACATCTTTTTAATTTCAAGAGCTTCCAGCCATTTACACTATTCTAATGAAAATGTTGTTAAAATCCAGATCGCTCCCAGTCTTAAATTTATGGTTGACCCAGGAATAGAGAGATGCAATAAATATTATGTGGATATACTTAATGATTTTTACAGTTTATGACACCTAGTATTATCAGCATGAGACAAATAAACTTATGTCTTTATTGAATAAATGTCTGTTATGGGCCTCCTGTGTGACAAGCATTGTGCTACCCGCTGGGATGCCATGAAAGAGCAAGACATCATCTTGGGCCTCTGACATTGACATCCTTCTTTAAGAAGCTATGTCAGGGGCAACTGGGAAAGAGAGAGTAAATTGTGGTAAAGACCAAGCATCTTGCCAAACTGTTTTAAAGTCCTGGATGTCAATACTGAGCCCACATCCCTAGGTCTATCTCCATGAGACAGAATAAAATGTCCCAAAGCCCCTTGCAGGGACTCCTGTAGGTCAGGAGAGACAGTAGGAGATTTTTCCAAAACTGTACTCTTTGTCTTTAATGACCAAAGAAAGAGGCATGAAACATTTCTCACTGTTGAGGAATATCTTACCCTATAACTTGATCCCCAGAGATGTTTGAAATTTTCAAATGAACCTTTTAAGAGCTACATAAAACAAGTGTTCCTTTTCAGGAGAGAGAGCTCTCATTACATGGCAGTGTGTCCCACCCCATCCAAATATCATGACTCTCCCTGTCAGTGGGCCTCTTCTACAGTAAGGATCTTTCAAGTGACTCCATTAATTCTTAGCACTTTGATACTATCCAGGATCTTTCATGCAGGAGTTTTTAAAACACATGTGATTTTATAAAGAGAATGATTTAAAAACATATTGAAACTAATCACTTGACTATCACCTTTAAGATATTTCTTAACATTTTCTTAAGCCAATATCTTGAACTTTTAAAGCCTGGGATCTTTTAGAACTAAGACAGAAAATCCTCATGCAGCATCCAACAACAAAAAGCTACATATTGGACCAAGCATGATGGCTTATGCCTGTAATCCCAGCACTCTGGGAGCCTGGGGGAAGGGAGAGGATTGCTTGAAACTGGGAGTTTGAGATCAGCCTGGACAATATAGTGAGACTCCATCACTACAAAATATAAAAATTAGACATTAAAAAAATAAAAAGCTATATATAATTTCCTTGGCTTTTTAATTCTTCATAGTATATAAGGCTAGCGGAATTATTTTATGAGAATAAACAATATTAAAAAAAAAAACCAGAGTTCAATGACAATATTATGGTTGTCAATTCATACTACTCGGGAAACATGGGATTAATTTCAAACATAATCTAAAGACCAAATTTCTGCCTATTTCTAACAGAAAATGTAAACTCAAAGCATATATCAAAATAATATTACCTTATTCCAGTTTCAGACGCAGTATATGTAACAAGTGGGCAAGATGGAGGCTTTCTCACAAAATGTATTTCATATATTGATTATGGATCAGTTTCTCTTATTTGCAAGCAAAACAAAGCCCTCTTGTTACTTTCCTCAGTGTATTGATACAGAAAGCAAATTCACTCAGCTTTTCCACACAAGGAAAACAAATGATACTGAAATTGGAAGGAAATTAGTGCCAATTAAAACAAGTGTGCAATTGTGAAAAGGGGCATGTTTATACTTAGATTGCTGCCCTTATGATATGCTTAATAATGGAAAATCTAACAATGTGATGTCTAAATCAAAGCTTATAATTTTCAACAAAGTTTTAACTTTTATTTTCGAATGATGCTATTTTTATTGTGGCTCAAAAATTAGAGCATATTTGTGTAAATTACATAAAATGCATGCTGGAAGGTTCATTGTGCCATCACATTTTTCCATGTGCATTCCCCATTCCATCTGTCTTTTTTTTTTTTTTCCTGTGAGAAATCTGTACATGTTAAAACAGATTATTTCTTGTAGTGTTAATTATGTACAAGAGAAAACTCAACTGTGAATGGGTTGTCACCATCAAGGGCTTCACAATTTTACTCTTTCTGGGCTTTCTTGTATGTGGTAGCACAGCATTCAGAACTAGGCAGACACAATAATGTTAGTAGCAACAACCTACATCCTCAGACATTTGTAAATGAATTTGTAGGTGACTTACAGACATACAAGCGAAGAGGCTCCCAAACACTGAGCAAATAGACATGAAATGAAATATTTATATTCTATAGAAGTATAGTATCGAAAGCGTTTCTTGAGGGAGCATATAGGTTTTTGTGGAAGCCTATGTTAATATAAAGGAGTTCCTCTGGTTGGTAAAAGATTTTGTACATAACAAAGATTTCAGAAGTTTCCAAATGAGGAAAGAAAGCAATCTTGTTAAACCTAAGAAAGGTATTTTGAGGGGAAACACAAAGTAAGTGTCCTTGTGTGTCCTTTCAAAATGCCTTTCTTAGACTCAAAGATGCCTTTGAAAGATTCAAAGTGGAAAGCATTAAAAAGCTTTTCAAAAGAAGGGAAATTGGCTGACTGTAGAGAAGGAAAGGAAAGAAGGGAGTCCAAGATGACTTGGAAAATTAGATAGTATTTCTAATAAAACAGGAAAAATACTATAACTGATTTAACAGCAGATGAGTTAAGTTTCTTAGTTACAAACCTTACTGTGATGCTGAACATGAAGGATCACAGTGAACTGAGATGTAGACCACACTCAAATCCAGAAATAGAGAAAGTTAATCTGCAGACAAATCATTATAGCTGGATAAATATCACAAAATGTCGTATGCCATTGTTTATGTTGGAGGTGTGTGTAAGTCTGTGTGTCTTTCTGGGTATGTGGGAGTGTAGAGCTACATACACAATTCACTCCCCCTCCCATACAATGCACACACAAATGGAGATATTCAGTGATAAATCTGGTGGACTAAATATCATGTACTTTTGACTTGTGGAATCTCTAAAAAAGATAATGTAGGTGTGAACATAAAGCAAAATGGAAAGTAATGTAAAATAGAATGTAGGGAAATCAAAGGTGTCTTCTCACTGTGCTCGAAGCAGCATCCTGGTGAAGAAGTATCACAGCATGGAATAAGCCTGGGAGTAAGGTCAAGAGTGAGTCTTTGATCATGGTAAATGCTGCCTCTTAGGAGGTTGTTTCAAATCAGATTAAAAGTGCGATGAAGGCATTCCTCTTCTACTGAAGGTGAATAAAAAAATAAGATTGTTTCTGGATAGAATGGGATCACCAGGATTGCATTTACCCTCCCACCTTAAACAACTAAAACAAAACCAAACAACAGCAGCAGCAGCAACAACAAAAAAGAGAAAAAGAACGTAAGAAGCAAGAGTTTTCTGGCAGTGGATAACAGGTAGTAAAGAGTACAGGACAACGAGAGGCTGTAACAAATGAGGTAACAGCGTGTCCCAGTTCCCTGTCTGGAAAGAGCTCCCAAGCCATTGTGCAGAGAGGTAACCCAGGAATAGCCCAGCTGACTCCGCAGATTAAGAGACAGTTTGGAATCTGAGGAGGCCAAGGCAGCTAAAATCTGCAGGGCAGGGGACCAGAGAGGAGAGAGCTTCCCCACATTTCTGTTAAAGCAGCCCCAAATTGCTAGAGTGAAAGAAATCAAATACTATACAAATTCAGTTCTTACTAATCTACTAATCTAATCCACTAATCAATTCTAATTTAATTATAAAATACTTTCAATTTTCCATTACCATTAAAAGGTACAATTTCTAATCCACAATAGCTCTTTCTAAAATCTAATTCTGTTACCCTCTGCAGCTGAACTCGTAGAGTACCTTCAATTCTCCTCCAACTTCCCAAACCCATCAAGAAACTAGAGCGGCTCTGGTGTTTGCTCTCTTGCCTCCCGCATTGCTCACATCTCTAGACTTTCCCTACCAGTTCTCCAAATTTCCATCACAAAAGCCCAAGGACTAATACCTAAAAGTCTCCTTAAGGAAGAGGAAGCTGAGTGGGCTGAGAAAGATTCTTCTAAGCAGTGTTGGTGGAGGAGAAAAGAGGGAAGACAAGAGACATCTACATGTGCATACACTTGCTCTTTTTATAGACAGATAAAAGCTCGTAGATATTTTGCATTCTCCTTTTGCAAAGAGTTAAACAACCTCTACGATGATCTACCCTAAGAGCAAAATAACTGCATTCTGGTTATTCATCAGAATGGGCAATGCTGAATTTGCAGTTTGTAATATTTAATATGAATCCACTGTGACAAAACTAATAATTAAATCAACTGCAATTATCTCCACATTCTTCATTTGGGAAAAAAACAAGCTGCTGGAAAGGGTTTTTCTTTTTTTTTTATTGACAATTTTCTGGCAAAATCTAAAAATATTGAATTTAATTGAAGGAAACAAACCAATTTAGAAGCCAAGAACAGTATTTAAAGCCTCTATTGCTTTTTGGATAACAAGTCATCTATTTTAATCAGAATCTAACACACACAACAGAGAGAGAGAGAGAGAGAGAGAGAGAGAGAGAGAGATGCCAGATCCCTTCCACATAGATTTTTATCAGTATATACGGAGCATTCAGTTAGCTCTCATAACCAAGGCTAAATAAAACATACAAAGGTGATACTGAGCAGATGGACTTATTAAAATAACGCTAATAACTCATGAAATGTGTTAATCTCTTGAAAAGAAAATCAAATGAGATTATTGTACATTCATGTACTCTAACTGCCACATTCTGAGTAAAATTCCTTGATTGCAAAATTTGAAGCATGAATTTTAAGCTGAGTGTTATAACTGCAAATAACATGATCAGAATTTTCCAAAGAAAAATATTATTGAAAGAGAAACACAAAACTGCATTGACATTTAAATTCTTTGATTTAAATGCTACCAGGCAAAGATGCTCATAGGATAAAAATAACCTATAAATAAAATCCTTTTCTCCTCAGAGCCTTGATTTTTATTTCAACACCAAACTCAAATATAACTTTTGCTCTCATCTACAAGCTTGGATGATTCACATAACCAATATCTTGTAGAAATAAAGATAATTTATCTGCATCTTCTTAGGCATAATTAAAAGTAGGGCAGAAATAGGACCTCTCAAGTGGAGGATACAAAGATGCCCTTAATTTGAGGCAATCCATTTACTTATAGTAATAAGCAATCTATGTCTTAGACTTTGTATAAAGGTACGAATCTGTACTGAGAGAAGTCATGAGATCTTTGCAATGAGGAAAACCTGAACAGAAGATAAGTAATGGCACTACTGGAATTCAATGGAGACAGGAAAAGAGGGTTGAGTAGAGCACCAGGATTCACCAGGTGGAAACCGTCTATCAGTATCCATGGATAGTATCCTCAAATTCGAAAAGAAAGAAAAGCAGGTGTGGCCACATTTCTTAGTCCCTCTTCAACAGACCTAATCTTGTCTTTCTAGCACTATAAATTTCCCCACAGTGGCAAATCAGAAAGAATTGCTTGATATGCCTTGAATCAAATTCCCCTCAACAATCAGTCTTAGAACTAGAGAGACCAACACTAACATACCATTTACAATGCAAAACAGAATTAAATGTGTGCTATAAGGCGAACAGAGACCATGTGCTTTAGGGGAACCAGGGAGAGCCCAACTCATTCCAATGAAAACATCCAGGGAACTCTTGGGGGAATGGAAGTGGGGGTAGCGATAGTGAGGAAAAGAAAGAGCTATGGAGGGGCCAGTGGAATTATCATTTGAGAGAAGAGTAGACTATTACAAGTTAGAAAATAGGAAAAATAAAATTTCCAGGAAAGGGAAGAGAATGAGTAGAAACAAAGATTATAGGCTAAGATGTTTAAAGTTTTTGGTTTTCAGAAAGTTTTTCCTTAGCATCTTGTTATTGAATAAAATCTTCCTTTCTCACTGATTTTTAGTCTTATTTTAGTCATATTTTAACTTCTTAGATGGACCAGTTTATCAAATGTGATATCTAAATTATCCCATTCCACATATTTGTCTATTCGCTTTAGAGAATCTCTGCATTACTAAATCCATATGCTATTAATAGCATCTCCCACATGTTAGTTATCTGTTTTTGGGAATCAAAATTTTGTCTGAGAAAACTAACCAATAACCTAGGCCCGGTGTGGTGGCTTACACCTGTAATCCCAGCACTTTGGGAGACTGAGGTGGGAGGATCACCAGAGGTCAGGAGTTCGAGACCAGCCTGGCCAACATGGTGAAACCCCGTCTCTAGTAAAAATACAAAAATTATCTGGGCATGGTGGCACACGTCTGTAATCCCAGCTACTCGGGAGGTTGAGGCAGGAGAATCACTTGAACCTGAGAGGCAGAGGTTGCAGTGAACTGAGATCACCATTATACTCCAGCCTGGACAACAAGAGTTAAACTCCATCTCAAAAAGCAAACAAACCAACAACAACAACAACAACAAAACACCAACTAACCAAGAGCCTATTACTTATTATTTTAAAGAAAAAAAAAAAAACGCATACTTCATCCCAAATTCACCAGCAAATTTTCTGAAATTCAACTAAAACCTAGTAAATACAAATATAATATGATACTATAGTGTTAGGATCTATAGTGCTTTAAACATAGTTTCTACAGACCATCAGTCAGTGTTTTTAAAAAACACAACTCTTGCTTTTTATACGGTAATATAGACTTTGCATGCTGTACTATGGTAAACACACAGAAAAAAATAAATTTATTGAGATAATGTGCACAAAGAGTAACAACCAAAAACAGGAAAATTTTTTGTGATAAACTTTACTTACCAAGTAAGACAGAGACTTTAAACTTATAAATGGAGGGGAGTTTAAATGCATATTCACTCAGTATCCTTTTCAAAATGTCTAGCATATGATTCCAACGACGTACCCAATTGTATACAGAATGTAATTTAAACAGTTTTTGCACATCATTAAATGTTGTATTGAATTTGGAAGAAATTACTGTACTTTTTCTAAATAAATATTGTGTGATAAGACATGGATTGATAGATACTTGCATTCTATACATTTGCATACTAAAAACTAAGAAGCATGAAAAAAACAGGTGAAATGTGAGTAAGGATTTATATTTGATTCAAAGGTATTGTGCCAAAGTACAATACCAATATTGTATCAGCATTGATTTCCTGGTTTTGACAATGTATTATAAGATTATTTCCGTGGGAGAAGCAGAGTAAAGGGTACATGGGGACTCTGTACTATTTTTTGGCAACTTCTTGTGAATCCAAAACTATTTCAAAATTGAAGGGGTGGCCTGCCCCTCCACACCTGTGGGCATTTCTCGTTAGGTGGAATGAGAGACTTGAGAAAAGAAATGAGACACAGAGACAAAGTATAGAGAAAGAAAAAGTGGGCCCAGGGGACCGGCGCTCAGCATACAGAGGACCCATGCCGGCACCGGTCTCTGAGTTCCCTTAGTATTTATTGATAATTATCTTTACCATCTTACAAAAAAGGGACATAGCAGGATGGTAGGATCATCGTAGGGAGAAGGTCAGCAGTAAGACATATGAATAAAGATCTCTGTGACATAAGTTTAAGGAAAAGTGCTGTGCCTTGATATGCATATGCAAACATCTTCATAAACCTTTTTAGTGCATAAAGAGCAGCATTGCAGTCAGCAAGTCCCACCTTTTGCCCTAAGGCGGTTTTTCTCCTTTCTCAGTAAACAGAACATACAATCGGGTTTTACACCCAGATGTTCCATTGCCCAGGGACGGGCAGGAGACAGATGCTTTTCTCTATCTCAACCACCAACAATCGCCAAGAGGCCTTCTTTCCTCTAGTACTAGTCCTCCTCAGCACAGATCCTTCACGGGTGTCAGGCTGGGGGACAATCAGGTCTTTCCCTTCCCACGAGGCCATATTTCAGATTTTCACATGGGGAGAAACCTTGGACAATACCTAGCTTTCCTAGGCAGAGGTCCCTGTGACCTTTGGCAATGTACGTGTCCCTGGGTACTTGAGATTAAGAGAATGGTGATGACTTTTAACCAGCAAGCTGCCTTCAGGCACTTGTTTAACAAAGCACACCCTGCACAGCCCAAAATCCTTTAAACCTTGAGTCACCACAGCACATGTCTCTTCCAAGGACAAGGTTGGGGGTAGGGCCACAGATTAACAGCATCTCAAATACAGAACAAAATGGAGTCTCTTATGTCTACTTCTTTCTATATAGACACAGTTTCTGTTCTATAAAATGTGATGAATTTATTCTAGGTTTTTAAAGTCAAAAGTAATAACTCATTCAGAAATTAATCAGATTTGTGTTTCCATATTTTATAACACCGTTACTATCACTAACTATATGCCAAATTTTAAGACTAGCTCTCGAGTGAGCAAAGAAGAATGGAGTAAAGAAATTCATAGTTACATAACATCTATTGTGTATCAACCTTTATGGTAGGCACTTTCATTTTCTCATTAAATCCTAATGACTCTGAAAGTCAAGTGTTACCATTCCCACTTGAAAGTTGTGAAAGTTGACTACAAGAGATTAAGCAATTTTTCAAAGGTTTCACAGCTAGTAAGTGTTTGGGGCCATGATTTAGCCTCAGATCTGCAGCTCCCATTCAGCCCTCACTCTCCTCTACTGTGAGGGCATGATGATACTGATTTGCTACTAGCTCAGTAATTGCACTTACCTACAGAGATAATAAAATCTTTGACTGATCTCTCCTTAGTATGGTATTCTGTATTGATCTTTATGTCCTCCTAATCTTCCCGTACTTATGGAGAACACTTGTTCAAATGTGGGCTAAGCCCTATTCCTGAGCACTTTTAATTTCCTATAGTGTTCCATATAAATGATTCAGTAAGTTATTTTTGCTCCAACAACAGAATCTACTCCTATCACCTCCACAGAGAAAGAATTTATTTAAATGGTATTAGATAGACTGGACAAGGTGGCTCATGCCTGTTATCCCATCACTTTAGGAGGCTGAGGTGGGCGGATCACTTGAGGTCAAGAGTTTGAAACCGGCCTGATCAACATGGTGAAACCCCACCTCTACTAAAAATGCAAAAATTAGCTAGGCAGGGTGGCACATGCTTGTAATCCCAGCTTCTTGGAAGGCTGAGGTGGGAAGATTGCTTGAACCCAGGAGGCAGAAGTTGCAGTGAGACAAGATTGTGCCATGGCACTCAAGCTTGGGCAACAGAGTGAGACTCCATCTCAAAAAAAAAAAAAAGAAAAAAGATATTAGATCGATCACAGAATCTTCTGATAAGACAGAGAAGCTTAACAGCCAGAAAAAACGTCCAACCATATCGTAGACATAGGTAGCTAAAATGTCATCTCCTACTGCTATATGCTTTCTGTGGCACTCAGAATTGAGCATCAGAACCTCTGGTAGTGCTTTTTTCAACAAACCAGTGCCTGTGTCATACTAGCCAGAAAATCAACCTTCCTCAACACAACTTTAGCCACATAATACACATTTCCACATCCAGGACACATGCATACATGTATCATTGGCAAAATCTAGGTCATATGACTACATCTTGAGTAAACATTTGAGGTCCATTTGAGGAAACACCTTTCAACAGTGACACAAGTAAAATCTTCTTCCTGGCCTTCATCAAAATAACTTTAGCCATTTATCTGGTGACTATGCAATGCAGAAGGGGAAATATGTAGGAATTTCAGGGATAACTGAGCACTGGCTCTGAACTGACATGAATTCCAGAAGTCCTAAAATGCCTTCGTCCTTCATTAGAGTGGGGATTTATGGAGGCCAGAAAATAAGTGAGGTTTTGGTTCAAGTTCCCTTCAAAATGGGTCCCTAGGTCCGTGAGTCCACTCCAGAGTTATTTCTCAGGTTCCTGAATTCATAATTGGGGTAGATGATTCGGCAGTTGCTGAATAACATTCTTGCCAGCAGCAAAGACCTACACAGGGTATCTGATGCAGTACCATTTCCTACAGAACCATCTAACCCTTTCTCCTTTCATTATGGAAATGGCAGAAATTTAACTTTCACTGGATGCTTTATTCAACATCCTGTTATCCAATAACAATATTACTTCCGATCAAAGAACTAGTTTTATAGCAAAATAACTAAAGCTCTTCTCTTAATCTCGTATTCATGAGAATCAAAAGTATTGCCACATCCACTGTCAACAGAAGCTGCTAACATGAGAGAATTATGCATAATATATTAAAAACTGACTTAGGTTATAGATTTAGTAATGGACCATGAGGAGTTGATATGCTGTCCCAAAGATTCACTAGATATTCTAAAACAGTATCTAGTTTATGGTGTTTTATCTCCCATATTCAGAATATATGGGTCTGGGAACTGAGGGTGGAAAAGAGATCAATAATTTTTTGTGCTTTAATGCCCTCAAATCTGTGCTCTGTTGGTTTAGAAGGGTTGTTTCTGAGGGAGGCAGGGAAGGGAAATGAGAATTGTATAGATAAAGTGACTGGTTCCAATTGTCATTGAAAAAGAAGGCTGATGCTACAAAGTGGGGATTAGAAGTATGGAATTGAGAGGATTCTATACCCTGGGGCACTTCTTATAATTTCTATACAATGATAGAACAGAAGACAACATCAATCTAATGCAGTTAGAAGCATTAATAACAGATCCATTTGGAATAAAGGTTTGGATCATGAAACTTGGTGAATCAAATAAACAAACAAAACTAAACTAACTTATGATCAATTGAAGGACCTGTGGTAACAGGTATTAGAATAAGGGAAAAATGAATATCAAAATGGCTTCACAACTAGTTATAGAATTAGGACTGTATAAGCTATGGATATTTTCTCCCTTGGTTTGTTATATATTTGTATATGTTATTATTTTCCTCTTCACTCTCCTACATTTATATAGGATGTGTTGGTGATTTTTTTTTTTTGAGACGGAGTCTCACTGTGTCACTCAGGCTGGAGTGCAGTAGTGCCATCTTGGCTCACAGCAACTTCCATTACCCAGGTTCAAGCAATACTCCTGCCTCAGCCTCCTGAGTAGCTGGGATTACAGGCATGCACCACCATGCCCAGATAATTTTTGTACTTTTAGTAGAGATGGGGTTTCACCATATTGGCCAGTCTGGTCTCTAACTCCTGACCTCAAGTGATCTACCTGCCTCAGACTCCTAAAGTGTCTAAAGTGCTGGAATTACAGGTGTGAGCCACTGCGTCTGGCCTTTTTTTTTTTTTGAGATGGAGTCTCACTCTGTAACCCCCAGGCTGAAGTGCGGTGGCACAATCTCAGCTCACTGCAACCTCTGCCTCCCGGGTTCAAGCAATTCTTCTGCCTCAGCCTCCTGAGTAGTTGGGACTACAGGCATGGGCCACCACACCCGGCTAATTTCTTGTATTTTTAGTAGAGACAGGGTTTCACCATGTTGGCCAGGTTGGTCTCGAACTCCTGACATTGTGATCCGCCCACCTCAGCCTCCCAAAGTGTTGGTATTACAGGTATGAGATACCGCACCTGGCCCGGCCTTTTTTTTTTTTTTTTTTTAAGCAACTCTAATTCTGTAGTTGATTTACAGAGTACTAAAAAGAGATCATGACTGCTAAAAAGAGAATAACCATTATCCACAAATGGACATGGTGTTTTATGGGAATTTGTGTTACTTTTGCCTGTAGGGCTCTGGTTAGATTCCACAATGTGAGGTAATCATGAAAAATTCATAAGGAGAGAATGAAAAACCATCATTCTCTTGTAGCAGCTGCAAGAATATTCATGAGCATCAATAGAGAGCAATGTCAAGAGCAGTGAAGGGTTGGAGATTTTACTCTGCTTGCATCAAGTTAGCCTGTGACAGGTTCATAAATGCTGGCAGAAGACATGAGCCTGCTGGGTCGGAGACAAAGAACTGTATTATTCATGGCACATCAGGCAGCATGAGCTTCATGTTCACATCAGGTCCCCTTGCCCAAGTCCCATAGGAGTGATGTGAAGCCATATGGGTAGATGCTTCACACATAGTGGCTTTATGTCACAGCTGAGAAATCCTGAATTTAGGACACCTCAATCTTATACGGCAGCTGCCAGAAAACTTGAGCAAACTTTGTACAGGGGGAAGGACATTATATTTGTTATTCTGATCAAATAAATTCTCTGCCCCAGAAGGAAACACTATCGCTACATCAAGGCTATTTACTATTAAACAACCTTGGAACGATAGTCCAGAACAAGAACTAATACAAGATATAAAGAAATGCTGTGGTGAATTGTCTTTTAATAAGCTTATGTGGTTGCATGAAAACCCTTCCTACTCAATTACTTGTTTTTCTAACCAAACACTGACAAACACTGTTGTTTTTGGAAACTCTAGTCAAGAAAATAAAATACAAAACAGTTAAAATACAATGGGGATAAAATTACTATTTACATATCACATAATTTTATTCCAGGAATACATTATAGAATCCCATAAAAAATATTACAATTGCTAGAAGTCCGTTAAAGTGACTAGAAAAGTATATTGTTTATAAAAATACAAAACTTACTAACTCTCCTATGTATCAGTAATAGCCTGTGAAAACACCTATGTCAAAAAACCCAAACTTATAACCAATGGTCAATTAACTGCACAGCATCCAGGAATTAATTTGAATTAATAAAAAGAATTGCATGAAGAAAACTAAACATTCTTATTACTAGATGTGGAAGAGGGATTGGAAGAAGTGAAGAGAAATATAGAGCTCTTGGGTCATATAACCTAATGATATATTTACACATTCTTTCTAAATTGAAGCTACAGTGTAATGTTTATCAAAATTCTAACAGCATAATAAAAAGGGTCAAAGCAGTGAAAAGTGAAACTATGTGTGATGGTTAATATTGAGTGTCAGCTTGATTGGATTAAAGGATGCAAACTATTATTCCTGGGTATGTCTGTGAGGGTGTTGCCAAAGAGAAACATTTGAGTCATTGGACTGGGAGAGGCAAACCCACCCTCAAGCTGGGTGGGCACAATCTAATCAGCTGCCAGTGTGACCAGAATAAAAGCAGGCAGAAGAATGTGAAAAGACTAGCCTGGCTTAGTCTCCGGCCTACATCTTTCTACTTTGCTTAATGCTTCCTGCCCTTGAACATCAGACTCCAAGTTTTTCAGCTTTGGGATTCTTGAGCCTTCAACCACAGACTGAAGGCTGCACTGTCGGCTTCCCTGCTTTGAGGTTTTGGGACTCAGACTGGCTTCCTTGCTCCTCAGCTTGCAGACAGCCTATTGTGGGACCTCACCATGTGATTGTGTGAGTAAATACTCTCTAACAAACTTTCCTTTACATATACATCTATCCTATTAGCTCTGTCCCTTTAGAGAACTCTGACTAATAACTGTGGGTAAGGCATAAATCATCAAATATCCAGGAAGAAAAGAAATTCAGGTCTAGATGAGTTAAACAGGCATTAGAACAGAGAAAATAAATCAAGATCTCCTGATTCAAAGTCCATAGTTCTTTCATTCAAAGTCCATATATTCTCATATATTCTACCATAAGTTTAAATTTTGTATGCATTTCTGTCACATAGCAGATTAATGAATAGTTTTATTGCTGGTCAACAGAATATCTTCAATTTAATCCCAATGTTTTAAATGTAAGGAACTCTCAAACAGAATATTAAATGTTTTTATTTTATATGAATCTATCACAAAGACTACAGTCATGTTTGGAAGATTTTCTAACAAGCTGTGATTTTTGTTAGTCCTCACCTCCCCTCCACCTTTTTGGTAATAGTACTGTTATTCTTTAGGGAAATGCCTCAGCGACATTCTCATTCCATGTGTCTTGATGCACCCATTCTTCTCAGCTTCAGGAGGTTGCTTGAAAGAGGAAGGAGTTGGGATGGAGAGCAGAACCTTGCATGGGCCTCACTCAGACCTAATGAAATATAATGAGATAACTTTTTACTAGGGTCACCTGGAGACAGGCAAGTTTTCTCTTCCAGCGTAGCTGTGGTATTCATAATGACATGAGACTAGAGCTGGCTGGAGTATAATGAAATCAACAGAGGGAAAGAAGTTAATCATTTGACCTCCTAGGCCAAGCTCTGCTTTAAAAAATCAAATACTATTCCTGGGAATTTTTAGATTTTTTATTCAATAATGTTTTTAAATCAACTGATTGGGTATTCTGTTACAGTCAAAAACAGTTCTATTCATCCAACTATTTAAAAGTGAATAGTAGTCCTCCTTTTTCCCTGGTTTTACTTTCCACAGTTCTGGTCAACAGTGGTCTGAAAATAGTTTCAGTGGTCTGAAAAAGAGTACATTACAATTAGATATTGAGAGAGAGGGAGACAACATTCACATAAGTTTCATTATAGTATATGGTTATAATTGTTCCATTTTATTATTAGCAGTTGAAAATCTCATATTATGCCTAATTTATAAATTAAACTTTATCAAAAATTTGATGTATAGGAAAAACACATATACTATATGTGTTTTTGGTATTATATACAGTTTCTGGCATCCACTGGGGATAAGGAGGAAACTACTGTACATGAATATATATTTTAGAAAGGAAGAGGACAAACTTTGTATGTTAATAGAATGCATAAAATATAAATGTAATAAAAGAAAACTTCAGTGTCAGTATTTTTTAAGATATTTTAAGCTCTATTCATAAAATACCTATAGCTTTTGTTTTGAGTTAGGCAATGCTTTGGAGAGACACTTCCTTTTGTATGTAAATTTCCTTAATATTTAAATAATTCCATTTGAAGAAGCGACATATACAAAATGATAGTCAAAATAAATATGTATTTATGCTTAATTTTGAACAAAAGTCTGAATCATTTGCAGAAGGAAAATACAAGTATATGAGAGTTGACAAGATTTTGATTGACTACCGAATTACTGAACCAATTACAAATATGGATATAAAAATCTCTCCTTCCTAATTGCTGTCTTTCATCTATGTCCCTATCACTACCACGTAATTGCCAACTTTCGTCTAGGCTGGGTGTGGTGTCTCATGCCTGTAATCCTAGGACTTTGGAAGGCCAAAGCAGGAGGATTACTTGAGCTCAGGAGTTCTCTACCAGCCTGGACAACACTGAGACCTCATCTCTATAAAAATAAATACATAAATAAATTTTTTTTAAAAAACAACTTTTGTCCAGCCTAGGGGACCTCAGCATCCATGTGGTCAACCATTTCAGTTCCTTGATCTCCTGATCTCCTACTAACAATTACATAAAATAAATATTTATCAAACTCCTAGTCATTGCTTATACAGTAAACCAAAATGGTTAATCTCCTAGTCATTACCTATCGCAGAAAACCAAAATAATTTTTTCTAGCTGCAAGGGGCTTACATTCCACTGGAAAAGACTTAGAAAATAATAAATAACTGTGTAATACAATGTCAGGTAATTAAGTGCCATGAAATTAAACAATGCAAAATTAAATAATAAAACATTGTCTGAAATAATGCTATTTTAGAGCAGTCAGGAAAGGATTCTGAAGAGTAATGTTTAAGTAAAGATTGTACTGACCTAAAGATGATCTATGCAACATCTTGGGACAGAACTGATGGAACAGCAAGAATATTCTCCCAAGTTAGAGTTCGTTTGTTAGGTTGGAGAAAAAGCAAGAAGCTCACCTGGACCAGAGGAAAATGAACCTGGAGAAGTGGCTAGAAGCCAAGTACATATGGCCTCATATGTAAAATAAATTTTGAATTTAATTCTAAAAAGCCATTGAAAGTTTCTGAACTGGAGCTGTTCAGAATGACTTGCACTTTAAAAAGATTACTCGAGGCCAGGCACAGTGGCTCACACCTGTAATCTCAGCACTTTGGGAGGCTGAGGCAGGCAGATCACGAGGTCAGGAGTTTAAGACCAGCCTGGCCCACATAGTGAAACCCTGTCTCTACTAAAAATACAAAAATTAGCTGGGCGTGGTGGCACACGCCTGTAATCCCAGCTACTCGGGAGGCTGAGGTGGGAGAATCAGGTGAACCTACGAGGCAGAGGTTGCAGTGAGCCGAGACCATGCCATTGCACTACAGCCTGGGTGACAGAGTGAGACTCCGTCTCAAAAAAAGAAACAAAAAAAAAAGACTCAGGTTGAAATGAGATGAGGGATAAAAGTTGTATGACAGGAAGCAGGGAGAACAGCCAGAATATTGCATTAAGCCAGGAGAGACATGGCAGAGCTTTACATTAGAGTGAGAAAGTAGAGAGTTTGTCCTCTTGGTCATAGACTCCTGAGGTCATAACTTCTATCTTGTCGCCTTTATGTCAAAACTTGTTCTACAATCAAAAGTTTATAACATTCCAGCTTGGTTGATTAAGTTGTCCAATTATGATCTTTCTTTGGCATCACCAGGGTATACAGACCATTGATCCCTCTGCTTTATCCATCAGTCTTTTCCCTTTATGGTCCTCCTTATTCAGCTTGGATAGCATGGTATAACACTCATGCTGGGTTGGGCGTGGTGGCTCACACCTTTAATCCCAGCACTTTGGGAGGCCAAGGCAGGCGGATCACGAGGTCAGGAGATCGAGACCATCCTGGCTAACATGGTGAAATCCCGTCTCTACTAAAAATACAAAAAATTAGCGTATTTTAATAATACGCTAATTTTATAATACGCTAATTATAAATAATTAGTGTATTTTAATAATACGCTGGGTGTGGTGGTGGGCACCTGTAGTCTCAGCTACTTGGGAGGCTAAGGCAGGAGAATGGCATGGATGCGGGAGGCGGAGGTTGCAGTGAGCCGAGATTGGGCCACTGCACACCAGCCTGGGTGACAGAGTGAGACTCCATCTCAAAAAATAATAATAAAAATAAAAATAAATAAATAACACTCATGTTGACATCCCTAACATCCTTGTTCTTCAGACTGTTCATTTTACCAATTTGGAAAAAATGCAAATCTAGATGACTCCAGGATCTGCTTGTTCTATTCCTGCACCACAGCTTTGTGCTATTACTTAACACACACACACACAGAGACAAACCTGGGAATCATTCCTAATACCTATTCCCCTTCTCCCGTATCTCTGATATCCATTCCAAAATATCCTCAAGTTCTCTCAAGCTCTCCAATGGATCCATTCTTGCTATGTGAAAGACATCACTTTTGTCCTGAACTTGAAGATCCTCTAACCAGTCCCTACAACCTCCCACCCCCTACAATGCATTGATGCAACCAGAGTGTCATTTTTACTTTTTACAATCAAGTCTAATTATGACTTCTTTGGTTAAAATTTCAGTGAGTTCACCTTGGGATAATTTCTATAAAATGGCCTGTAGACAGGGTGAATATATAACTTGTAGTTCAGAATGGGACACTTTAGTAAGTATAAAGGAGAACTATTAATGGATGTGTTAGGACAACTGACATAAACCTGGACTACCCTGGGAAAGCTGGAACATATGGCCAGACGACATAATATCCTGTTGATCCTGTTACTCTCTAACTCTCCCATCTCATCTCATATTCCATTGCCATCATTTAAAAGCATTCCAGCCACAATTTCACAATTTCTACTCATTCCACAATCCATGCCAATTTGGCTTCTCCCTCCTCCAGGATAACAGCTTCTGATCTTCCAATCTAAGTTAAGTCCTCCTATTATATTCACTTAACACATCAAGTACCTCTCCTTCTTGTAATTTTATATTTACTTCTGTTGTTGTATAATCGTCTCGCTTTCTAGACTGTTACTTTTGCTAACTATGTAACTAAATTTCCTGTAAAATGTCCACTACATACTGACACTCAATAAATATTTCTTAGACACAGAATAAGTAAATGAAAATTTAAATCATGTTGCAAAGAGGGTAATTATGCTTATCTGTTCTGAAGAGTGGTAGATCTTAGTTAAGTCACTTTCTGTGTGTTAATTCTAACATGGTTTGAATGGAAAAAATACAGTTTTTTCCAATACGCCCCAAATATTTGCAATTGCTTTTCAGCAATTGTACAGCTTTGCTCTGTCCTACATTGAAACCAGGTTGAAACAGACACAGCTGCAGGGCTGTCCCTTATGCTTGCTATTGTTGTGACTGATAAGTGTGGCATAATGGGATATAAGAACAAACACATGTATATGTACAATAGAAATTGCCTGTGCATCTATTTTTACCTGTATCCGGTCCCCACTCTCCATACCATCCCCATCAGGAACTTAGTTTGGAAATGAGGCATAAAATTCCATACATAAATGAATGCAAACAATTGTCTTTTTTCCTGAAAAAAAAAGAAAAAGAAATATTTGTATGGAGGGAGTAGAGTGGGATGGCATAGCCACCTTTTTTGCTGTCTTCTTGAGCTGGATGAATTGTTTGGGTTCATTATGACTCTACTATTCCCATAAATGAGTTATAATTATTCTGTCAGTACAATGTAGACACTAGTATCAAACCTGCCAACTTATAAGAGCAAATTTCATGATAAAACAGCTTAAATCTTTTCAAAACTGTTGTTGAGATCTGAATGTTTGCCCCCTGCCCCTCCCCCGGCCCCCCACAACTCCCAAATTCATATATTGAAATTTAATCCCCAATACGTTGGTATAAAAAAATGGGACCTTTGGGAGGTGACTAAGTCCCCCATGAATGGAATTAGTGTCTTTATAAAAGAAACCTGAGAGGGCTGTCTTGCCCATCTGCCATGTGAGGATTCATAGAAGGTGCCGTTTATGAGGAGTGGCCCCTCACCAGAAACTAAGTCTGCTCGCACCCTCACACTGGACTTCCCAGGCTCCAGAATTGTGAGCTATAAATTTCCATTGTTTATAAATTACTTAGTCTAAGGTATTTTGTTATAGTAGCCCAAACAGACTAAAAAAATCCGATAAATCTCTTAAGAGTCTAGGCAATGAACATTCATGGCCACTAGAATTGCAAAAGTGACTAGTCACACTGTTGTGCTATCAAATACCAGAACTTACTCATTCTATCTAACTATATTTTTGTACCCATTAATCACCTCACTTCCCTCCTCACTACCTTTCCCAGCCTCTGGTAACTGTCCTTCTACTATCTCCATGAGTTCAATTGTTTTAATTTTTAACTCCCACAAACAAGTGAGAACATGTGAAGTTTGTCTTTCTGTGCCTGGCTTATTTCACTCACATATTGACCTCCACTTCCATCCATGTTGTTCCAAATGAGAGGATCTCATTCCTTTTCATGGCTAAATAGTACTCCATTGTGTAAATGTGCCACTTTTTAAAATTTATTCATCTGTTGATGGACATTCAGGTTGTTTCCAAATTTTGGCTATTTTGAATAGTGCTGCAATAAATCTGAGAGTGCAAATATGTTTTTTATATACTAATGTCCTTTCTTTTTTGTATATATCTAGCAATGAGATTTCTAGACCATGATAGCTCTATTTTTAGTTTTCTGAACAACCTCCAAACTGTTTTCCATAGTGGTTGTACTAATTTACATACCCACCTACAGTGTACAAGGGTTCTTTTTCGTCACATCCTTGTCATAATTTTGTATTGCCTGTCTTTAGGATAAAAGCTGTTTCATCTGAGGTGAGATGATATCTTACTTAGTTGTGATTTGCATTTCTCTGACGACCAGTGATGTCGAACACCTTTTTATATATCTGTTTTCCATTCATATGTCTTCTTTTGAGAAATACCTATTCAGATCTTTTGCCCATTTTTAATTCGATTATTAGATTTTTTTTCCTTCAGAGTTGTTTGAGCTCCTTATATATTCTGGTTATTAATCCCTTGTCAGATGGGTAGTTGGCAAATATTTTCTCCCACTCCGTTGGTTGTCTCTTCCCATTGTGGATTATTTCCTTTGCTGTGAAGAGCTTGTTAAGTTGATTGTGATCCCATGTGTCCAGGTTTGCTTTGGTTGCCTGTGCTTGTGGGGTATTAATCAAGAAATCTTTGCCCACTCCAATGTCTTAGAGAGTTTTCCCCAATGTTTTCTTGTAGTACTTTCATAGTTTGAAGTCTTGGATTGACGTCTTTAATCCATTTTGATTTGATTTTTGTATAGATGAAAGGGGACTAGTTTCATTCTTTTAAATATGGATATTCCATTTTCCCAGCACCATTTATTGAAGAGATTGTTCTTTCCCTAAGGTATGTTCTTAGTACCTTAGTCAAAAATAAGTTCACTGTAGGTGTTTGGATTTGCTTCTGGGTTCTTTATGCTGTTTCACTGGTCTATATGTCTGTTTCATGTCTGATCTTATTTATTTGAGTCTTCTCTGTTAGTCTGGCTAAAGGTTTATCTTTTCAAAGTACCATTTTATTTCATTGATCTTTTATATTGTTTTCTTTATGTCCATTTCATTTATTTCTGCTTCAGTGTTTATTATTTTCTTCTGCTAATTTTGGTTTTGGTTTGCTCTTGCTTTTCTAGTTTCTTAAGATTCATTATTAGGTTGTTTATTTGAAGCTTTGCTAGTTTTTTCATGTAGGTATTTATAGCTCTTAGTACTGCTTTTGCTGTATCCCATACGTTTTGGTGTGTTGTGTTTTCATTATCATTTCTTTCAAGAAATTTTTCAATTTCCTTCTTAATTTCTTCATTGACCCACAGGTCTTTCAGGAGCATATTGTTTAATTTCCATTTGTTTATATGGTTTCTCATATTCCTCTAGTTTTTGATTTCTAGTTTTATTCCAGTATGATCAGAGATAATTCTTTGATTTTAATTAAGAAAATGTTTAAGACTTCTTTTGTGGCCTAACATATGGTCTGTCCTTGAGAATAATCCATGTGCTAAGGAGAAGAATGTGTTTTCTATAGCCATTGGATGAAACGTTCTGTAAATATCTACTAGATCCATTTGGTCTACAGTGCAGATTAAGATTGGTTGATTTTCTCCATCGGAGATCTGTTCAGTGCTGACAGTGTGGTGTTGAAGTCTCCAGCTGTTATTGTATTGGAATCTATCTCTCTCTTTAGCTGTAATATTTGCTTTATATATCTGGATGTTTCAGCATTGGGTACATATATGTTTAAAAGTGTTATATCTTCTTGCTGAATTGACCCCTTTATCATTATATAGTGACCTTGTTTGTCTCTTTGGATAGTTTTTGTCTTGAAATCTATTTTGCCAGATATAAGTATAGCTACTTCTGCTCTTTTTTTGGTTTCCATTGGCATGAAATGTCTTTTGCTACATTTTATTTTAGGTCTATTTTGTCTTTATAGGTGAAGTGCATTTCTTCTAGGCAAGAGGTCATTGTTGTTTTAAATCCATTTAGCCACTCTATGTCTTTTAGTTGGAGAGTTTAGTACATTTATATCCAACATTATTATTGATAAGTAAGGATTGCCTCTCATTTTGTTATTTGTTTTGTAGTTGTTTTGTAATCTTCTCTTTTTTCCTTCCTTTTAGTGAATGTGATTTTCTCTGATGATATGTTTTAATTTGTTGCTTTTAATTTTTAGTGTATCTGTTTCTATGTGTTTTGAATTGAGGTTACCATGAGGCTTGTGAATAATATCTTATAACCCGTTTTTTAAAAACCAGTGACCATTAACGCTATTTGCATAAACATACAATAAACAAGCAAAGAGAAAACTAATAAAAAATCCATACTTTAAATTTACTTCCTCACTTTAAACTTATGGTTATTTCTATTCATATCTTATTATAGTATGTCTTGAAAAGTTATTATTTTTAATGGATTCATCTTTTAGTCTTTTCAAGATATGAATAGTTTACACACCACAGTTGCAGTGTTATAATATTCTGGGTTTTTCTGTGTACTTACTCTTACTAGTGAGTTTTGTACCTTCAGATGATCGTTTATTGCTCATTAATATCCTTCTCATTTGGATTGAAAAACTCCCTTTAGCATTTCTTCTAGGACAGATCTGGTGTTGATGAAATCCTTCAGCTTTTGTTTATCTGGGAAAGTCTATTTTTCCTTCATGTTTGCTGGGTATGTTATTCTAGAGTAAAAGGGTCTTTTCTTTCAGCACTTTAAAGATGTCATGCTACTCTCTCCAGGCCTGTAAGGTTTCCATGGAGAAGTCTCTGGCCAAAGGTTTTGGAGCTCCATTGTATGTTATTTGTTTCTTTTCTCTTGCTGCTTTTAGGATATAGTTTTTCTCCTTGACCTTTGGAAGTTTGATTATTAAATGTCTTGAGGTAGTCTTATCTGGGTTAAATCTGCTTGGTGTTCTATAACTTTCTATAAACATACTTGAATATTGTACTTGAATATTGATGTCTTTCTCTAGGCCTGGAAAGTTCTCTGTTATTGTGCCTTTGAACACATTTTCTGCCCCTATCTCTCTCTCTACCTCTTTTTTAAGGCCACTAATTCAGAGTTTTGTTTTTGTGGTTATTTTCTAGATCTTGTAGATGTGCTTCATTCTTTTTAATTCTTTTTTTCTTTTCTCCCATCTGACCATGTATTTTTAAATAGCCTGTCTTTAAGCTCACTAATTATTTCTTCTGCTTGGTTAATTCTGCCCTTAAGTGACTCTGATGTTTTCTTCAGTATGTCAATCGAGTTTTTCAACTCCTGAATTGCTGCTTAATTCTTTTCAATGATTTCAATCCCTTTGTTAAATTTATCTGATAGAATTCTGATTTTCTCTGTGTGTGTTATCTTGAATTTCACTGAATTTCCTCAAAACAGCTATTTTTGTCTGAAAGGTCACATATCTGTCTCTTCCACACTGGTCCCTGATGTCTTATTTAGTTTTTTGTTTTTTTGGTGAGGTCATGCTTTCTTGGATGGTATTGATGTTTGTGACTGTTCTTTGGTGTCTGGGCATTGAAGAGAGGATTTATTGCAGTGACTGCAGTCCGGGCTTGTTTGCACCCATTTGTCTTGGGAAGGCTTTCCAAGTATTCAAAGGTACTTGTGTGCTGTAATTTAAGTTTTTGATCACTGCATCTATGTCTGCATTAGTGGGTACTCCAAACCAAGTAACACCGTGGATCTTGCATACTCATAGAGGTACTGCTTTGGTGGTCTTGGATAAGAGCCAGAAGAATTCTATGTATAATGAAGCAGAGACTCTTGTTCTCTTCCCTTACTTTCTCCTAAGTAAATGGAGTCTCTTTCTCTGTTCTGAGTTGCCTGGATCTGGGGGATGGGCAACACAGTTTCCCTGAGGCCACCACCATTGGAAATGCACGGGATCAGATCTAAAGCCAGCAAAACACTGAGTCTTGCCCAAGGCTCACCATAAGCAGTGCCTTGTTACTTATTATGTTTGCTCAAGGCCCTAGAGCTCTATAATCAGCAGGTGTCAAAGCCAGCCAGACTTGTATCTTTCCCTTCAGGGTGGAAAGTCCCCTCTGGTCTCTGGTGTGTCCAGAAATGCCATCAAAAAGCCAGGGCCTGACGTTGAAAACCTTAGGTATCCACCTAGTACTCTATTCTATTGTGGCTGAGCTGCCATCCAAGCTACAAGACAAAGTCCTTGCCATTTTTTCCCCCACTTCCACAGGCAGAAGAGTCTTTCCCTGGGGCTATCACCACCCAGGCCCCCAGCAAATACTGCCAGGCTACTACTGATATTCGTTCAAGGCCCAAAGGCTCTTCAGTCATTCTGTGATGAATACTGCCAGGCCTGGGACTCTCCCTTCTGGGTAGTGGGCTTTCCTCTGACCTAAGGCAGGTCCAAAAATGCCGTCCAAGGGCCAAGGCCTGGAATCAGGGACCCCTAAGAGGCTGCTTGGTTCTCTAGCTCACTGTAACCAAGCTAGTGCCTACGCTGCAAGACAAAGTCCCCTTTACTCTTTCCTCTCCTTTCTCAAACAGAAGGAGTCTCTTCTCATAGCCACCACAGCTGGGAATGTGCTAGAGGACACCTGAAACCAGCATGTCTCTGAGTCTTCTCCAAATCCCAAGGCAAGTACTGCCTGTGTACTGCTGCTGATTATTCAGGGTCCAAGTGCTCTGTAGTCAGCAGGTGATAAAACCTGTAAGGTCTAGGTCCTTCCCTTCAAAGTAATAGGTTCCCTTCTGTGACTAGAAATGTCGTGCAGCAGTTAGGTCCTGGAATCAGTGCCTCAGGACTCTGCCCAGTGACCGATCTTACTGTGGCTGTGAGGGTATCCAAGTTGCAAGACAAAATTCTCCTTCCTCTTCTCTCTCTTCTCCTCAAGAGGGGTAAGGAGTCTCTCCTAGACCCCAAGCTGTGTTGCCTGGGGTTTAAGCGGGGTGGCAGGAGCACTTTCTTGACCACCTCTGTTGGTGTTTCACTACACTGCATGCCCCTCATGTCCACTAGCTCTAAGCCCAGCAAAGCATCAGGACTTGCCCAGGAATTGCAATCCTTGTGGCCCTGACTGCCTTTCAAGTTTACTTAGGACCCCAGAGTCCTTTATCCCATAGAGGCAAGACTCGCCTTAACTCAGGATCCAAGTGCTAGGATAGACAATTCCTGTCTGACTAGGGCTGGGGTAAATGCTCCCTCTGTGGTGCCAGCTGAGCTCTGCCACAGTCACTGTGCTCTTCCTCCCCAAAGTGTACAGATTCTTTCTCCTCAGCATGCAGCCACTGCCAGGGCTTGGAGGAAGGATGGTGTCAGCTGTTCAAGACTGTCTTTCTTACCCTCTTCAGTGCCTGTTTCAGTGATATGAAGTTAAAACCAGTTACTGTGATTGCTTGCCGAGTGTTGGTTCTTATGAAGGTGCTTTCTTGTGTGGATAATTGTTTAAGTTGGTGTTTCTGCAGGGTAGATGACCATTAGAGGTTTCTACTCAACCATCTTGCCCCACCACAGAACTTTATTTTTTAGATCTATCTGCCAAGGTATTATGGTTGAAACGATATGATGTCTGGGATTTTCTTCAAAATAATCTAGGGGAAGGGTGAAAGGGAGTGGGGTATAGGTGAAACAAGATGGTTTTGATTAGATAATTACATAAGAAAGGTTATGGGTATAGGGGATTTTATTGTACTATTGTTTATATATTTTAAACATTTTATAATAACACCTCAAATTAAAAAAAAATCGCTAAGAAAAAGAAGCAATTCCTTTATCCTCTTCTTTTCCTCTTTCTAATACTTTTCCTTTTCTCTCTCTCTTTCAGAAATGGAGGCTAGGAGAGATAGGTTTATGTAAGGCACACTGATTTCAAAGCTTGCAGTTTCTGAGAAGATTATTAATTTCACATCCCTGCGATAACATCTGTGTGTGTATGTGTACATGTCCTTGTGTATTTTACTCCCAGTAAAAAAAATAATAATTTTATTGTAGTCTCAAAGAAATGTAGAATCTGATGTGGATACACAACTGCAGAGTACATATACTCTATTTCTTATACTTTTAATTGAATGATTATTCTTGTGTATAAAGGTGATTTTCATTTGATTAACTGTAAATGGTAAAGTATACACATTTTTCTACCTTTAGTCCTGACCATACTGAAGATGTAAAATAATTGTAAGTTTCATCTCTGAGCATTTTTATCAAAAAGAGAGAAAGTTTTTTTTTGTTTCTAATTATTCAAGAGATATATGATTCTGATTGTGAAAAAACCCTCAGAAATTGCTATAGATTTACACATCTTTATCTATATTTCCACATTATATGCTTTTAAAAATATATACATGGGAACATCTTGGCCAGGCGTGGTAGCTCAAGCCTGTAATCTCAGCACTTTGGGAGGCCGAGACGGGCAGATCATGAGGTCAGGAGATCGAGACCATCCTGGCTAACCCGGTGAAACCCCGTCTCTACTAAAAAAATACAAAAAACTAG